>NW_020449208.1:792197-1176656 GCF_003343035.1 Apteryx rowi | reverse complement strand
GCCTGGATGCAATCCTGTGCAATGTGCTCTAGGTGACCCTGCTTGAGCAGGGGGGTTGGACTAGATGATCTCCAGAGGTCCCTTCCAACCTCAGCGATTCTGTGATTCTGTGATTATATTTGTCCCTGGAAGCTAAAAACAAAGCAAAACAAAACTTTAATGAGCACATTGATTTCTAAAGATATTCTACTCAGAAAATGTTTCCTAAGTATCAAAAAACAAGAGTTTAAAAATTCTCAAAACTTGATTTCATAGCTATGATTTTCACTTTTCTGTTAACAGTAATAAGATTCTCAATCTGTTATATGTCTTTTTTCCCCAAACTGTGTATTTTTCCAGGTAATATATTACCTTACAGGTGAATAAAAATAACATCTTCAGGAAGTTTTCCCAGTTCCTCCTGATGGCTACTTAGAAGAATAAATATTTCTAGATTGGCTCAAAAGCTTGTAGAGTAGATTAAAGATTAAAAATATTTGCTTACAGATTGCGTTCCCCAGTAGTTACAGTGGCCAGAGAATGACTTTCATTTTGTAAAGAGTTTGCTCAGTTGATCCAAAAAACATACTCAGAGTATCCCAAGGGAGTCACTAATTATATAGAGACGTAAATATGTTGTTTCAACAAGTAGGAACAGAACAAGACTCCTACCACCCACATAAAACTCTAAATAGAATCCAGCATGTTCTCCTTTCCCCTGTAATCAGATAATATTTAACTATTTCAGTTGCTCAAGGTCTTTCCAAGTTTTTGGTGTCATTTTCGCATTACTGAAAATATTTTATCATTCATTTAAATATCAGCTTCCCTGAAGCAGAGGTATTTTGCATTGAAGATTGAACATAACCAGCTTCATAGCTAATTCATCTGGGGATGCTAGAGCCTAAAGTTTATTTTTATTTTAATGCAGCAATACGACTGAGACCAGGAACAATTTAGAGAAGGAACATTAGAGCCAAGGAACATTAGAGCCAAATACTTCAGATAAATACATATATATGTATATATTTGTTATGTGTACATATGTATAAATACATGTATAGCCCTACACGTTCAAATTCAATTCAGAATTGTTTTTCATTACCAAAGGACAGATATTAAATTAAAGCTATGTAGTGTATTATTAAGTAAATCCTTAACATTTCCTGGATGAAATGACTTTAAGACARAATTCTCATGCTTTGCCAGACTCCTTGTTAGAAGAGCAATTAATTTTTACCACTGTTTTTGCAAATTCACATTTACATCAGAAATTATAAATCAGCTGCTTTGGGATCAGTGTTTTCCCACAAGCTGTAATTATTGGTGTACGCCACTGTTTCCACATAGGTTTTAACATCTTCTAACATCCTTCTGTTTCTAYCCATGCACCTTCAGGCTGTGAAAGAAAAGTGGTTCTCACTCTTGGTGTTGTCTCCTAGGCTTGAGAAATAAAAAGAGAAGGCATGACAACAATTAGTCATGATGAACCTTTGGAGCTGAAAGAAGGGGGATGCCATATGGAAAAGGGAATAACTAATGTGAGTGCAGGAGATATGTCACTGGAAAGCTTAGAGAAGGGGTAAATGTGGGTCAGAAACATTGATGAATTCACTAGAATTTGAGGAGAAGAGGGAAATTGCACACCAAATGGAGCTGATATGAACCCCTTCTTGCTTTTTCCTTTTGGAATACTTAGAAGAACTTTAATTCACACATTTAAATTCTTACACATGTGCGAGGTAGGCTGAGTTCAAAAGGAGGGGAAGATTTGACACCACAGTATCTTGTAAGAACACCACCAGCATCTTTCCCCAAAAGCAGAGCAAATTTTAAAACTCATCAAGATTYTGGAGCTTTTGGAGTTGGCAGTGTTGCAAGAGAGTCTTGAGGTCGTTAGTAAACCTATCAAGGCCAGGAATGCATTACGCGCATTTGTAGACATGGGATCTGGTTCTGCCGATCAGCCGATTTTTCTACCTTCCTGTGAAAAATTCTACTGACTCCACAACTGATCCTCTTATGCTTTTTGTTCCTGGACTTCTACCTTACAAAGATTGTTCATCTTTTAAGTGTCTCCTTTAGGTCACCAAACTGTCTTTTCTTCTATCAGAAGCTGAAGCCCATCAAATAGGTTACCTCCTTTACCCTTCTTCTGTTCTCAAGAAGATGGGGAACTCCTCATTTTCAGAATGAGATGAAAACAAGAGGAGAGCAGAGTAAAAGCAAGGTGGAAAGACAAGACCACACACACACACACACACACACACACACACACACGAGGAGATGATGATAGAGATGAAATATTCCCCTTTATTTATAGATGTTTGTCCTAGTGTCAAAGGCTTTCTTTTCCCATCCCACTCTGAAACAGCACATCACATGGAAAGGAAAGCAGGTGTTGGATTCCTGTTACTGACTTCCCCAAATGAGCAACACAGTGAACATTTTGTAGCATATTTATAGCTTTTTTCAGAGGAAATATCTCATTACATATAAAATATTATTCCTATAGCCCACTTGACCTCGGCATGCTCAGACAGCTGTGGAGATGTCAACATTTTCAAATGTTTGCAGCTGCATTAGTTTAGTTCAGGAATTAAATAAAAAGAAGCAGAAAAACACACCCAGATTATAACCAGTTTTCTCTCCTTTGCTCGTAGCACCATAAGGCTTAAGTCATCTAAGAATTTCCTTGAAGCCAGGTATGCCCTAAAACCTTCAATGCATTTCTAAGGATTTTTTGCTTAGCCTGAATATTAACAACTGATGCATTGAAACTTTCCTTACAGTTTGCATTGGAATGAAGAAAGTTTTGAGGATAAAAGTTCTTCTGGTTCTTTTTCCTAAATTTTCTCTCTTGATTTTTGTTAGTTGGGTCACCTTACATAACAAATTTGTGAGGGTGTTACCTTGCTTAATGACCTTTATTCTTAATGAAGTCTTTTAAGTTATGCTGAAGTGTTTTAGCAGAAATATAGCAATTATGTATAATGAAAATTGAACTACATACATATTTCAAACACATTTTTGGTTTTGTTTAATTTTGAGCTGTTTTGTTCTTCTGGTGACTGTGACATTTATTTCCACTTGTTAAATAAAATTTAATAATATGAAAACTCTGGATGTCAAATAGCAAACAATAGGCTTTAAAAGCTAATAAATATAAAATAAATTCTGAATGAAAATTTGTATAGTCCATATATTTTGAGCTTTTCTTACATTTTTGAGTGTGTTACAGTGGAAATATGCATTGCATTAGGACTCAGGAAATCTGGACTGAATTTTGAACTTTACAATCAATCTATTGTGTGATGTGAGGTGAGTCATTTTACATTTCTGTGTCTTCTTCCATTCCCACTCTTCTTCTGTCTCATATCCTTAGACTATATATTGTCTAAAAGAGATAAAGTCTATCACTAAGCGTATACAAAACATCTCCTACAGTAAGGTCTGGTTTTGGTTGTGACCTTCAGATTTTACAGTAGTAAAAATAATAACAACAATAGCAGTACTCCAAATATTTGCAGGATTTTCACTCTTTTCAAAATAGTAAGCAAAGAGGAGTTCGCATTAAGGACTGCTTTGCTTACTTTTCTCTCTTCTTCATGGACTTGAACAAATTTTCTTGTGTTATTTTAAGGGTAAATGATAACATTTCGGAAATCCATGTAGATATGTGTATGTGTGTAAGTAACTATATATAAATACATATATATATATATATATGAAATTTCATACCTGCACCTCAGAAACTGTCTTGCTTGGAACTTCACAGCTGTATGTATATTAAACTTTTTGTATCTGTGTTTCAGTTTTCAGGTTTGTTGTTATTAGGCCCAATATTCCTGTCTTTCTCTCTTTATTTCTTGTTCAGTTAGTTTAAGAATGTCTCCAAACTTTTTATTAAAGCATCCAGTGTTACCATCTCCTGACTCTTCATACTCTATTATGCCAAAATAGCAGGAGCCATTACTGCTCAGCATGTCCTTGTAATGTACAAATTGTAAAATTTAGCTAGAACTTGTCTCAGTGACACACTCACAATGTTCTTCACACGTATAACCAAAGTGTCTGAAAAGTTCTTTTTCCTGTTTCTTTTCCTCAGATGAAAGTAAAGCCATGAATTCATACCGTGTACATCTGCCTAAAGTATGATTTCACTTACATAAGCTTCCTATTTGTTTGCTTTTACGTAGTTCAGACCACAATGCCATGTCAGATAAASAAGAGGGTGATGAAATTTCAGAGCTCTAACCTCTGCAATCCTGGGGAACCCAGGGAGTTCTGTGAGTTACTGAAAAGCTGGGAAAAAAAGCAAATAGAATGCCTACATTTAAAGAAGGAGAAAAAGAAGAGTTGAAGAAATGCAGATCAATCAGCTTTATTCAGTTTCTAGCAAAATCTTGGAAAAGGATAATCAGGCTATTCACAGGTAGTAGAAGATGAATAACAGCCAGTGTGGATTTATCCAGTACAATTTGTATCAAACCAATCTAGTTTCTTTTTGCAGCAGAGTAGCAGACCTCATGGAAAGAGGAGAAACAGTCATTTATCTTCCCAATGTCATATATGTTCACTTTTCTGAGGACTTTTTGTTTGTTTTGTCTCATGTTACATTCTCGAAAGTATTTTAGGGAAACATGATTTGCATATTAGTATAACATAGGTGCAAAGATGTTGGAAAGTTGAATATAAGGAACAGTTTTCAAAGGCTCATATTCAGGATGGGACACTGTGTCAAGACAGGAGCTGCTGAGGTCTGTCTTGTGCGCTCTGTCCAGGTGTCGGTATTTTCATGAATGAACATTAGAATAGAGGATAGATTTATTAAACCTGCAAGTGAGACTGAGGTGGAAGGGATTGCCATTATGTTGGGATGAATGAATAAAGTTCACAATAATCTTAATGCAGTAGAGATACAAATCTGAGGAAAAAGAAACATATCATTTGGTAGGAAGAAGTGCAAGATATCACACTCAAGTAAGAATAATCTGGTRCACAGAGAATGGGAGAGAAATGGCTGAAGTAACATGAATGAACATGAAATGGTAGTGGATCTCAAACTGAATATTATTCAAAAAATTACAAAGAAAGCAAATTTCATGCTGAGGGTATACAAACACAAGCAGCATCTGAAGAACTGCTAAATGAATCTTTTCACTTTTCCCAGCAGTGGGAAGACTTCTATCAGGGTTCTCTGACCGATGTATGTTCCTGTTTAATTTTATCTGCAATGACCTAGCATTAGTTTTGCCTCCGGGTCAGTGCTCACATGATCTTACTCTGTAGTGTTCTGCTCTCTCTTGCAGTCCCTTGGCACAAGTAGGTGTGGTAGGAAATGTATGGTTATCAAAAAGTGAGTTTTGCTTACAAGCAGAAGTTCATGCATGGATGTATCTCAAAGAAGACTAATTAAAACTTATGCACTGTTTTACCAGTAAATTTCATATTCCTGTAGTAAGGAAAATCTGCTTGCATACCAATAGGAATATTTTCCCGTGATATACAAATACCAATGCAGTGTTCTCTTAGGCCTCAGGAAATCAAGGCAACTTGATGGCATTTTATTTTTGCAGTCAAAGATACATAAGAAGATATATTATGTGTTCCCAGGTCATATGAGACATATTCTGGTATCATCTCTTAAGACTTTGTATCTTCTAATGGCAGAACAGATGGAATTATCAACTCTCTGAGGAGCCATGTAACACTTGTAAGACTGGCTTTGAGTTTTCCCAGGTATATATGCTCAACCTCTAGCTTCTTGTACAATTGCTTGAGTATCTTTCTTAGAGAGGCTGTTATTAAATTTTTTTCTGGGTTAGACCAGATTCAAGACCACTATTTATAATCCACATATATACTTCATAACAGATTTCTCTCCTTTCAGAAATAATTGGATAGGTACTGTCAAGAAGAGATGACACATACCATTTCTTTTTACTCATCAGAGTCCCTTCCAAACCTGCAAAACCAACTTCCCTGACAGGGAATTGCTCTRTGATACAGACCTAACAGAGTAGACAGTCTTTTGATAAACAAATCATATCTATAGGTGCTGTTGACCCTGCTGATATTTATGAAATGGTGAAAACACTGGAAGTATAAATTCAAAATATTACGACTTGATGATGCATTTATTTTAAAAACCAAACAGTGTCAAGGCTTGCTCTCTGCCCTAAAGCCAATGGCACAGTTGCACCACATTCATTTGACCCTCCAAAACAGAATGACCACGTGCAAAATGCATATTGAGAATGGTTCCTGGCCCAGGCTGACTCCTCAAATACACCCATTTGGGGAAAMTCTTGGTTTTCCTGGGCTAAAATCATGTCTATAATTAGCAGTTATAGATGATCTAGTTCTAGTGTCGGGGCCGGTGCTCTAGCACTGTTTAGTTTACTATCCTGAGAGGCTGAGATAGTTGGAAATTCTGTTAGCTGGCTGGATATGGGACCAGAAAAAATTTGCCTTTGACACTGAATAAGAAAGATACTTGGATTTTGTTAATTCATTTAGTTAATAAATTCTTCTGACATGCTGATTTCCTGGGTTGGAATGTGTTTAACTCGAGATGACATGTGCAGGCTGGGCTGTTTTCACACCACAGATTTTGTTAAGATACTTTAAAATCCCCTAAATAGAATAAGATATCCCAGCCTTTTGTGGCATATACAGCCATATATAGATTTAAGTGAATATGTAAATTGGATAGTTCAAACTGAATTATAGAAGGGCATTTTTGAACACTGGTTCCTCTGCACTTTACCCAAGATGTATCTTTAACATCTGCTAGTCATTTGTTCTGTCAGGGCAAGGACTTTATGGTTATGAAATGAGTAATAAAATGCTTCCTCTTTATTACAGCCATTCTGGATGTCTACTGTTATGAACTCCTAATTTTTGGTAGCAATTTTACTGTGATAGTTAGAGATAAACTAAACAAAAGTACAAGTTGGTAACCAGCCTGTACATAATCCCACTGTAACAGTGGGCACAGTCGAAACTGCTGTGTGTTCATATCCTCTTCAGCAAAATGTGTTGTAGTCCAAACTGTTACTTTACTTCTGTACTGCTGTTATTTGCTAACACTGGGTTGTATATTTAGCAATATTCTCTATCACAGATTCACAGTGTACCTGAACTACTTTTAAAGTTGTCTTCTTTTACCTTTGGAAGTCTGGTTCTTTTAAAGACATTTTGACATAGCTAATATTTTTTAGGTAATGGGCAAAAGGCTAAGAAAATCTTTTTATTATTATTCAATGGAAATGTTCTTCCAGAAGCTCATATTGATGAAAGGGCTGTCAATTTTTGCATTCTGTTTCAGTAACAAATTCTATAGCTATGCAGTTAGGCTTGTACTTGCCCTGCTCTCTAAACTTTTTTTCCTCCAGCTTGAAGATACCACCGTTCTCTCTTCTAGTCCCTAGAGGATATTCTCTCTTCTAGGCCCTTTTCCCTTTGTTGCTGAAATGGAATAATTCTTATAACTTCTGAGAGGCATTTCACTTTGTGACTGCTGAAACTTGTTGTGAACTTTTAGTAGGAACTACACTAACAAAAGCTATGCTATTGTATTGCTTTTCTGCCTACAGCAAACCTTTGACTGTATTTGTATTCCTTTTCAACAACAATTCAGATTTACAGGTGGGTCCAACTTATGCATCCAAAGTTTTACAAGAATTGAGGAGTCGCAGATGAATGCTGACTATGATTTAGATGGTCTGTATCAGTTGTGTTCAGGTCAACACAACTGAGGCTTTCCTCATTCTCTGAATCAGCAGACACTGGGACTTACTGAGACTTGTTTTGCAAAGTTCTCTTTGTCCTTTGAAAATGTGGTTCAAACTGCAACTTTTCTCTTGATGCTTGCAGTGTTTTCCTAGGCAGTATATAAGTATGAGCTTATTGATTTTTTTTTGGGGGGGGGGGGCAGGAGTTAATGAAAGACTTTTGATTTAAGTCTAGCAAACCTTGGCCAAATTACATTACACTTTATTGGTGTACTTCACATATATGATGTAAAGCAGAGGATGTTGCACACTCCAAGTGATATGTTTCTTCTTCTCCTTTCTGCATTATGCACATATTGCTAATCAGCTTCATTTCAGACCTTCAGAATGAAGAAATCAGGTTACTTCTCTCTCTGTCATTAGTGTTTAAAGATGCCATCAAACAGAAACCTTCTCAACAACCAAGTGCAACACATTTGTAGTCCACCTGCCTGAACAGAGATTTAATGCTTGAAGAAACTGTTTATTATTGGCTCAGACTTATGCACATTCCCTGAGATATTACTAATGCTCAGCTAAATGTTATATTAGAGAGTCTGCAGCTGTCTTTAAAATACATGATTTTATTTTAAAAGAAGAACAAAAATATGAATCTTGAGTTTSTGTCCCATACGTAAGGGAACTTCATCAGGAAAAAAAGAATGGTTCTGGTCCCCAGTGCCAAGCCTGTGTTATACATTTTTAGATTAGAAAGTTCTTGGATTAAAAATCAGAAATGATTTTTTTTGTGTGTCCGTATGAATTATGTAGCTTTCATTTAACAAGTGAGGAAAAGAGCTCAGTTGTCCAGAACGTCTGGTGGCTTTGACACTGTCCCAAGAATGGCTTGCTGAGCTCAGGCTCCTGAGACGTGTTCTAGCCATTTCTAATGCTTAGAGGGTATGTGGTAGCTACACAAGGAGTAGCAGTTTTTAAGAAAACAGTGCTCTAGCGATCTGTGCATAATAAAAAAACAAAAAAAAATGCATTAGATAATTTCAAGTTATGAATCTTCTTCTACAAATGCACGTGGAGATGAAATCCAACTTTTAGCCACCTAGAAATTAAGCATATAGTCTAAGGAAGTCATCTGTCTTCTCTTTATAGTGAACAAAGAGAGTTAGATACTTCTAGAAGTGAATCCATCTCATCTTAAAATAGGAGATTAAAATAGATGGAATGAATGATCTACTGTAGATTTTTTCTCTCTCTGATATATAGATATAACCTAGACAATTAAATTGAATTTAGAAAGCCTTCAGACGCCTAATGTTAAGTAAGATGAATCTCACTTTTACAGGGCCTGAATGGGGAACATGTATAAGTACTTTAGGGTACTGTTAAATTAGGGTGATATAAAATTAAATCTTTTTAGAGGTTTCCATAAGATATAAGKTTTTTTTTTTTTCCTTTCTAAATTTACCTTTTACTTATTTCAAGAGATAGTAACATTGAAGCCTATAGTCACTTGGAAGCTACTGTAGACTGTATAAAACTGCTATCATGTACTTAATATTTTTTATTTTAATTGATGATCAAGAAAAATTGGATTTCCTGAATAAGAATGATTTGTCATCCTCATTGTGGCTAAGCATATAATTGTCACGAGGAGGTTTGTGTTCTGCCTCTGGAGCAAATTAGTCTGCCAGTATCTCACTACAGAATTCTTGCTGCTGAATTGGTGGATTTTGTAATATACTAGTCCTGCAATGTTTTAATTGTGATCTGGCATTKAATTCAGTTTGTTGAGTAAAGAGTCCAGATGTTTCAGCTTTACAAAACCTGTGATTTTAATCTGCTATGTTGCATCATCAGCATTTCTAACATAGTTACACAGTAGCTAATGAGGAATCATTTACAAAGACACTTTGTCTTCTCTATCGTCAGACTATTTTACAGGAGCCGAGTATTTAACCAATTCTGTGTACTTTTCAAACTGTCAGTGCTTGTGATGGGGAGGTGTATTTTGCTATGATCTCTGTCAGAGTCAATGGGCAACTGAAGTTATTTTTTAAACTCCTAATACTCCTTTGATATTAATTGCTTAAGTGAAGACCTACAAAAGGTAATTGCTGCTGTTAGCATCTTTTTGATTCATGTAATATTTTTTTTGCTGGTGCATCTGAGGTGAAATTTTTATTCTCTGGATTTAAGCTCATTCATTTTTTCCTTCAGAGGTTTCTGCTTTTTTTGTGTTGAACTCACTGCTCAACAAAGAAAAGTATTAGCATGTCCACATTACTTTGAAAGCTTTCTTTCCCATTATAATCCAGCAGCTGCTTCTTATAGGACCCTACATGTAAAGGTAATTCTTTGGTAGTCATTCTTTACCTGATTGAAGATACATCAAAGTTGTTCCCTGTCTCA
The DNA here is from genome assembly GCF_003343035.1 of Apteryx rowi. Classification (NCBI taxonomy): domain Eukaryota; kingdom Metazoa; phylum Chordata; class Aves; order Apterygiformes; family Apterygidae; genus Apteryx; species Apteryx rowi. The sequence goes on along the minus strand of NW_020449208.1, from coordinate 1,166,532 downwards.
TGATGAGAGACACCTGCAACCACACATTCTGCCAAGTTTTGACTGATAATGCTTTCATGTCTTTATTTTTTCTTTAAGTTTCTGTTGCTTTGTGTGATGGAAGCCCACAATCATGACTATCATTGTTTCATTCTTTTCTCAAAGTTGATAAAATGTGTCATATGCTTTCTTTGCCATTTCTTTTTCTCTTCTTAAATATTTCATCTAGACACTAAAGTAGAATGAGCTAAGATGACTTACGGCATGAGATTTAGCTCTAGAGTACTTAAACTTATTTGTCTACAAGGTAGACAATATATGTTTATCTTCATAACAACTAACACTGAAGCTCCTGTTAATGGAGAAAGAGTTGATATAGTACTTGGACTCCAGAAAGCTCTTATGTCCGGGTGCCAGTAACTGGGGAGACTGGGGATCCAGGGACAGCTACTGGGTGGACTGAGTGTCCAAGTCCTGCTGCTGGGGCATCCACATTGCATATATGTATACATCCCACTGATGGACCTTCCTCCTGATCAGCCAGGGAGAGGCACAGGATGAGGCTGTTGGTGCTACTTGTGTTTGTGTGAGTGCCGAGAGTGTCTGTCTGTGTTGATCTGTGTGGCCAAACATATATATGTATATATATGTTTGTATGTTGTATATGTGTTTGTGTGGGCACCTACTGGGAATACATTCTCAGCCTTGCTACTGGTTGGAACTGGGGATATTATGCTGYGGCAGCCTCTCCCCATCAGGCTATTGGGTTTGGCCTCCTTAACTTAAAATTCACAATAGGTAATTTGGATGGTGCCGACCTGTTTTGGACACAAAGAGAGAGTAATAACAAGGACACAGCTCTATCATACTAGTTGACCTTAGTGCCTGCATTTAGTTTATTAATATAGAGATGCCTAAGGGTTTGATTTGGTTACATACAGATAAATGTCTACTTCTACCTGAGATGCTCTAACAAACCCTACTGAACCCCCAGCAGTATCCCCAAAAGGATGTCAGTCTCCCCTAGGTCTTCTGTCATATCTGTGAACAGTGTGTAGATGTCCCAAATGCCTTAGTGTGCCTCACATTATAGTAGATGTTTATGTGTGAATTGAGCCCTGGGTGTCTTCTTTAGGGTGAGCTAAAATGCTGTCCATGTTCTATTAACTGGTCAGAAGAGTCTCGTATAGGACTAAACAACTATGTTTAGTCAACTAAATATGTTGTAGGAATCTTAAATAATTTTACCTTTTACTCTGTATGGGTCTGTTTATGAAGGCCTATGTTTAAAATCCCCTTTTGAGGAAAGGAATATGTATTTGAAGAATACAATTAGAACCATTTTGGGATGTCTATCTTTGGATGAGGTGGCTTGCATTCTGCAAGTACTCCTGTTCAGTGACTGTATCACAGAATCACAGAATGGTTGAGGTTGGAAGGGACCTCTGGAGATCATCTAAGTCCAGCCCCCCTGCAAGCAGGGTCACCTAGAGCACGTTGCAGAGGATCACGTCCAGGCGGATTTTGAATGTCTCCAGAGAAGGAGACTCCACAGCCTCTCTGGGCAACCTGTTCCAGTGCTCTGTAAAGAGATTCTATGCAACTGATTCAGAAATACATGTCCACATTGTAGACAATCAAAGTTATTAGTCCCCACTAAGGCACTGCATTACAGAAACTTCTCTTTTCAGGGGTGTAAACAGCAGTACTAAGCTATTTGTTTTGCCAGTGTACCATATCACCTTCAAACACATTTATTTGGCTAGATGTTATTTTTACATATGTAGATCTCCCACTTGCCTTGAGAATTCAGCTGATGATTTACCACAGCTCTTCATAACTGCCCCGGTGACAAGGTCAACCCTTGTGTGAAGGCCTTGGCTTTTCTCTGTAGGTTCTTTTTTTGTATTTACCCACAGTTTCCCACTTGTGTGACAGCATGTGAGCATTGTGCTTGTGCCTTTTTCAATCCTTGCACATCTTCCAGCTTCTCTACTAACTGCAGTGGCTATGTTGACAGCTGCTCTAACAGAGGTGTAATCATAAACTGGTTGTTATACTGTCTACTTGGGTTTGCTGCCTTTTGCTAATGTCAGCGTGGGATTGAATTGGAAGTTTTCTGGCAGTTTCTGGCCCGTTTATACGCACAATGTTCCTGTCTCTTCTCATCTCTTCATGTAACTGAGGAAATGCGTTAGGTTGCACAAGGCTCTCTACAGCAATTTGCAAGTCCTATTTAGTCTAAATTAAGCTTGTATTCCTTTGCTATCTTATGGGGAAATGAACCTCAAACACATCATGCTTTGACTTCTTATTAATTTTTGTCTCCACAGTTAATACTTCCAGGACTTCATTTTCCACCTTTTCTATTGTGTAAACCTTACTTCCAGTTTGAAGGGTTCATGCTCAGCCACACTACGCTCAAGTCTGACGAAGCTGAGGGAAGAATGGAGGGAAGATATTTATTTTAAAGACATCTTCCTTGGCATTTTGGAGAAGAACCCATAAGAACCGTTTGTATTCTTAATCCCACTTCACAGCAGCTAGAGCAATCACAAAATCAAAGGGCTTTGGAAGGGGCCTTGTCAGAAAGAGTGCTCTRAGAGGCAGTGATGTTGCTGGTTGTATGCCAGGCATGTGTCTCCAACAYGGGGAGCAGCACCCTGGAGATCTACACACTATGCTGGGCAAGGGAGAGAAATCCAGTTGTGTCTCACATCTGGTTTTTCATGTTCCACTTTACATGTGAAAGGCTATAGGCTGTGATTGTCCTTGCATTGCTGTTCTCTGGTATTTCAAAAGTATATTTTGGTTGTTAAGATTCCACCCTGTAAACCTTACTTTTAGTTTGACCTTTTTCAGAACCAAGACCATGCCATCTTCCACTTAATTAGCTATTTCTTCAGAGATATTTTGTGAGCATGTCTCATTTCTCAGTTTTAGATTGTGAGCCTGATTTGATGAGTTAATGATCCTATTAGTAGACTCAGCATGGTAGTGACATTTTCAGAAATAGTATATAGGAAGAGATTGGGAGATAGGTTGTGTTTCTTACACATTACTCATATTCTTCCTGCTTCATCCTTCCAAAGAATCTGCACGGTGACATTCTGAGGATAAATAGAGTAAAAATATTTTATAACTGGGTGGCAACATTCTGCTGATTCTGAGTTTGCGTGGGTAAACTGCTCTTAGGGTCGGAATATCTTGCTTCATTCCTAATTACCCAAGGGCTTTTTTTTTTACAGTCTGCAACATTTTGCTGTATTTGTTTTCATTTGAACTAAATCGTGTCTGGAAATATCCTTTCTATTTCTTATTATGTCAATTTTCTAGCTCACTTTTCATGAAAAAGTCAGACTGACTTTAGAAGCTAAGCTGTGTCTTGAGCAGCTAAGGACTCTATTGGTATTCAGGGGTATATTTCCAGCTTTTAACTGTTAGTTCTGCAGTTCCAGGGAGACACTTTCCATGCCTAAGTCTGGGCAGGTGGGAGTGGGAGGTAGCATTCACAGGGAATGCAATGATCTGGGGATATGTTTTTTTGATAAGGGCTGTGATTTTAACAACTATTCTAATAAACTGGACAAACCCACACCACTTCCAGAGCAGCCCTGGGTATATTAAAAGCAGATACAATACTTGATGGGGTAGTGCGTATGAGCAGAACTCACAAAGAAGGTATGATCTGACATTCTCAGGATTAGCATGTATGAAAAGTGGTAGCTGAATATTTCCTATTTAAAAATATTCATTTACTACCTACTGGTATTATCAGTGCTATCAGAAAACCTAGTAAGTAAAAAAGATATATGTAAAATCCTTACATTGTGTTTAATCTGTGTATGACTTTTCTTAATTACTACTGTGATTAGAAGCTGTAGGAGGAGTACTGTTACAGTAATAATCCCCCAACACACAGATTTTCATAAGAAAAAGAATCCTAATGTAAATCCGACTTACAGCAAAGCATTGATGAATTCATAAAACTAATTAATTATTCAGTATTTTCAAGTGCCCTGCAATGCTGCTTGAGGAAAGGAAACATGGCGTATGACAGAGACAGTTTTCTATATATCTAATGCAACTATGATTTGCGCATTGTGCCAAAGCATCATGAAGAATTGGAATTATGATTGTATTCTTTCAACTGCAAAGAATTTTTTAAGTTCCTGGCATAACTGACTGTATTTATCAGTCTTGCATTTTTAATTCAGTATTCTTATCAAACAGAAAATGAAACATTTTCCCTTCTTTTTTTATTATGACTCTACTTAGACAATTCACAGCAATGATTGAAAAAATCCATAATCTTTTAATGGTCTTGTTCTCATAGACCCTGTCTGGTCTAAAGTTACAATTTTCTCCTTTCTGTAGTTTTTACATCTTATACAGTACTTCCAGATTTGTAGGGCTGTATTTTAGGCTTCTTTCCAGAAAGCTTGTTACATTAACTTTTATATGACTGACCATATACCCTGTCTTCTGGACTCACATCTTGCCTATCATGTCTGTTACTTTAATGTCTTCTGAGCAAATAAGTGTCCACTTAAAAAAAAAAAAATCTTCTGTAAATTATAATTTGTCATTTTCTTTCMATTTTTGCTTAATCTCCATATAATCCATTTCCTACCCCTTTCTTCCTTGGATTTCCTATTGTCGTCAGTCTAATGACTTAGGCTGACTAGGATTTTYTCTTTGGAAGGTTATTCTAGGTCCTCTTAGTTCATCTTATATTCCCCATATAATTTGCTACCATTATGTTTCTCTTCCAGACCGTATAGAGTGCTCTTAGCTATTTTCTTTCATTCTTCTTGTCAGTCTGAAGCCTTCACATGTGAGATTATGCTTCTAACCTAGCATAGTGCTAACATCCTCCTGCTCCTCCTACGTTTAGGTGGCTCTTTGCACATTTCACTGCAGAAGAACGTCGAGTAGCTGGGATAGTTATATATTTATGGTCTTTTTCCTATCAAACTGTCTCTTCAGTATCCCCAAATGCTTAAGAGTCTTAGAATCATTCAGGTTGGAATGGACCTTGGGAGGTTGCTAGTCCAATCTCCAGCTCAGAGCAGGGTCAATGCTGAGTTCAGATCAGATTGCTTAGGATTTTGTCTAGTCAGATTTTGAATTTCTCCATGGACTGAAACTGAACAACCTCTGAGTGACCTGTGACAATGCATAGTTATTCTTGTAGTGAAAATTCATTTCCTCAGATTCGGTTGGAACTTCCCCATTTCAGTTTATGACCTCTGTCTCTCCTGAACTTATTGCATACCTCAGTAAAGGGCTTGGCTCCATCTTCTTGGTAACCTCCTTGTAGGCCTGGCAGGCTGCTCTTGGTTACCCTCCACCAAAGCCACCTCTTCTCCACATTGAAAAAAACCAGCTCCCTCAGCCTTTTCTCACAGGGCAAGTGCTCCAGCCCCCAGGCATCTTGGGAACCTTTCACTGRATTCCCTCATGTTCAGCATCCTTTTTGTATTGGGAGATCCAAAACTGGATACAGTATTCCAGCTGAAGTCTAAAAGAGAAATAATTCCTTTTCTTGACTGACTGTCTCTAATTCTGTTATACAACCCAGCACGGTGTTAGTCTTCATCATTGCTGCGGTGCACTGTTGACTTATGTATAGCCTGCTGCCAACCAGGGTCCCCAGGTCCTTTTCAGCAGAGCTGCTCTCCACTCACTAAGTCTGCAACCTGTACCAATACATGGGACTATTCCTTCCCAGGTGAAAAACTTTCCGTTTGTCCTTGTTGAATTTTGTAGGTTGTTGAGCCATTCCTCTTGCCTGTCTAGGTCCCTGTGAATGGCAGCCCTTCATCCCAAGTTATTGTCATCTACAAATTTGAAGAGGGCTCATTTTGCCTCCTTTTCTAGGTCAGTGATAAATGTTAAACAGGACAAGTCCCAGGATATATCCCTGAGAAAACCCACATGTAAGCAGCCTCCAGGTGGAGTATGAATCATTATCTTCTACCCTTTGAGCCCAGCTATTCAAACAGTATTTCACCCATCTAGTAGTTCACTCATTTAGATCATAACATGCCAACTTAGAGAAACAGAAGATGCTGTTGGAGAGCTTGTCAAAAGCCTTGCTAAAGTCAAGATACACAACAGTCACTGTTCTCCTCTCATCCACAGGTCTAATCATTTTATCACAAAAGGTAATGAAGTAGGTCAAACATGTTTTTCCTCTGGTAAATCCATGCTGGCTGTTCCCAGGAACCTTCTTTTACTTGTCCTTTGTGCCCCTTGGCAGATTCAACACAGTTTGAGCTTTGGCTTTCCTAATACCATTCCTGCAGGTTCTGGCAATATTTCTGTATTCCTCCTCTGCAGCCTGTCCTCACTTTGACCTCCTACATATGTCCTTTTTTTCACTAGGACTTATTCAAATATGGGATTTAGTTAAACCAGTCTCCTGATACATCTCCTTGTGTTTCTAGTTTATTCATTCAATACTTGCTTCATTTTTTTATTAAAATAGCTTATCTGTGAGGAATTCCTAAAAGCTTATAATGCACAATATTCTGTTTATCTGCTATTATCCTATTACCCATTTCTATCTTCTGCAAAATTTGTGCAATTCTTTTTAACACTTTCTGAGATTAAACATGGATTTGATCATTTTTTAACAAATTAATAAAAAAATTAATGCCTCTCTAAAAAAAAAAAAAGAGAGAGAGAGAGAGAGAGAAGTGTGAAGCAGGCCTCCTCTCTTTAGTCATTAGCTCTCCTTTTATATATTCACTTTCCAGCTAATAGAAACAGGAATGTAGCAGAGCAAGGATGACAAAGAGTCATTGAAGAGTTGCTGTCAATAAGCTTTCTACCTAGCCTGGCCAGTATTTTAATCCATATTTCGGATATAGTTGATACTTCTCCATGATAGTTTGCATCAATTTCACCAACACATCAGTCCAAGTAACCTCATAATTTAACAGCACACTATCATATTTCTTTGCATAGCCTACTGAAAATATGCATTGTTGGATTTTTACTTTTGCTCCCATCGGTTTTGTTCTTGAAGAAGCACACCAATTCATTTTAAAATTCTTAGAACATAAAGGCAAACCCCTTAAATTTTTTAGTGCCTATTTCTTTTCTACTTAGTTCTGCCACAACTGATGACATCTGTCAATCTTTTCTCACAGTTTAATTGAAATATTTTAAAGAACACAGTCCTTACTTCCACCATTCTGCTAGCTATACCTTTACTTAGCGTGTTTTCTGGATGTAATCTGAGCTGAGGTTGAAAATTTGTTAAGCTCATTAACCAATAATTGTAAATTCCATCCTTCCCTGGTGCTTTTCAATTATGTAATTTTCTTTTGCATTCTCAGTTCTCTTTATTTTCATAAATGATACCTCTCCATGTATTATTATATGTGTCTAACTACAATGTCTCATAATTGTGATTTTTGCCTGGAACCCCATTGTGCTAGGTGCTGTATAAATACAGATCAATAATGAAGAAAACCTGTCTCTACTATGGAAAATATAAGAATAAGATGAGAGACAACAGATGAATACAGACAGATGGGAGAAAAAGGAGACAAGAGGCATATTTTCACTGGTTTATGACTGTGCCCTGACTCCACCATTCTGTTCTGGATGTACATTTTCATTTGAACTGACATGTGTCTGTGAAATATAAATATTTTTAAATCTATGTTGATTTTGCATCTTAAAAAAATCTGTATCATTGTTGCTTGTGTTTTTGAATCTGCAGGTATAACAGTGAAGGACCGTAAGAATTGCTTTAGCATTAAGAAGATGTTGTTGTTGGAACTTGCTAGGAGAGGGTGCACAGCAATGGTGTTGACTGTGTCTTACTCATGTGTCTCCAACTAATGACTTGATATTCTATGCAATTTTATCATGGGGACAGGAATAGATGAAATTTTGTTTTATAATTGGGATCTATCATTCTACTTTGTGATGAACAGCCTTATTGGCAGGGTTATAATCTTTTTAATCCTGTAGCATTTCGTAGTATTCTTTTACCTGGAGATTCTTTCAGCCTGTTTTATCATATCATTATCTGAATGTGATAGGATATTATATTTCTTACTTCTAGAACACTACTTCCAGTTGTGTGTATACTCTCTAGACATACATTCTTGGACCCAATATCATTAGAGGCTGGATTCTTTACTCTGCCCTTTGAGACTAGATAGTTCTGGCAGCAGGTGAATTTTGAATTTGTCTTCACATTTCTCTAGATAGCACAGCTGAGCCATCATCAGTGGATGGTTCTCTCAGCATGGTAAATCTGAGGGAGGGGTGGGAGTGGAATGACAAGTCTACTGTGTGTCTTTGCAACTAGCTAAAAAGGAGGGTTTCTAATTCACAGGAAATTTCGCATGAATTTTAAGTATGCTTTCTGTCCAGATTGGATTAAAAGCTTTTGCTCTCCTTACATGTCTAGTGACAGCTCTTGGACACTGTAGCTGCTTAGTGCAACTGATGTTCCTGTCAATTTCCCAACTAATCCCAGCCATGAAATTGATGATATTGCTATTTCCACTGGACGGTTGCAGAGGCTTCCTGTGATCCTTAGCTCCTGACCCGCTGTATAAATCTGACTTGGGTATATCATAGCCTGTGGGATCCCTGTCCTTTTGGCAGATCTGCCAGAAATTAAGGAAAGATTCCCTGGGAGCCCAGCTCTGGAGTCAGCCAAAGCTTGTTAAATCTAAGATGTTTGAAATGAGACAGTTGGTCTCAATGAACTACATGTTTTAGTATAACTTTATTTTGTCAGGACTCATTTGACAAATGGTATACATTGACAGCTGCCTGCTGACAAATATCCTATCAGTGGTCTAAACAGTATGAATGTTCTAACAGAGAAAAATGAATTGTACTTGATGCATTTATCGAGTATTTCAAACTAAAAACTCCAAATTACAGAAATGCATCCAACTTCCACAAAACTTGTGTGTAGTAATTTGGGTTATTCATCCAGTCATTCCCCATCTCTTTCATCATCTCAGTTCTGTCCTGGTCTGTGAAGGTTATCACATCAGAGATGAAGATAAACTATAATGTGGTCTTTCAGATACTCTTAATGAAAGAGAGAATCAAACTGAAAACCATTTTCAGCCTCACTTGCAATCATCAAAGAAAGGAACACTATTATCACTAAAAAACAGATCTGAGCCTGGCTCTACCACAAGCAAGGTTAAACAGGCTCAAAAACAGGTTATGGAGGACATTCAGAAGCATTTCCAGAAGCATTTCCATAAAATGATCTTTTCACATAAATGTTTTAATGGTCTAGATTTTTATCTAATGAGGAATGAAAAAAAAAATTAAAAATACCAAGGTACACAGATGTTGTCATCTAGTCTCCTCTGCTTCATCCTGAATCTGCTGCTTTTCAGTCAAAGCCAGGGAGCCACAAGTATTTTTATTATGGTCATGCCAAAGCCCCCCAAAACCTGTTGTGTCATCATCTACAAGTGTTTTAATGCCTGTGTCAGAACTTCTGCTTTCTCTGTAAGACCATGTGTTTACCAAGAAAGTTGCTGTCTATCAGGTCAAGTTGTGAACAAGAAGTTCTTTTCACCACAGCCTCAGGTACATTTCCAGGTTCTGAGCTGGCAGAATAGTCAGACAAACAGCAATTGTCTGGAAGAGTGTCAGAAAATAGACTTCAGAATAGATTTATACCAACTCAGGAAAAATTACTGTTTCTTCCCTTCAAACCAAACTCTCAGCAGAAGTAGGTGTTCCCAAGATACATTCCTGATGTCTTTCTATTCTGCCAGATGATCAAATGTGGTATGTTACTATAACAGCCTGTTACTTCCTGTTATGAAAAACACCAAAAGTTTGAATTTATGGCATTTGCTTAAAACTAACCTCAAAGTATTTCTCCTCTGATATACTTTCCTTCAGAAATGTTCTTACTGTTTCTCAGACAGGTCTCCAGAAAGCTCGATAGTTTTCTGTTTGTTTTGTTTTTGTTTTTGTTTTGTTTTTTTTCCAGTGAGGTTTCTTAGAGAAATGAAATTTAAGTGATCATGTTGCATGTCTGTTCATCCCCCCCCTTCACTTGTCCATAATTTTTTAACCTGTTCGCCAAGTTCAACCAACTTTGACATAGATAGAGTCATTTCAAGACATTCGGTTCCTAGACACACCATGAAAAGAGACAGCTAAGTATTTGAGAGAGAAYGTACTGCTGTCAGCAGTATGACCTCAACCCTTATTAAACAGTAGGGAATACACATGGAAGAAGCACATTATAAAAACGTCAACCATCTGATAAATGTAAGGTGGAAGTTATATCTTCCTAGCTACCACTGGAGACAACTCTATAGCAAATCAAAATTTATGAGTTTCTCTGATCATGAAACTATTGGTTTTTATTTTTTAAAAAAGTTTCTGTCTCTGACTGTTTAAAACACTTTTCGGATGTATATTTCATAATATTATTTTTTGAAACGTCTAACCTTACTTTTCTCTTGTTACAATCTCACCTTCCTTTATTTTTCCTCTCTTCAGCCAAAGTTACAAATACACAGTTCATACCCGACACCTGAATAATGGAGCTGTGTCGACAGAAATGAAGTTTCCTGTACGGTATTGGGTTTGTACAGTGTCTGGACTCTCACATTCCCTTGCCTTTCCTACATTAGCTCAGTGGGAGCTGTTGCAGAGATTAACTTTACCATCTAATGTCCTGCTTACTATAAACTTCCATGAATGATCTTTAGGAGAGATGTGCCATGCTCCAATATGTGTACATAAACTGTTACAATCTGAACAGATATTTGCCTTCTAACTCACACCAAAGTTGTCAAGTTAATAGCACATAATTAATGAACAGAAAATCCTTATATCTTGTTCTGGATTCACTTTTTCTAGATGAAGAATTCATAATAGGGAGCCAGGAAAAGTCAGAACAATGCAAGAAAACAGAGAAACATAAGGTCAGGCAGCTTGCCCAGTGTAAATGCTAATCTGCTTCTGAAAGCAGGTGGAGTGCATCTTCATACACAACATCCTGAGATGGTCTTCTCAACAGGCCAGCCCATTTGATGAAGTACATTGCTGTTCCAAATTTTAATATGACAGATGTATTTTTAAGTCTCTTGTTTATACTTTAGTAGTCTGTGCTACAAACAAGGTGTCTGGAAGGACCACAGTGAACTTCTCCATCTACCTCCATTTGTTCATCATGTGTAGGAAAACAAGAATGTCCAGAGTCCCTCTCCAATACATTGGATCTGTCACAATATACAGTTACAGAGTTTGAGCTGAAGTAGCAAGCGCTATGCTGGTAAAAGGATTTTACACAAACTACAGACTATTAAGAAGGAAACACTGCCAATAAAAACATTTTTATCTCAACCAGTTATATAACTAGGGAGGGGGTTGGGCTCTTTTAGGATTTATGTGCACCGAAGGTTTAGATTCACAAATCCTCATATGTTTTCATCACAGCAAATCCACTTCTCTGCCCTTCCAAACCAAACTCACACGGAAGCAGCTGTTCCCAGATTGCCATTGTGACATAATTCAATTCTGTTTCCGAAGTCATTACCTTAGGCATGTTGCTATGACAACATAACACTCTCTGTTCTTAATGCTTATGTCTCTGAAACAATTAGAGAAGTACCACTATCCTGGAATTGACTTTAATTAGATTATTTCAGAAATTGGTCTCTAATATCATGCATTTGAGGAGGGGGATAAATCCTTAACAAATGATTCTAGACAAAGATTGATTCTGCTGTATTCCCTTTACTTTCATAGCTGTCTACCTAATTCTATATAAGAAGAAAAGGAAGGTGAAATCAACAGTTCTATTTCTCCACAGCAGGAACGTGAAATAACTACATTTAACCAGGAAGTCTTAAAAGGAAAGTACATATTTCCTTGTTAAATGCCTTTTTTCTCCTTCTGAATATTTTTAAATGTTCAGATAGATTTAGAGGTTTTTAGGTTCTTACTATAATTATTATATTTTTTCTCCTTATATTACAGTGCTTATTACTAACATGGGAATTCACTACAAGATGCATCTAATTATACAAATCTGCACCTCCACAAAAATATACTCCATTTACCACTAAGATAAGTTTTCAAGTCTCATTCAAGGTGGTCTTCATTCCACCTAAAAATTCATGATCTGATTTTAAGATTTTTATATAATTTTCCTTATAGTCAGCAACAGGCAATTCATCCCATCTCTCTTAGAGACCTGCTGAAGTAGGGAGTGATTTATTCTCTAGAGGTTACAGTCTACTCACAGACAATAGGAAGAGATAAGACAATTAAAACAATGCTTAATCTTTAGACAGATAAAGTTGGATGATTCCACCTGAATGACATGAATTAAGAATGAAAATACGAATTGTCAACTTCATCCTAATTTACTTTTTTACAGGGACAACAAAGACAAGACAAAATAAAACCCGGTAAGATTGATGGGACTGATCCCCCCAACAATCACCTTTCCCATGGCGCTTGTAGAAATGGTAATGATATCCCATCCTGTGACAACAAGGCAGTATGCTCTAACAGCCCAATAGGTCTTTTTAAATCCTGAACGCCTGCACAGTAACAATGCTCTTACCTATCATGGTGCGAAAGCAGAGAAAATTTGGGATTTTCAGCATTATAGATGCATCCAGAGCTTTATTCTCATATAATCACCACACAAAAAATAAATTCTTTCCTTCAGAAAGACCAACTCTCCCCAAGCTACAGGTTCCATGTTGCTCCATTCCATTTCTGGGATCCTTCTTTGATGTGTGTTCCTATAACAACATGCTGTTGTCATCTCACACAGCAACTTAGAGAAGTGCAACCATCTTGAAATTAATTTCTTGTTTATTTAAAAACATGTTCTGTGATAACATTTTTTTTCCTTTTTGTTGGTGGAAAAAGCTGTCATTCAAAAATAACTACTACGAGAAAGGCTCACTGCATTATACCTTAGCTACATTCTAGCAATTTAGGAAAAAAAAAACAAAAAAMCCCTAACATTCATTAAAAATATATTTTTATCTCTCTTAATTTTTTACACATAATAATAATAATAGCAATAATAACTGTAGCAGTCCCACTGCTACAGTTCATACTGTAGTCCACTGTTCATAGTGTGTAATTTTTTGTAATGCTCTTTCTCAAAGTCTGGAAAAGTCACAATTGTTGGATTTGGAGCAGCTGAAAAATGATAGCATTAAGTACTAATTGCTTCCCTACTCAGTGATTTCTCTAAACTAGGAGTAGCTGCAGAAATGAAAGAAAATGAGCTAACTCCTAAAGCAATCCTCAATAACTTGATTTTTGCACATGTGCAGTAAAACTGTTTCCTCAGATGGGAGACAGTGGCTCCAAGCTCCATCTTACTTTATGCCTGTAAGGCCCGTTGCTGAAATATAGATGCATCCTGTCTAAGTTCTATGCCTGTAATTAAGCAGAAGAAATCCAGGTATCACTGACAGAAGCATTGACTAGATTTAGTGTGATCCCCTAGAGAAAATGCCTCCAATCTATGGTTCAAATCTGCCTGAAGGACCAGTAATTGGTTGGGACCTTTATGTCCCCATTACAGGCTTGAATGCATTTGTCAGGCACCTTGAACACATCTCCTATTTCTGTTTCTTCAGACAGGACTTTAGTTCATGTACATCAAGTCCTCTCTGAAACGAAAACAATGTACAGTAAATGTGGACACTGGAGATTTGTTTCAAAACTACATTATTGCTCCAACCAATAATGTTAGTATAGACGCAGCCTTTGATGAGTAGTCTTTCTTTCTTTTTTTTTTTCTAGAAAGAGATGCATCCAAATAAGCGAAGAATCTCCCAGGATCTCCATAAACATATTGCTCCTCTTGGTAGCTTTTCCATCACAGGTAGTCCAGCTCAGAGCATAGTCCTCTCTGGCACTTTGTAAATGGTACTAGGCACAGACTCACAGTTTACGTCTAAGTCACTCTGAAAGGGAGAATAATGTTGGAGGTGAGAATGAAAACATGGCAAGATGTGAGTAGGCTAATTGATTAATCAGTGGACATTTTTTGCAAGCTGAATATGAACAAATTGGATGAATTCATCACTTGCCAGTAGTTTATGTCACACTGGATTTTTTTTTTCCTAATTATTTCGATGGTACTGTCTCCTGTCTCACAGTAGGTCTGATCCAGTTCCTAAAGTAATCAAGCTGGATAGTGCCCTGTGTTAGCAGACATTTACACCAGATTTTACTAAATGCCAACTACATGGATAGAGTATAAACCATGGTTAACTCTTTCTCCATCAAAATAAATTAAGCAGCATTTTTTTAAAGGGACTAAGCATCTTTTTCTGATTTTCTATTCCATACATAACACCTCACTGTATATCTACCAAAAAAAAAAAAGATAAAAAAAATCCACTTATATATTTTAAAACTTTTTTTAAATAAAAAGATATAACAGGTAACTAAATTGAACAGTGATATTGTTTTTTTATCAGTTGAACTTGAATCTTTAGACATATAAGAAGTCTGCAGGTAACAAAGAAAAGGAATTGGGGTTTCTGGGTCAGTCTGTCATGGCGGTAAGGCAGAAGCATGCAGGGACAATTTAGAGTGAGTGTTCTTTTATTTGCTATAATGAGGTAGAATGGATAATTGCCATGGTAGAAATCAGGAGACCATTCAGTGATGCAAAATGAAGGAGAAGAAACAACTCCCATTGCTGAAAAGCCAAGAAGGTTATTCACAAAGCAGCAGCAACTTAACACACACTAGAATATTTTATTGCTCTCGTTGATGAGCTTTATATCATAATTAGAGCTCTTTTAGCTGTATTCATTGTGAACAGTTTTTACATCTCGATTAGCATTTGTGGAAAACAAACTGCTCTATTTTCTTTTCTTGAATTGTCTGCAATTTGATCATTTTCTCCAAATGTTCAATTTATTTTTACAAATAGATCTGTGCTTTTGGTTTCCACAAGTCATTTGTATGGTGCTGTGCAGGGGGAACAGAATGGCTAGGACCTCTAGAGAAAAGATAAAAAGGGGACCTCAGTATTATTCTAGGCAGAAAGTTACTCATGCTGTCCTTATGTACAGTAGTTAAGTTTCTGAAAACTGGGGATTTTTTAGATTTGAGAAGAAGAGTGAAGTAAGTGTGGGTCATTGAGCAGCCACCTTAACTCATGATAGGATTTATTCAATGCTTATGGAAGTGAGTTAAAGGAACTTGGAATCCAGCAGATGCAGAAAGGAGACATATGGGAGCTAAGTGAGGTTTTTCATGATAGACTGAGCTTTGACTTTGCATCCACCCTCTTTAATTGAAATTTAATTTATTTGGCAATTTATAACATGCCATAATTGTGCAAAAAAACACCCCAGTGTCTTTGAAAAATGAAAATTTGTTTGCTTTTGATAAATATTGGTGGTGTTTCACCTCTTTCCAGGGTCATATCATCACTGATGTTCTACTCCAACTTGATATTGGTGTAAGAAGCACAGCTGAAATCCACAGTGGCAGAATGATACAAAAATTAACTATGTGTGTGTGGGGGGGGAGCTCTAACCTGCTTTCCCTRCTGCTGATATTCCTTTTCTCAGTAACTCTAGCATTAAACCTTGATCTATTTATTATTCGCATTCAGACCACTGAAACAGAGCTATTTTATTACCTTTTCAGAAATATTTAGCTCTACACATTAAAACAAAAATGTTTGCCCTCTTGCTCAAACACTGATTATGAAACAGAATAAGCTTTAAGATAATATCTTCTTTTTTTTATCAGCTCGAGTATGAATTTCTTCAAGGTCTTTTATACTTTCCTGAATCAGTTATTTCTTTGTTGTAAATATTCTGTTTTGTGAGATGTAAAGCTTAATGCTACTGAATATATGCATTGAAGGCAGTTGAGGCTGTCAAATAGAGCAATATCTCATACACAGAAAATAATCCTTCAAGGGTCATATGCTGCCACTTCTTACTTACTTAGTAAGCATGCTTGYAAGTGCCACTTGGCTCATTAGTATAAGGGTCAGAGAGTCCAGCCTTGAAGCCTCGTCTAAGGCAATATTCAAGGTACCTGCTTAAGACAGCCGAATCCAAAAAAGATAATTGAGAAAGACCATATTCTAAAAGGCACCTAAAAATCACCAGACAAAATCAAGTTCAGCTTGAAATGTTTGTAAATCCATGTATCATGCACATTATGAAAACAGCACTTTCCCACTGGAGGAGATCTGATTTCAGTCTCCAGCTTCTGAGGATGATAAATTAACCACGGAATAGTGACGCTAGAGCACTTGGTTGGGGGAGTGACATTTAGTTTCTGCTCACAGAATACTAATGATTTCTGAGACCAAGGACTGGAATCCAAGTCTCCTCCTTCCTTGCTGAATATTGATATCAATAAGGGTAAAATGCCTCTTGCATTTACCATATTCTTAACAAAAGTYTATATCAAAGTTGGTGGCTTTGCCACTTCCTTCCTCGCATCTTCTTTTAAAACGTTCTGACCTACTCAGCTAGGTATTTATATTAGGAAAATAGAAACATTCCAAATTTAGTTTGCAGTCAGCCCTATCCCACAGAGAAATGGAGTTCAGATACATGGGATTTCTGCTTAGGTCTCTTCAGAAACATTTAACTTTCTCATTAACTTATAGGGAGGCTAGATACCTAATCAAAAGCCTCTGAATCATCCTGCTGGGGATGATTTCCCCAGTATTTTATTTTCAAGAATTCAGAGATACTTCAGCAGATACTCTGAATCTTTCCTTAAATATCTATTCTGTATTTGGAATCCATGTTTCAGTGAAGTTGTTTATATATGGCATGACAGCTATACTGAAGAATGTCATCTACAGATAGGCTCAAGTGCAAGGTTTGGGTATGAATTTAGAATCTACAGTTCTTCACAGCCTTTTGAGAGGAAATTTTGCAAAAGGAGGATCCATTAGCTTAGATTCTTGGAAAGCTGTATTTTCCATGGTGTTTGCACAGGTATCTGCACYGATTTGTTGTGAATTTTGCAATGAATAATAACAGCAACAATAATAAACCCCTGACCATCAGTTTGCTCTTGTGCTTTGAATCATTGCTTTTTACCACCTACGTCAGACTTAGTAAGTCACAAAACTCTCCATATCATTAATAATATGACATCATGAAGCCCACAATGATTGTGTGGTGGGCAGTCCCCAAAGATGTAAGTTATATCAGACCACTCTTCAAAAGTGGTTGAGACCTGATTTGTTTATTGAAAGCTTACTACAAGAATCTAAACTCTTTGTTAATTCCCTTTAAGATATTCATAGAATTCTAACAGAAGGCACATTCACAAAAGAGATCTGAAAGAGAATTAAAAAGATTGAATCAAAACTGCATTGTGGGCAAACTGTCAGGGCCAGTGCAGCTAGCAGAAATTTACACCAAACGAAGGTTTGTTCCAGTATCTCCCTGCCTGATATTCTCACTGATCACTAAGAAGATCTCAAAAGCAGAATGAGTATAGTGTCACAGAGATTGTCATTTTCTTCCTCTTGGGGTAAAATTGATGGCAACTAGAAGAGAAAATCAAGATTTTTTTTTTTCTTTTCAGCTTTCTTGAGAGCCTGAGCTTGGTGAGTTCACGAAATCTACTATGTGAATAAAAAAAGAACTAGAGCCCCAAAAGGAAGCACTGATGAGATGTGAGAACTGAAATGCTAAATGACTTAGAATAGCAAACTTGCAAGAATCTGTGCTGCATCTATAAGGGTGGTGAACACAGAAAAGCAATCTCCTTTTATGCTGGAGGTAAAATTTTTTCGGATGATGGTAATGATGATGAGAAGGAACATAGGATTTGTCATACTGGATCAGGCAGTTTGTTGAGTCTTGCATTCTTGATATTTTCAGAAGTGACCAATGCCTGATGCTTGAGGGGAAGTTGAAGAAAAGCCCATAAAGCACTTAGCCAGTTGTGTGGAGAGGAAGGGAAAGAAGGGGACATCTTCTTGACCCCCGCAGCTACCAATTTACCCTCTGAAGCATAGTAATATATTACTTTAACATTCATATTGTTGTTATTACTCATAGAATTATTCAGCCCTTTAAAAATCTTTCTATGATATTTGACTTAATAATCTCCTGCTGGAGTTAATTCCAAGGGATGACAGCATGCTGTGAAAAGTATTCACTTTCACAGTTTTTGCTGTCCTTTTGCTTTCCATTTATTTCTTTGCACATCCCTTATTGATTCATTATGGCATAGGGTTAAAAGTAGGGCCTTTTCATTCTGTACTTCATAAAAATACAGAAAGAACAGACCATTCCAATTTAACTTGTTCCTAGATGAAATAAAACTCAAGGTATTTTTGTCTGTGTGAGGAAGAGTTCAGTGTCTCAATCTTCTGTATTTGCAAACACAAAAGGTAATGATAAAATTTTCCATTATAAAAGATGAAATAATTGTATTTTTCTTTTAGGAGTGTCCTACATTTATGTGGTGCATTCTGCATATAATGTTACCCTGTGTATATTTTCATTATCAATAGTCTGATAGATTCCTGAAGAAATTTCATGAACAGAAGTGTTAATATGGAAAACAATCCAAAGCTGCCAATTAACTTCTAATTGAGTCAGGTCATCTCCAAACAAGTTCAAATTTTGATCCAGAGTTTTATATGGAAACAAGAATTAGTGATATTACATTTTTAAGGCCAGTAAGAATCATTCTGTTTATCATGCCATACCTGCAAATTCATCAAGGGATTTCTATTTTTATATCAATCTATACATTCTGGGAGAGCTGGAATCCTGCTAAACCTGTTTTACTGAACTAATTAGAGAYTTCTGCATATACCTCCATGAACGCTGGACTGAGGTCCTTTCGACATGTTTTCTGATCACATATGAGATCCTATTGATTCACAGTTTGGATCACACTGTCCAATATCCTGTTGTAATAGCATACGTAATCTCACAGTTGGCTAAAATTCCCATAAATGTACATATAGGAATTATATAAACTCATATTTATATATTGACAAACACAATCTTAATTAACCTTTAGCACAGGTAACTGATGAAACTACCTTACTGTGAAATCGAACCCTGGGTATCTATATTGATTCAATTAARCGCAGATTTTTTATTGTTTTCCTTGTTCCACTTCTAAACCAAAATAAAATTGTATTTACCCACTATCTTTATTTCTTCAGGCAACTCTCTGGGAGGAGTGGGAGCTGTGCTGTAGGTTTTACACTTCAGGTCAATGTGGTCAAACAGACCAGGTCTGCCCTCAAGGATCCTTCCATCTGTCCTGCCAGCTTTTCCCCTGGGCACAGAAATTTGGGCAATAAATGTGGCCTGAGCAGCTTTCCGTTTCTCCTGCAATGCTGAAGGCTGTCTGTTTCTTCAACAGAAGATGAGAAAGGGAAGACTGAAAGAAGGAAAGGGTATGGTGTTACCAAAACCTCCTGTTCCTTCTCACCTTCTCGTCCCTTCTCTGCTGCACTTGCAAGGTGCAGCAGTTTGATTCTTGTGCCTGGCAACGGGGCAGCAGGAGAAGGTGCTGAACACTCCCTGCTCCTCATCCTCGGCTGCTGCCTCTCTTTACAGGCTCCTAAACGTGCAGACACTTCAGTTTGTTGCCTTCATACTCCTATCATGCTCAGCCTCCACAGATGTGCAGGGGTCCTTCCAGTTAGGCGCATCTAAGTCATCTGGTGTCTACCAGAAACTGAGCTTTTATCTGCCTACTTCTTCTGAATGTCTCTATTCATCAACCATTGACAGAGCACCTGTAAACACCTTCTGAAAGGTTTGGGGTCTACATGAAATAGAATTGCAAGTGTTAACCTTTCTTTGAAAATAGTGCAGAAAGAGCTGATGTATGTTGTCAGAGATCTGGGTTTCCTTCAACAAGGCCTCTTGGAATTAGATGGTTTGCTACGTTTGCTCCCTATTTCCACATGTTCAACCAGGTGTTCATGTTCCCATTTAAGCAATAGAAGTGTCCATGCTGCTGGCCAGCCCCTGTAATCAGATCAGAGCTCCATCTGCTGCTACTTAATAGCCTAGTAATTTTAAAACATTCAGTCATTAAGTGGGTGACTCAGGTTCAGTTTCTTTTTCTGCCTGAAGAAGGATATTACCTGAGTCTCATCAGAATGTATTGTGTACAGAAAAAAGTGAAGGAGGTCTTGCTCTATTTTTTCTTTTGAAGCCTTGCCAGTGTATAAAAGATTTCAAGTGTCCCTGCCCTGAAAAGAGAGGGAGTATGGAGCTGCAACTCTGCAGTGCTCAGTGCTGAGCACCGTTCCTTCAGAGAAAAGTGATTCACAGGAATTTTTTTACATCCAATCACTGAGTAATGTTGATTACAGAAGTGGCCCTGGGAGCAGTAATCACTATTTTCCAATTGACTAGTGGTGAGTATCTTTGTGTTGCTTCTATACAGCATGTGCTGGACCTTACTGTGAGATTCTTGAATGTTCCCAATCACTGCAGTGAGTACCTGTGGGCCCACCCAAAATCTCAGATTTCGAGGAGTCATGTGCTTAACATTGGGTGTTGCAATACAGAAGCATTTAGGCATTTAAGTGCTAGATTGGATCTAGTTTTTAATGTCTTTCAACATTTGACCTTTTTATTTTCTGCTATTTCAGTCTCTACTGAAGAAGGTCTATGTGGCAACATTATACTTAGTCTGCTTTCTCTATCTTACTGCAAATTGTTATCTTCGAGTCCTTTTTTTCTATCAGTACTGTTCCAGCAATAATTATGCCTCCTGTTTGATCAAGAGATTCAGAAGTTGGTAGGATTTGTCATTTTTCCTATTCAACTTCCACAATGTCATGATAATGACACTTTCTTAATCTAAACACCTGTCTGTCCTTTGCTGTACCAAAAGCACCTCTGTTCTCCATTCCTATCATTCCATTTCTTTGAGTCTTTTCTTCTTTTTTGTTAAACCACAGTTGTATCATCTTCATTTCCTTCACGCAATCTTTTTATTTCACATCAATGCACATCCAACAGGTTACCTCCTTCTGTGCTAATAGTACCTCTAATTGGTAATGGGTATCCACCCTCTAGTTGCTGTTGTCTGTTTCTAATGTAAATCTCATACATACAAATATATATGTTTCGTTTGTTGCATTACAGATGTGCCAAAAAAACAAAGCACTCAGTTCAATCTCTGAAGCTACTAAATCATATGTTCTGAGCACTTGGAGAATCATAACAGCTGGAGATGGAAGGGAAGCAGATAGGTCAGACTATTCACTCCTTTTCAATGCCAGATTGTTCTGAACAATATATTTTTTAACCTTGTCCAGTCCATTTTTAAATGTAGCTTCTTTTCATTCTACTTAAATCCAAGAGAGGGAGAGACAGATTACTGTTATATTGCAGAATAACTCTCTTTGACTCTAAGACAGTTCTGGCTTTTAGATTTATTTTATTGAGTGTACAGACTGAGATGAAGTGCATTTCATTTTTATAAAGAACTAAAGTACAGGTAATAAGAAATCTGGGCTAAAGTGGGAATTGATCCAAAAATACTAACAAAATTGTGAATTTGCAGGATCTGAAAAATATGTGATGACTTTTTGAAAGACTGTTACCTGGGACCTTTTGTTAAAACTTCCTTACCCACAGTCAAATAACTTTTATACTGAACTACAAATGGGTTGAGTACTCAGCTGTTATAAATCCAGTGTCCCTACAGTCGGTACTGTTTGGCCAGTTTGCGCCAGTTGAGGATCCGTCCTGTTGATCTAACCATATGTTGTTTGATGATAAGTATCACAAATTAGGACTGGATTTTCCAAAAATATCATTTCTTTCTTAGGTCCCTGGATATGTATCTGAGAGCAAAAGTTTGCAAAAGTTAGCAGATCTGATTGTGACATTAATGGCTTGAGTTTCAGAATGCACAGAACTCTATTGAAAACCTTCCAATTTCCTGACTCCAAAAAATTATGCTGCAAGTGACTCTAAATAAGCTATTGTATTGGGGAATTACAAAATCAAAACTCCACAGAAAATGTGGGAGCCAGAGAATCAAAAGATGTATTGGACATGTATCCTGTCTTCTGTGTAGGTTTAGCAGGTTTTTTGGTTCTGATTTTTACACATCTGTGCACCTGGAATATTGGATTCAAGCCAGAATAAGGCATCCCTAGAAATAGGGGAACAAATTGAAAGGATGTCAGAGGAGCAACAAAAATGATCCAAGGACAGGATGAGAAGACCAACACAAAAGACTAAGAGCCCAATCCTTCTTATGTTGTATGATGCAGTAAACTAAAATCAGTAGAAGTGGCTTTGAAAGAATTTTATCAGCAGAATGAGGCATCCTTAAAAATTTTCAGTTTTGTTGCTGTTAATCAAGCTTTACATCAAGAAGAAAGGAAAAAACCCCTGCCTCAGCAAAAGCCAGGCAGCCGCATGAAGACATGCTAGCAATATGCAAGATTATACACCATAAAAACAGAAACAAAAAGTTTAGAACTAAACCAAAGGAAATATCCAATGCAAAGGGGAAATAAAATGAGTGTTAGCCTGAGTTAAGTGTGTAGAATCTTTTTTTGGTGGTTAACTTATTATGTATATCTCAGCTTCGTAAAATCAAATTAATTCATCTTCTCAAGTAAGCAACCATAAAGGGGGAAACATCAGAAAACAGCACACTTCAAATACTTTCTTAACTGGGAGGCAGAGGACTGAGTAGCAACCAGGTATGGGCTTAGCAAGGGGATTAAGTGCCTGGGACAGGAGGAGTTGTGTGTCACTCTGCAGACGTGCTCCCCTCCCATCACAGTTAAATGCACGATATTTCACAGATGGTCACTGACATCTGCACTCGTATGAGGGACTTGGGGCCTAGTTAGGCCTGCTGTTACGACAAGTTTGCTGCAGGTATTAGGGAAATATGAGGCTGGCTGAAGTATATTGTCATTTGATTCTGCGGGGCAGACTTAGGGATAGAATAATTATATCAGGGTGAAGTAAAAAATAGCACAGTGAGCCAAGCACATGAGAAGCTGAATGAAGCATTTATTCATATGCCAGGAACTGCTGGGTGGTCGGAGAGCTCCTGAAATGAGAAGGCCACAAGATTCCTTCATAATGGAAATTGCTAGGAAACCTAAATAGATGAAATGGTCCTAATTCTCCCATTGCATTCTTAGGACAAAGTTCTATAACATGCACCAGATAGCAGCACATCGCAAGGAGATAGTTTGATTTTAAAGTAGTTGCCAAGAGTCCCCATATTAGAAAAATCAATTTTCTTACTGCAATGTGGGCAAACATGAGACAGGGATGAGGAGTGGAGAGGAAGGAGCCAACGCTGCACACTGACAGCAGTGTTCACCCTTTACTAACTCAACCTGTACCACTTGCGCTTCCCTGACAATCATATAACACGCAACAGTGACTGTATTAAGTATTTTTACTATTCCCTACAAAGTCACCCTGTAGAAATGGCACAGCAGACCTGCTAAGTTTCTCAGCTTTCATGCTTTAAGCTCCATCTTAATTAGCTGGTGGAGAAAATGAAATTATTTTGCCATTCCTGTGTCCCAGTTTGACAAACTGGGACTTGGCACTAACTCAGTAAAAGATACTCCATGCAGCTATATATGGTATATGTTAATGATGCTATTAGTAACACACTGCTGAATGTTAGTATGTTAGACCTTATAGTTTCATCTCTTTAAGAAACTGACTTGATTAATGCTAGATAGGACTTTTTAACAAAAGTATAATTTCTGTGGCACTGTTTTATACTGTCAAGGAAAGAGGGATAATCTTAATTAAACAGATTGTGCATAATTCCTCCTTCCCTACCCACTCACGTACATGTAATATATATTTTTCTTTTTTTTTTTTAAAGTTACTAAGATTTAAAGGCTCTCTGGTCACYGTAATGAGTCTCCTAACATGTGGTCTGCTGAGGGCTGGTGGGTCCCTCACTGTGCAGCAGTTGTAGGGTGCCCAGTTAGTGAGTTGCCCCTTCAAGAGACTGTTTATGCAGGTCGAGTATTTGCATATGGCAGCCTGTCATTGGAATAACTAAGACAGATCTTCTAACAGGAATAGTGACACAATGGGGACACATTCATCAAAGGAGTAGCAGGTAGGATTTTTTGGGGAAAAGGGGATTGTTAATGATTAAATGGCAATCCTACTAATTAAAAGTCGAAAGTAGATAAATAAAGGATATTTCCCGTGGTAATTACCAAATTTATATATTTAGAGAAACCTGGCACATCACAAATATTGAATTGTGGTATTATCTGAAGTGTGTCTGTGCCAGGGCTCTATAAATATAGACCTTAGGGACTAATCACTAGAAATTTTCATTATTTATCTCTTTCCATATTTTAACAAACAGAAAAAGCTCTGTCTTCTTTTCAGTGCAAACGACAAAGGAAAAATGCTCATTTTTTTGATGAATCTTTTGGGGACAAGAGAAGAAAGGATAATGCAGTAGCAAAATACAAATAAGAGACCTCAACCATGAGAAAATCTTTCAAAAAAATCTTGGCTTCTCTTTTCTTCTCAGCATTAACCTCCTATTAAGTATCTTAGTTTTATGTCTATGTGTAGCTCCATTGACTTCAATTAAGCTCTCTCAGATACCCACCCTGCTGAGAGAACAGCCACAGCCTTTTAAAAACTCATCCAGCATAAAACTGCAGCACCAGAGTGGTGAATCAGGCCATTTGTGCAATTTTAGTCGTTAGTCCTGCTTTGCACCTTATGTAATAATTTATGCAAAGGAGGTACATAAAAGCCTTTTTAGGGCCTTTGATATTACTACTGATATTAATGGGACTATTTTATGTTCAGTTTGTACAGGATCAAGTGTGTATTATGTGCACAGTTCTATGCACATTTGGCTTTACTGAACCAGGATGCTGAGGCACTGGGAAAGATCCTGCACGGCACAAGTCCTGGGACTGTTGTCTTCTTGTTTCACTTGATACAGCCAAAAACCCTGATGGCTAAACAGGGCAAGAAGAAGGGTTATGGCTATATGTAGATGACTATAAGATCTTCTGGAAAGTTCAAAGAGAGCATGGTGCAAATAATGCATCAGTACAGAAATGGTAAAGAAGTTTCAGTTGTTGGGGGCTGCGAGCTCATTCGGAAATCTCCCTGGTGAGTTGTGTAGTCGACAATTTAGACCATCAGACCTGAATTATTCTTCAAATGGCTTTGTTTTGGCCAGAGATTCTTGTTGATCCAACAGAGCCCTGTTGGGCTGAAGCGTGGGAGAGGTTCAGGTTTGGGTATTGACAAATGATTGCTGACAACTGGCAGTGCTTCCCTTCCTTTCCTGGCTGTCAGTTCTACGATAGTCCTTTGGGGACTTTGCCTGCTGAAAAAGGATAATATTTTCCCTATATTACAAATTATAACAAACCTGGTAGTTCTAAGCAGTTAAAATATAGCTAAGAAGTGCCAAGAATTGCTTGAAGGGAGTAGTAGCCAGCTATTGCTGGTATGCTAAGCTATCAGATCTTTTTGAAACATGTCAAGTAAACATGCTGCAAAATCATTCACACAGCTGCAGAGAGCTTTTATGCAGAAGTGAGATTCTACAAGCTGAGATCCTGACTTTTTTTCTGAGTTCCAGTACTTCTGAAAGGATTGAAGTGCTACAAGTTTGTGAAGTCCCCCATCCAATACGTGAGTCCAAGAGTGAAAATAGGACCCCTGACCTTTCTCTTCTTCCACATTTAGATACTTTACTCTGTAACCATGGGTGAAGTGCTGTGGTGGAATACTACTGCTATTAAGTGAAAAATGAGCTTTTACAGGAAGCCATGAAAATGAAAGTGATAATTAAATCTTCATATAACTTTAGGTTGCATTGTAAGTGCTTAGCTGAAAAATTTGTCTTTAACTCATGGCCCGCAGCAATCACATCTGTTATATTTTAGGAACAGAAAGCTAATGAGGTGGAATCTGGAGTACTGAGCTTAATTGGGCTTGTTTTGATTAAGTGTATGTGCTGGGAATATTTTACACACTAGTATAAATTGCAAAACAGTCAACATAAGCCACAAAATTTGCAAAACCCTTTGTGGACAGTGTTAGGGAAAGAACTGTTTCCAACAAACAATAAATGGCAAAAGAAAATATCTGAGGTTTTGAGGAAAAAATGTATGTACTTTAACTTGCCTAATTAGTGGCTTTCTATGGATGTAAATGCATTTCTCTCTCTTATTCACACACACACACGGACACACGGACACACACACACACACACACACACACACACACTAACGTGTGATATGATATACAATTGTAACAGCTTGTCTTTGGGCTGGGTAGATTATGCCTGACTGGCAAAGCCATTAAAAACTGCATAATCATTATACAAGCATGAAAATGTGATATATCCTTTATATATTACATATTTAGCAGAAAGGATAATATTTTACAGCAGTTTTAAAAATATGTGTTTCAAGGGTGTTCTTTGCAGTTTTTCTCTTGCCAATCCTTATCTCTATGGGCCATATTCTTAGATAATGTAAACCCACATAACTTCATTGCTTCCGGTACACTTTGCTGATCCACTTAATTTAGATCTGATCTCTCAAGTTCCCATATGTATTCAGACCTTAGAAGGTGGAAGAAATATGAGTAGTATATTTTAGTACCATTAAAGATGATTTTAAATGGATTTTCTATACATAGAAGAATGCTGTAAAGCAGAAGCCTGATGTTTTGGGATCATCCATAACTACAATCAGATGCTGACTCTTCAAAGTAAACTGCATATTAATGAAATGTGGATCTATTTAGATAGTAGTAAAAAACTCATGAAAAGTATGAATTTTGTCCAGTGCACCATTATGACTACTACCAAAGAATCCCTTAAAAGTTAATAACTTCAATCCAGCTGCTCACTGGTTTTATGCATTTCAAAGCCTTTAGCCTGGGATATGAGTACTGGTAGGTAGAGGAGATGTACTTTCAGAAAAGTCTCTAAAGAATCCCTGATCTTTTGAGTATTGATGCTGGCTATTCTGCTCTGTAGCTCACTAGCAGTTAATAGGGGTAAATGCACTAGAAGCTGAGAAGCACATTAAACTTAAGGACAGATGCTCTGCAGCTGTCCAGGAAAATGATGATCTTGATGATTTAATGGTTTGGACTAAATTCTGCTGTCACATTGAAAATCCCACTGGCGAATTGCAACACCTTCCACTTGGGAAGCAGAGTGCTATTTAAGCACACATAGACCTCCTATATGCTAGTGATATGGGCTAAGGGAYGCACTGAAGTAACACGAATGCGAAGTACAGTACCTCAGGTTAGGTTTTGCTGGAGCAAGCTCCTTCACTCTTGCAAAAAATCTCTCTAATGGCCACAGTTATTCAGGGTTTTGGCTTTACATTTCATTCAGAGCACTGCAACTCCAGTTGCATTGTGACCCCTAACACTATATTGTGTGATGGGTTCAATAATGACTCTGAGGAATGAGAGCCACCTACCGTATTATCAACTCCACCTCCTGGGGTTTTCCTTACAGGGACTTCCATTCAAGTCTGGACTAGAGTAACGCATGCAATTACGCTAGGAAGAATGAAAGTGTGAAGRGGGCAACCCCTGAAGCTTCAGGTCATGAGATGATTGCTGTCTGTGATTAGGAAAAATCCCCTCCTCTTGTATGAGGTATAATAGCGTTCATACCTAAGAATCAGGACTGGCCATTGTTAAAGATGGGATAGTCACTGTGAGAGTTCATATGTTCTCTGATTTCCGTCCTCTTCCCCTTTCAAAATGCAACAAAGAAAAATAAAACTTTCAGAAACTTTTTACCTTCTCAGACAAAATGAAAATGAGGTAATGAGAAAATAACTCCCACTACTCTGCTGCCCAATCTTTTGCTACAACTTTTTCCTTTAAAAGTCATTTTGATATTTTTTTTCTTGCATGGACAGTGTTTAGTGCTTCTAGAGTTTGATGTAAAAATGTGTGAATTAATTTCACTGTACTGAGCCTGCTGAATATGATTTCTTTTTTAAGCATGTTGCTCTTGTGAAAGACTGTGGTCTCTAAGGATTGTCTGTCAGTCACCTCATAAAATAAAGGTTATTATTATTATCAGTGGCAAACAATAGCTGATGACTTAAAGTTGAAGAAAGGTCAAGAGACTAATCACTGATATGCTTTCAGCAGCTATCTTTTCTATTTAAGATTAAGCAATTGTTAAGGGCATGTTTTTCAGCTTTAAGATTTATTCTGTTTTTTCTTCATTTTCTGTATGCGTGCAAGCATGTGCACACAAATCCATCTCAAGGTAGTTCTTTTTGTATTTGGTCAGTTTTGCTCAGGCAAATAAGCACAAAAACATTTCAGAATGCGGAATATGAATAATTGCAACATTTGCGTGTTTGTGTATTAGAGAGGAGTAAGTGGAGGGGAATTCCCTTTCTCTGTTAGCAGATACTGCCTCTGTGGCATCCCTGAGCAAATTTCAATTCTCTAGCACAGTTTGTATACCGAGACTCCATTACTCAGCTTGCGCTGGAGTGCTTCTTCCATCTATCCCACTTAAGACCATGGGATGCAGTGTGGCTGCTAGAGAGAGACCTTTGTTTTAGAATTCATGCACTATAAAACTAGACCAGACTTTCTGGAGATACATCCTTTTTCTTTTGATCCTGCAAACTATGGAGTATCAGTAATGTATGAGGCTGTTCAGATCTGGGAGACTGAACAGAGCTGGTGGGACGTGCTGCATCTGCTCAAACTTCAGTTCAAGCGTGAGAAGTTTATATAGGTCAGCAGTGTCTTTCTTCAAGCTGAAGAAGGTGGCCATGCTTAGAATATGTAATGTAGGTGGAGACTGCCTGACAGACCCAGAGAACTGTAAAACTAAAGGCTGGCATCAGCTGAATCCCTTCATTGTTTCTGAAAGCATTGTTGAAACTACTAAACAAGTCATTGCTGGTAAATGACTGTCTGAAATAGTCTATTTCTGTGCTATAGATTAAAAAGAAAATATTAGAGCAAGGAAAAAAAAAAAGAGGAGGTGAAATTGATTTCATTTAACAATAACCTTCCAGCCTCGCCTCACGTCTCACTGAAATAACCTTTGTAACTAATTATATTGGAACCTGAAAATAAAGCACTTCTAGGCTGAAGAGTTTTAGAAGTCATCAAAATTATCCAGTTCTCAATATAGCCAAAATCCTATGTGCTATTATGTTTGTGTGCTAGCAAGGCTGCCTGCAAGTTAACATCTATAGAGCTGTGAGTGGAGCAACAGGCAAACATTGGTATCATCAAATGTTATATTGATATCCAAATACATTATGGTAGGCTGGGAAATCAATCATTTCTGAGCATTTTCTTCTTTTGATTTTGTATTAAATTCTGGGTGACTGCAATAATTGGTGTTTCTCTTTCACCATGTTCAGGTCTGGGAACACAGCCAGACACTCCATGCACAGTCCTGCCAGACAACTCTTTCCCCTCCTTTGCCCTGCAAAAAAAATTATAAGCATGCGTTCACGTGTGTTGACTATTATCCTCTCAGAGGCAGGACAATTTCAAAATGCTCCTCTCTCTCCTACTCCCCTTATATTAGTTTGTCCAGCCTTTCAGATCCCTAGGAGTCAGGATTTCAAGAATGTTATTCTTTAAAAAAACAGTCTAGAGTCCTTTTTTGTCATTTCCCAGATGCTCTGTGTCTTGATCCTATATGACTGAGTCTTAGTTTCTGTAGATGCTCTCCTTCTGCTCTAAAAATGTACCTCGAATATTCCAAAATACCTATTTTTGATCTTTCAGGATACCGAATACTCCATGCACATTGCTGTAGGGGAAATTTTGTTTCTCATATTTAGTGACCTTCACTGTACACTGCAAGGTCTACCTGTTTGCTTACTCTGGCTTTCTTCAAATCAATAGTTCCCAACTGTGGACCATGCACCATTAGTGATTCGTAGAGTACTTGCTAGAGGTCCATAGAGAACTGCCTAGCAAAGCATGAGTTCTTTGCATTTCCAGCTCCTATCTTTCATTAAAAACAGCTAAAATTATATTAAATAGTTTCTGAATGCCACTATTCAAAACAGGCAGTTGCTGCTGTTGCCACAAGGCTGACATCTAGCTCTTGGGAAATGCTCTCTGCAATGATCATCATCATCAGAAGAAAGAGGGAGTCAAGGGCCTGAAGTGTGACCCACACCCTGCAGAAGTTTGAGAACACTTTCTCTTTGCAGCTTCTCTGCCTCAGCTATAATTCTCTGATTGCCCCATGTGGAATTTTCTATTGAGTCAAATCAATTTTATGATTTCTAAACTGTGATGGCTTTCATTTGCTGTAAATCTGCCCAGAGATTATGATACTTTGTACAGCATACCTATAAATAAGTTCTATGACAGCCTCATTAATCAGAATACATTTTAAAAGCATTAGCCTTTTTCCCCTCTGTTGAATCCAAAGATTATCTTTCTTCAATTATAATTAGCGTTCATTCAAATCAATACTTCTTTGCAAACTAGGGAGTTACACTGGGCCTGATATAGACCTTCTTCATTCTCCAGCTAAAAAGTACCCCAACATTTTAGAGGTGTTTGAAAACTTGGCTCCACATTAGCATTTTGCAAATGGACTCTATTTTAAACAGGGATAAATTTGACCAAAGAGATCAGTCACAGTACTGCAATGCCTGCTGTTGCAGGTTCTAACTTTGAGGTGCCTGACTCTGAAAATGGAGCCTGAATTGGGCACCTAGGCTTCCTTTACTTTCCTATTGGCAAAGTGGGTGACCTAAATTGGGAGACCAAATACCAGTCTACTGGGAAAGAATCCATGTAAAATTGGTCAGCAACTACAAACTGTCCTCCTATACAGAAGAGAATCATTAGGCTATGGAGAACTATTTTTCTTACAGTGGAACAGCTTTAAGAGGCGGCTGGGATGTCCTTGCTCCAGACCAGTGGAAAACTTTATTTGGGGGGTGACCACTGGAAGTGATAAGGATATTGGGGGAAAACCCGTTGGGGAGAAATACAGTTCCTAGGACTTCCAGGCTCCTTGCCAAATGTTCTGATCATTAGACCAGTCTGTACGATGGTAGAAGTTATCTCATGCAAACATTTAAGAGTTAGTTATCAAAGTGTGAGGCTATGACTGGATAAGATGTTTGGTTTATCAACAATATCGTTTTAAAGTATTAACTTAAAAACATGATTTAAAAAAAGATGTCAGTTCTTTCAGGCATATGAAGGGGATCAGGCTACAGGATAGGGCCCTGACCAGATAAACACACCTTATACCAGTATTGTACCAAAAATAATGTTGCATAGAACTGCATCCTAAGCTTGTCACTCTAATTTCTTTTTGCAGTCAGTGGAGGAGAGATGTCACTGGGTGATAAATGCAAGCTGTCTTTAGATGAGATGAACCACCCTGCAGAGGAGCTTCTTTCCATTGATGTTAGAGAGAGTTAAGACAAACAGGCACATAGTTAATTTTTAGATGCACAGGTTATAGGAAATGGAGCCAATCCTAAATCTGAGAACACTAGGGTACTTAAGTAGGGGAGGATCTACTTGACTAGACTTGTATGTGAGATAGTTGATGAGTTTCTCATCCTGCAAAGACTGAAATGCTTCAAATCATGTGCAGAAGCAGAACTTGATCAACTTCATAAAGACAATCACTTCCTGAATATCTCTGATTATCCAGCTTTTGGATCTTTATATGCATCAATATTTGAAAATAGACTAGCATAAGTTCTAAATGTGAATCTTTGTGTGGTGGAGTTGGTAAGGAGAAGAGAGAGTAGCAGATTCTCAGCTGATGGAGACTGAGCGCAGAGTGTGTCATGCAACACTCACTGGCGGTGTCACACCAGAACTTGTGAAAATCTAATGAAGGCTGCTAAAATGCATTTCCCACCAGTGCTATTGCTGGAAATCAAATAAAGGCAACTTTCACACCCACTTTTACCACCTTTTATGTCTAAACATATCCACAACTCTGACACACTTCCTTTTAGTGTTAACAAGTGACCAATCTTGACAATACATTCTGACGTCCAGTGTGATTCTGTCTTCACCTAAGCTAAAAGCTGTAGTTTCCCATCAGATGTATGCTACACTGAAGTCTATCTGATAGTTCTGCAGGAAAGCAAACAATACTCACATCCCTCTTTTTTTTCCAGACTGATGAATCTAATAACAAGCAAATGACCACAATTGAAAGTGAAGCTGTGAGCCGTGCTTTTCTGGAAGTTTGGCTTGTAGGTATCCCTTCTCCCATCCCATCATTTCAAGTCATGAAAAGGTAGGTGATGCCATGAGAAACAACTGAACAATAAGATTAAAACTAATGTTTCTAAAGAATAAGAATCTGTATCTCTTTTACAGAACTTAGTAGCATTAGGCAGGGTGAAGTTTTGGGCAGGTCCATCTGACAAGGATTCCTGTTGCTGAAGATAGACGGCTCTGCTAAAAGGGCACCCTGCTGGGAAGAGCACAAGAAAGACGCAAAAAGGCAGGGTAAGGGATATATATTCAGAGAATGGAAGGTAAACAGATCTGGAAGGGATCAGGAAGAAGGGGATAACAGTAGAGGTCTGATAGGTCTTCCCACTCTGTCGGCTTTTCTTTTCAGAGTTAAATTAGGCTGCAATGAACAATAGGAATAATTATTTTTGTCTCAGGTTAAAATTGCAAGGTGACTTTGTGTTTTGTCTGAGATTTTATGAGAGTATCTATGTATGTGATGTGCATAGCTTGTGATGTCTGAGGAAGTTTAATCACAGGAAGGGAAGGGGACAGTAGAGGAAGATTTTCAGGRTCAGCTTCAAAAACTTTAAAAATTAAATATTTTGAAACAAGTCTCAGGATGCTAATGAATATCTCCTATGAAATGTTATTATAATTTGTCCTTGAAAGTTTTGCTGATCCTCATACTCACTTATCCATCACTCTAAGTCTTGGCAAGAAATGGAAAGGGGTTCATGGTGACTTTACGTTGTGCTTACTCTGTCTAGAAACACCCTCTACTCTCCTCCACCCTTCAATCAAGACATGGGCAAAGAGATATCATACTTAGGGTCTAGCTTAGCTGGTATTTTCACATAATGCTATGCCGTGTCATATGTGGATACCATGCATCCACAGAGGAGTGACCTAGTTGTCATTTTAGCACACGCAAGTTAATAATTCTTTTTTCTCATTAGAACTTTTCAGCTCAGAGACAGCACTGACTGCAACAAAGTTATACTGCCTCTGGTTCCCAATCTGTTACTGTATCCGCTAGTTTTGCTGACCTTCCTATATACTGAATTGACATACCCTAAATGAATACCTGAGAGCTGACCTTCCATCAGACACTTTCCTGTGAGTGTCCAGAGGGTGGCAACAGCCCTCCACAATTCACGGAGAAAGATTCATGGAGAAGATCATCTTACAGCAGCACCAAGAACTAGGTGCTGTGCTTCTACAGGTCCTACTGACATATGAAGATGAACAAATCCTAGAGAGAACAGAGAGTTATGTTATTGCAAAGTGGATGCTCACATGTACACTGAACTKCCTAAGGTTTTCAAATAACAGGATTTTTCCGCAAAAAGATGAAAATCTCCTTTCAAAKCTCAAGAAAGAAAGGAGTCAGTTCATGTCACATATCAGACAAATTACAATCTAGAATGGCCTCTACTTCCCCGACGACTATAGGAAAAACTGCAAGATAACTTGGGTAACCAGCTTGGATGTGGACATCTTCACTGCCGATTTTTATGGAGAGATTTCAATTTAAGATTAAATCACCTGTATTTAGCTGTTTCCAGGCACACCACAGTCCCACTACAGTTAATGGAGAGCAAGGGCTTGATTCAGTTAGCCACACATAACCACATCTGAGAAAACCTCCAAATATTCAAAGCGTCCACACCAGACTGGCAGATATGACAAGGGAATTGGAGGAAACATGCCCTTCTGGAGCGACAGCTGAAGCTAGGCGGCCTCTCCTAGAGCATCTCTGTAGACAACTGCCTTTAGACTACTGAATTACACCTCCTGGCACACATTTGGACCATTTCATATGAACACTTATATTTAGGTGTCTTTAGTTTAAGCAGGATCCTCTTTGTGAAGTTGGGTGAGATGAATCCCATACAAAAGATTTGAAGACCCATGTCAATTCTTCAATGAGACAACTCTCTTTGCAGGTACCCACAATGTTTTTGCACTCTGAATTTCTTCTTCTATAACTGGTATGTAGGCATGGTATAAAATATAAATATAAGTTATTTCCCACTAATTAAATTACTTTCATGTATTTTATTGTAAATGCCACCTCTTCACTGTGTATTTTTATTCCCTATCTGTTTCAAAATACAGATGAACCTGTGCATGTGTGTGTTTGTATATTCTTTCAAGATAACATCTCACTGAGGAGGAAAATGTGATGAGCATTTATACAGCGATGAAGGCAATTGGCAGATCAGTTTTAACACAGGCATCTTTCCTCCCATTTTGGCCAACTTCTTTCATTTTTACATCATAAATTTGTAATCTGAAAGAGAAAAGATAGGTGAACCAAAAGAAAAAAAAAAAGAAAAGAAAAGGTGCCTTTACTCAAAATTTAGGAATGTCATGAACACCAGGCTCCTTGTGCCACTGAAGTGCTAGATGTTATCATAAAATTGCAGAATGTCAAAGCATTGAGATAGTTTGGATCATATTTTGCTTAACAGATAGGACAGTATAGTCTAACATTTGGCCAAATTACCTTGTAACTACAAATTCAGATTTGATTTTTTCCATTTGCCCATTTGTTCTGGATAAATTGGAGCCAAAGATCTTTCCTTCCTAACATTTTCTGTAACAAATTCAATTTGTAGTGCTGTGTAATAACAGACTGACCATAAATAGTGCAAATCTGCCAGTAATTGGCAAGCAAATGTTGCCTGAATTTGATTATGTTTTTTTCTTACAGAGCTCAGGTCTTGCAAAGACAAACATTTTGTACATGAGTGTTCAGAGCATTCAAATGTCTGCTGAACTGTTGACTAGTAATACCACAAAGGCATGTGGTGTTTCTTGACTGACTACTGAACTTACAAAGCAAAGGTTTTTGTCTCAGAGCCAGTCCAAGGCTTCTTAGCGATACAGGTAAAATTGAATTTTGCTGCTCTAAGTACAAAGAGCCAGAACTGAGTCATCTTCATGCCATGGCATCAGGTGAAAAAGGAGTGGCTGGAAGGAAGAGGTGGGGAATAAACCTTCAGAATTGATTTTGCTAGTTCCACTGCTTCTAGGGGAAGAGACTGGTAGGACAGTGACTTGTGTGCTGAGGTGCTTCCTACATATCGGTTCCCAGCAGCCTCTACCTCCTCTCATAGCTCCAAATTTCCTTCATCGATGGCAGTGCTAAAAGCTAGCCTGGCTTCTTAGGACTTTAGTAAAGCAGGCATAAGGGCTATGATTTTTTTTTTTTTTTTTTTTTGGGCGTACCTGCTGACCTGGGGAATTATCTTTGTTGCTCAGCCTTAGACTAACTGCCTGCATATGATCAGGACCCACATACACACAAAGCAATCTGTGCTCCCCAGAACCAGATTACTTCAAATAGGAAACATGTCCTACAAMTAAAGAAAAGAAAGACTATGTTTTTACAGCTGGGCACTGTGCAGGCAGAGAAAGAAGTTAAGCAGCTTGCTAGCAGCATCCCAGAAATTATCCCTGGGTAACAAACAGTCTAACTCAACATGCATAAACAAAGGCCAGCCTAAGTAAATTACCTGATAAACCTGATATTGACTCTTGGTTTGTATAAATAAATAAATAAATAAATATTCTAACATTTTAACGCAGAACTCCCAGCTGATTTTAATAGGGAACTCTGTAAAGAGAACATTGACAGGCTACCACTCTGGCCGAGAAGGCTGCAGGAGACTTAAGTGCGTTCTGGGTAATGTAGTCTGATTTCTGTTTTAATAAGACTGAATAACTAGAACAGGCAGCTATGCTAAATGGCCCGACTCAGAACTCAGCAGCTAGTTGGGGTAAGAGAAAGTTTAAGATAAAAGTAATAATATGTAAGAGTTTTAAGCCATTGTTCCAAAACAAGAAATAATGCTGAGTACAAGAGCCCAAAGGAGCAGCTGGGACATGCAGGTCTATATCTGACCCTGCTGGTGATTTGCTGTATGATCTTGCACAAATTTGGTGAACCTCGCTGGGCGTTGATTTAAATGCCCATAAAACAGTTGTATTATCATTTATTTTCCACATGGGAAACCAGGGGAGGAGAGATTCTGAAGCTTAACTAATGCTCCTAAAGTACTTTAAGATCCCCGGATGAATGACACTCGGTAAATGTAACATTTAGAGACTTGGGTTTAATCTTCTATTTGAAGTAATTGAGGAGGAACAACACTGAAGCCCACTGAGTTATGGTGGCACAATGTTAGCATGAATAAGATGACTTTCCATTCCATCATTAGGAAGAAAGACTTCACCTCTCTCTGGCTTTGCACTGCATGTTGCTGTTAATGCCATTGCGCTAGGTATGTAGAAAACTGCAGGTAAGTAGTATTTCACATCCACATTACAGAGGCAAATGTCTGTCCAAGATTCTGTAACTGTTGCAAAGTGGTGAAGAAAGTTTGACCAATGATGATATGCTTGAATGCAGCTGAGGTTTAAAAAAATTCAGGTTGTCATTTAGGGTTGAAAGAGAAAAGCCCAGCAATTTGTAACCTTGATGTTCTATGTCAATGATTTATCAAGGCACTACACTTTTTTAAAAACATTACTTTACTCTGCTGATGCTTAAAGGACTCAGGATGGAGGAAGGGTTGCCAAAACAGACCCTGGACTTACAGTAAATGGGATAAACATTTTATTCAATATTATTTTAGACATTTTTCTCCAAAGCTTTCAGATTTCAGTCACTAGCCCACTGAGTCTGGGCAGAAATTGATTTTAAAAAATAGTAATATAGCATTCCAGCCATAAGTGAATTGAATTTAAGCACATTCAGGGTAGAATGAAGCTTTTAAAACATAAACATTTTAGAAAAATGCTGAAGGGAGTTCCTAGTTTTCCTCCCTTTTGGTATATGAATTTTATGTGCTTCTGACAGACAAAAACTAAAACATACTGAAGAAATTTAGTGAAAAGCTGACCTGGTGAAGTCGTTCTTTTGGGAGCAAAGAGTGAGGGTTAGCTTTCAGGTTTCAATCATAATCTCAATAAGGTTAAGAGGAGAGAGAGTTCAAAGAAACACAGTTCCAAAGAAATTGAATTTTGCCATATGGTCTGCAGTGAGCAGAGAGCCTTGGTGTGTATGTAACAGGCACCTAGTTCAGGTATTGCTTCATCTTCAGTGAGTCAGTGAGTATCCACATTCCCCATAGGGTCAGTGAAGAAAGCTACAGGGTGACCCAATCTGCTGAAATTAAGCACAAGTTTTACTTTGATTGTGCAGGGAAACAGTAGAAAATGTGAGGCATCTTCTCTCGACAGCACCTAACAGAGCAAGGTTCCCTGAAAAAAGGAAAGGATGTCAGCAGTGCCCATTCATCACCCTCATCTTTGCCTTCTGCCTAAGAAATGTGAGACTCCTCAGCCTCCTCAGCCGCATCTCCCACATTTGGCAGAGTGCTTGGACCATCAAGCTAAACCTGAGAGATTCTGCCCCAGACTCTACTCTCTGAAATGTTATTATGGAGCTGGACCAAAGCGGCCTGATTCCTCCTGATTTCATAGYGTGGATGACCACATGCAAGTGCTCAGCCCTGTACTTTGATCCTATTTAACTTTCTAGTGCAGATGTAGCCTGAGGTCAACTCTAGTTAAGTGGCTTTATTTCTAAACAGCTATTTCCACACATGTATGTGTGCAAGCAAATTTCAGGGCATGACTAATATGTTGTGAATTTTAAGTGCTTACAGAATCAGGCAGAATTAGAGAACAGGGGGACAGGTTCATTGCTGGAGGATTAGATAGGGTCCAAGTTCCAAGGGCCCAGTTTGCACAAATCTTACATGAACTGGACTCCATCTTTTTTTTCCTAAATCCCATAAATAAGAAAAAAAAGAGAGACAGATACTTTTGGTGTTTTATATCTTTACATCAGTTTTGCACTTTATGGAATGGCTAATCAACTCAGTCAGAGCTACTATAGCTCCGATTTAGTAAAACACTTTTTCAGCCTAAGTTTAAATTCAAGTCCTATGGACTCTGCTTTCATGAAGAGAAGACAAACGTATTTAAAGATGGTCGTTTAAAACCTTTCTCATAACCATTTCTTTTTGAATTTCAGAAAATCTTGGCCCTAGAAGAGCAATGAAATATTGGAGAACATTTCTGCATATTCTGCTTGGTATGTAGGACATAAAAGCTTAAATTTCTTCCAACAGGATTTGAACTGGGATCTTTCTGGAGTAAATGCCTTTGTCACTGGACAAAAAGAATAATGATAGCTTTTTGTGAAAAAAAAAAAAAAAAAAAAAAGGCTGGCTTAAGTGAGCTTAATAGCTACTCAAGTCTGGAGAATATTCCTAGCAGTGAGTATAAGGGGAAGGAGAGGCAGTTAAGTACCTACTCTTCTTTTGGTGTGTGGGATTTATGTATTGGCCTTCTCTTGAACATTTCTTCCCCAGCTCCATGTTTTTTAATACATCAATTTTTCAGGTMTCTCTCTTGCTTTCTCTCCACTATTGAAGAGCCTTGTAGCTCTATTAAGATGTCTCAGTGTAGTCTAGCATTACCTGTTATATCTTTTGCAGTGCCTACACCAAGCAGTTCAAGACCACCTGCTACACTGGGCTGCCAGAGTGTTGCTTCCAATGGAGGCAATGGAAACAGATAGCCAAAGCAAAGGTCTGGTGAAAGCACAAGCATCTTTTGTCCATACTGCAACATGGAGTGTGTACATAGTTGGAGAGTGGATGGAAGAAAAAGAGCAATTTGTTTTCATTGTTCAGAAAATGACAATTCTGTCTGCATGGGGCTCAAAGCAGTATCTGCAAGGGATAGAAAAACCTCTGTATCACAAGTTTCAAAAGTTCTTTATTCACAGGACAATTTTTGCTTTGAACCAGCTGTTCAAATGATGGCCTGGACAATACCTTCTGTTGTTCTCCTATTTGTTTACATCCTACCAATTTCACATATAACACAAATGTCATCATCACCAGTGTTGTGTCCTTATGATCGGGAAAAGACAAGACTGTACACACCTTATTTCTGTCCCTACAAATAGGTAGGAGCCTGAGACAGCATCTATGCAGGTAAATTGAATACTGCCAGAAACTGTTCTTTGGCCCTGAGACCAGCTGACATGGTCTAGCCACATGCATCCTACAAAACAGGGAGCCATGTTCAAACTGTCTAATGGGAATTGTCCTTCAGCTGTTCTGACTCCCTAACCATCCCTGGGAATGGTTTGGAAGAGTACTAATTGTCCCAGTCCAAAAATTTGCCAAGAACTGTTCTAACAGCTTAACGGTACGGAGCTCCAGTATCCAAGTCCTGACACTGTTTATTTCACTAGCGTAGACTTACCTTAATGTTCTTTTGTGGATTGCAAATGTTACTATCGGTTGTTTTTATATCTCATTATTCGGTTCAATTTATTTAGTCAAGGGTTAATGAGGGGGAAAAAAAAGCCACAAAGCCAGGGATCAGCTATTTCAGAAAATTCATGAGCTAACATGAAACATAAAAAAACATGCAAATAAGGCACACTGTGCCTTAAGAATATAATATAGCAATATTTAGGCAGGGGCTTGTGCTGCAAAATTTAATTTTCAAGATAAAAGAAATAAAATTGAAGAAAAAGAACACCCCAAAACTCTTAAAACATACTTTATATTTCTATAAAATGTGCAAATTAATTTTCTGTTTATGCTCATTTTTCTAGATTGACCTAATACTTTTTTCACATACAGGAAGGGCTTCTATGTTTTAGTTTGCTTTTTGCTTGGGTGAACTGGTAATGAATGATACAATATTATTTTGGAAGGAAAAGAAGCTGCATTTTCCTTAAACAGACTATATAGAAGTCCACTGTGACTGTGAAATCTTTTGGAAAAGCAGCTAAAATGGAGGAAAATACTTTAATGTAGTATAATGTACTATTCACTGATAATAGGTGATTTGTACTTGATCATTTCCTTGGATTTCTATTCCCAGTATGGCTATACAGAATGAAAAGCACTGGAAAGTTGTAGATAATTTTGGTTCAATTATATGGTAGAAATTTTAATTTCTGAAGCTAAATTGAAAATAAAAGATAAGAGTAGAGTTGGCTTTATTTCTTCTATTGAAAAACTCAAAAAAAATCTATCAGTTCAAATGTTAAAAAGGAAATTAGACCTTTTAGCTATTAGAACTGAATATCTCAAGGAGATATTGAGAGAGAGAGAAAATAGGAATATGCAGTGGGCAGTGTTAACTGCCTTTGTGTGTAGTTTGTTCAATGGAGTGACATTTCACTTAACTGGCTTAGAAGGACTGGCAAAGTGACCAGTAGCTATCTTTTAAAGAATGAAGAACTGGCTTCATTCATGCTTGGCTTCTTTTTGTTTCRTGTTATTTTATGTTAATTTTATGTAGACTTTTATAGTCAACCTAAAGATCTCTTGAAAGGACCTGTAATACCGAATCCTATAAGCAGATGAAGACATAAATGATGGCCCTGGATGGATTTGAGGGCACGTCTATGTTGTGTTAGCGAGATTCCTTCACACTTGTTAATGCAGAGCTAACTTTAAAGCCAGGAATAGGGTTTGCTTGAATCAAAGAGTGCCATTGAGGAGCAGGGCTTGTTCCCTCAGGCACCACCTCATGCCAGCACTACTTTCATTTCCTGGACTGATAACATTGAGAAAGCTACATTGCGTGTTGTGGACGTACTGGTGCATGCACCAGGTTCCATGATAATTGCCTAAAGCAATTACTGCGGTGTGAGCTCAAGAGGTAGACTGCTTCTCCAGTGCATCAACTGAGCTGCAGCTGAAGCGGAAGATAGAAGACAGCAGATGGCTTCAGGAGAGACATGGACCTACTGGAGCCAGTCCAGCAAAGGGCCACAAAGATGATTAAGGGACTGGAGCATCTCTCATATGAGGAAAGGCTAAGAGAGCTGGCCCTGTTTAGCCTGGAGAACAGAAGACTCAGGGAGATCTTATCAATGTGTATAAATATCTGATGGGAGGGTGTAAAAAGGATGGGGCCAGACTCTTTTCAGTCATGCCCAGTGACAGAACAAGAGGCAATGGGCACAAACTGAAACACAGGAAATTCTGTCTGAACATAAGAAAATACTTCTTTTCTATGAGGGTGACTGAGCACTGGAACTGGTTGCCCAGAGAAGCTGTGGACTCTCCATCCTTGGACATATTCAAAAGCCATCTGGGCATGGTCCTGGGCAATTTGTTCTAGCTGACCCTGCTCTGAGCAGGGTGGTTGGA
This sequence comes from Apteryx rowi, assembly GCF_003343035.1. NCBI lineage: Eukaryota > Metazoa > Chordata > Aves > Apterygiformes > Apterygidae > Apteryx > Apteryx rowi. The sequence goes on along the minus strand of NW_020449208.1, from coordinate 1,125,101 downwards.
CCAGATGATCTCCAGAGGTCCTTCCAACCTCAACTGTTCTGTGACTCTGTGATTCTRTGAAAGGGGTGAAGGAAGTTGCTGTCTCTTTTTGGGAACTACTGCACTAAGCCTGCTGACCTGAACAACAGTGGATGTACTGTTTGTCTGTCATCTCCTAGACTGACCTTCAGATTAATGGAAATGAGTTTCCACTTGTTCCGAAACTGAACTGAACAAGAAGAGACTGGTGAACTCTTTCTGCTTTTGTCATTCAGCACTACAGTCCCTCAGCCTGAGTGACACCATAATCACATGAACTTTATGACAAGAGGCATTTAGGTAGAGTTCTGTTTATGAAGAACAAAATGACCTTCTGGGTTCAAAATCCAACCCAGAATTAATATTGCAAACCCTCATCTCTGTTTTTTTATTTTTTTATTTTTCTCATGCTATAAAAGGGAAGTATGGAGACTCCCTATTTATGCACTGAACAATGGTGCTGTGGAATAAAAATGATCCAGGTCTGAATTGCTTGCTTTCCTTTGGGGTTTGTAAAACCAAAACACATTTTTTTTCAGCCATCTCTATGAATTAATAAATGCAAATGTGATTTAATAAAGGACAGTGGGTGACTGTGCCATGTAGTTGCATGAAGCAGAGAAAGATGGGAGTGGAGGCTGGGTTATTCTAATCAAACTACTCACATCTTGCCCTCCTTGACATGCAATACCACTTTAAACAGCAGTGCTCTAATAGAGAAAAGAGCTACTGTACTTACCCACTCAATAATTTGCATAATTTTGAAGGGCTGAAAATGTCACTGCTGTTTTACCATAATTGTTGAGAAATGATTAGCTATAGCATTTATACATTCTAGAAAAAAAAAAGAGAGAAAAAAAAACCCATTGTATTTTACTATTCTCTCTTTAATAGTAATAAGGATTAATAAAATAAAATGGAAAATCACCTTGGAGGACAAATATTTAGTATAAAATATTAGGTGCCATATGAAAGCACATTAGTTATTGATCCATTTGATGTAGTTTGTCATATCTGGGAAAGAATTAAAAAGATAAACTTTTGACTGCCCCTCATGCAATTTCAAATGTAAATTTTAACAACTGGAATGGCTAAAAATAATCCATTATTTTCTTCCTTCTCTTCCTTGTAACCATGGTTAGAATACTCCAAATTTATATCTCCTGTAATTTATACATTTTTTAATTGTGACATATGTACAAGAGCTGCTCATCTCTTGTTCTTCTTCCTTCTCCCCACAGAACACTTGACAAGATGACTGAGGCACAGGTTCAAGTTAACAGAAAATAGAACATCACTGTCCTCACAGCTCCCTGAACTGAACAAGATTTCTGTTGTTTCAGAGATACATGAGGTAAAATGTAGCTCCAATACAAAATGGTCCTTTTATCATTATCTTGAGGGAACATGGTTTCAAAGAAGTCAATGTCCAGCATCCTTTCACTTTCTATCCCTTTTTCTGACTTCACTTTCTATCCCTTTTTCTTGTACTATAATAATAGTACAGCTGAGATTTAGAAAGGTCACTTCTACAATACTCATTAAGGGCTAGGCTGCAACTTCTCTGCCCATCCCCATCTGGGATCCCGGCTGTGAACTTCAGTCTCTCTTAGGGTTTAGCCTCTGTGCAATGTGTATGATATGTTCCTCCTAGTGCACAACACATTTCTTTTTGACAATCTGTGAAGAATGGAAAGCTAATTAACCATTTTTCTCCCAATTTAGTGCTACTCTTCAGAGTCTTGCTGCCTAGGAAGGGAAGGAGAAAAGAGACATCAATTAGTGTTACACAGATGAAGATAAAAGTTTTAGGAGTGTCTTCCTTATTCATCTACATCAACACAATTTTACAGAGGATGAGGTATCACTTATTGTGTTATGCATGATATAAACTCTCATTCAAGGAAACATAGCTTCTATCTGGAATCAATAACTGTTCCTACACATATCCACTATAAAGTTCTTGAGATATATTTATTTRTTTATTTTTAATCAGAAAAATATTGTCATATTCAGAAATAGCTACAACATCTTTATTGAAAATTATATTAGTGTTTAATTTTATCCTAAGGCAAAGAAGCAACCCAAACAATTATTGCCTTTCTTGAAATGTAGATGAGAAAACAAAGAGTAGACTGGACTGGACTGAAAGTGCTCACACAGCTTTACAAAGAGTGGTCACTCCATCTGCTCTACTAAAATGTGAACGTGTGCAACATCCCAGAGGAGGATCAGCATACCCTTTTAACAAGGCCAGAATTTCAATAACTGCTGTGGAAGTCCTAGCATTAGAGTTTTCTGAAGGTAAAGCCAGAGATGCCATCAGCAGACCTCAGAGTGGAAGAGACATTGGCCATCTTCTCCAGAAAAGCTTGCAAAGGCTTTTTATCATCTAGAAACCCATATGGTTATAATGCACAGTGTAGAACTGTCTGTATTTTTCTGAATCATTTCTAAGGCAGTGTAGCCCTGCTAGTGTGGATCTCCATGCAGGTTAATTTACCATACTTCTCACAATTTGTCTGTATTATATTTGCGATCAACAGAAAGCACTGCGTAGTATTGCATATATAAATTCTCACTTACAAACTACGGTCTCTAGCTTGATTTTCTGTTYTAACAGGCCATATAATTTTTTACCAGAAAACAGATGAAAGCATCACTTTTTAGAAAGACATCTAATCTTCTGTTAAGGATTCCAAGCTCTGGTGAGCTGTTCCTATGTTTAATTACCCTTACTGCTAGGAAATTTCCATTATTGTTGTTATTTCAAGGTTGAATTTATCTAGCTTCAGTTTCCAGCCCTTTGATCTTGTTATGTCTTTGTCTGCAAGACTGAAAGACCTCCACTACCAAGTATTTGTTCCTTGTGTCAGTACCTATTCACAGTGATCAAAACACCTCTCAACCTTTCTATTCAATAAATTGAGCTCTTTAAGCTTCACATCATATGACTTGTTTTCCAGCCTCTGAATAGTTTTTTGTTTAGCTGGCTATTTTTATTGTTTCCACCAACCTTATAAGGGTGGAGAGTTAGCCACTAAGATTTAGAAGAAATAGTTACTACCACCCTCACCTTTGCTTCTGCTGCCCTTTCTCATGATTGTTAAAAGGAATACTCTAAAATGAACTCTCTAAATATTATCTATTGGAAAGACACTCAGATAAAATGAGTGCATTCATTTGACATTGAATGGCGAAGTGCATGCAAAAGCAGCAAGTACAAACAAATTCTCAGATCACTCAGATACCTTCAGCCCATCTTTTCCACCAAATGTCTGCTTTGCCCTCCAGTATTTGTGACAAAGTCTAATTTCCAGGTTAGATTTTGTGCATATTTTCCGTGTGACTCATAAACACTTTCTTTTTTCTGATGTTAACATTTTTTTAGATAATGTTTTCGGGTCTTTCTCCTTCAGGATTTTTAGCCAGTAGTTCATGATACATCTTATTTATCAAGAAAGGCTTTGCAAATACTGGAGGTCCTGGATTTTTCAAAGTATATGTCCATTTATTTCAAGCTGTTGTCTTTTCCAAAATACCCAGAATGGATCTTTTACATCTCATCTGAATGAGTAGTTCAGAACAAAAAAAATAATGCATATTGATAACAGTTCTATGCTAATTCATTAAGATCTGCCCTTACCTGAGTGCTAATTAAAAGGAAAGATAGTTGAAGGATAAAATAGGGCTTGCAAGCATATCACACACAAGTTCCTAATATATTTCCCGTCTATCACACTTATTACTGCAGGGTGGGCTGACAGGTTAATTATGTACTTGCAGGAGAACTGATACAGAGGATATTACAATCTCAAAAGCAAACACTTATAATCATTTTATCTAAAAAGAAGACAGCCTCACCTTGATGAAGGTCTACATTTAGTGAACATTTTAAGGCAACAGTCACTGCACTCTCAAGGAAGATACCTGATAAACTATCCATCAGTAGATACCAAGCCAGCAGAATGTAGTAGGCACTGCAAGAACTGGAACAATTCAAATCCTAGCATATGGAGAAAGAGACTGATTTTGTGATGATGCCATAGGTACTCACAAAATTCTGTTTTAATTTCCAGGTTCATTCATTTCCAGATTCCTCGTGTGCAGCCCCTTTAATGTCACAGAAATGCACTGTGTGAGACTCTATCTAGTGKATCATACGATGTGGGGAGATCACAGGCAGGTATCTGACATGGCAGATTACATGATTGCCATATATATGCCCTGTTGTGTAGGAAGCATGCTCCCAGATGGGAATGTGTTTCCAATGTGGTTACACTGTGAGAGGGATCCTGTTAAAAAACAGACAACCTGCTGCTGCTGTAGAGCATTGCAGTTTCTTGCTTGTTCCGGGACAGGCAAATGCAACTGATCAGCAAATCACGGATCAGGCTGGTCATCTATATCTAGCAAATGTATTCACAGATCTGGAGAATGACCAAATTGCTGTATAGAGTACATATGCAATACCTCATTCCCAGAAAGGGCTATCTGGGGAGAGGCAAGAAAACTAGTCCCACACAGAATATTTCAACTTGATAGACACATGTGTAGCTGTAGTGAAATCATAGAGACCTTTATGTATTTTAACTCTGAAAGAAGTCCCAAAATTTAAGTCCATTTGATATTTTCAGGTTGCTTGAACTCTTGTTTCAGTTCTCTTTTCCTCAGTTCATCTGTCTTTCTTTTTTAAATAGGCTGAATTATTATTCATGTATCTCCTTCAGTTATCTGACATATTTAACACTCGYCCATTTGATGCTAGAGTCATTCTATACTTTGTTTGTTCACTATCTACTACAATCAAACCCAGGGAGTAATTAAAAATAATATCTGGATATACAATCACTTATTTTTGTACTGGCTTCACAATGGATCACAATGTATTTTGCTTCCCTCTGTACCCCAAAGCTACAAAATAGGTTCTATATCAGATGTTGGATTTACATAAACTTTCAAAAAAGTCTAGCAGAAAAAAGAAGTACTGTGCCCTAGTATTAGATCCCCCACATATAGCTGGTCTTAACACAAAAATAAAACATTCATCAACTAAATTATTCAAGGAGTAATTGTTGGTATTTGTTGAATAATGTATTCTGTTCATGGTATCTGAATACTGCAAGAATGAGGTGAATAAATTATATGACAAAGCAACAAAATCACTGACTTGCATTTGTTGAATACCATTTGACCTATGCTAACCATATTTTAATAAAAACATAGTGTAAGAGAACAAAAAATCTTACCTTGTTTTCTTTTCTGACATAGAATATGGCTTTAGGTATKTATTGTGACGGTACTTAACTGTACAACAGATGTTGTTGAGAATAATACAGTGACAACTAGAACAATAATATGCTATACAGTGATTTCCAGACTCCACAAAATAGAGTATTTCTTCTCTTCAGAAAACATTTATTTTATTGCTGCTAGAAAGCATTCTAGTAAGTAGGTCATAGTGATGATACAGATAGCTTAAATTCTGTTTATTCAGTACTAGAGTGTATATGTCCTGCATACTCAACTATTTAACACCCCCTGCGTACTAGYTGGAATGACAGACTCCATTGGCGAAACAAATACCGCACTCGTGAAAAATATGCACGTTTTCATTTAAGGGTAGCACTGAACCGTTCCACATAAATAGAAAAGCTCAGTTTTCAGCACTGAGCTGTTTCATCTAAGAAACCTATGAACCAGGAATCCTGGTCTGAATAAAAAATATGGATATCCAATATGTGCATGTTGAACATAAGAGATGGCAGTCTTTCGAGTCAATATTGACTTGCACAACAACAAATGTGATCCCAACAGAAAAGCTCTAGTAAAGCAGTCCAGTTCRAACTTCTCTGGTGTGGGTGGGTGGTAGATTAGAAAAGGAACAACTGTGCCTAAAAAAGTTGTGCAATTATCTAGTAACTTTTAATTCATCAAGGCAATAAATGAATAACACCGTACCTGCAAAGGGGTGCTAGCACTTCAATTTATGGAAGGGAGTTACTGACTGTTGTGATACATAGGCCTGCACAATCTCTCTCTCCCTTGCTTAAACTGTAAGCAAGCATYCACACACACAGAGCATCGGACCAACAAAATCTAGTCAAGAAAAGTGCCAGATACCTCATCTTTAACATTTACCTAGAAAGTAGAACAAAACATGCATAGYGTCCTATGGATCCTTTATGGACTATTCAGGACTTACTGATGCTTATGAAAAGACGTTTTTAAATATCTTGTCATAGTCATGCAATAATGGATAATACATTGACTTTTTCCTCCCACTACAAGCCCAGATTACCTTAAACATTGAGTTTGTGTTGTGCATTGTGTTAAAATGTGCTCAGTAGGTGTATTTTTGTATGGGCGGCCAGCATAAAAATTTTTGCCATATAATTATTTCTTCATCCAACAACACAGCTATCCCTGATGTCAGTTACCCTCAGTGTCAGTCAAAGGAGCTTGCCACTGTATTAAAGGTGCTCATAAATTATTAAAGTTAACATAAATGTGCTTAAATCAAGCATATGCTTAAAAAGAGCATGTGCTCAAGAAAGTTGCTTGCTTTGGGTTGGATTTAAGCATTCATTTGACTGTTTTGCTACCTGGGTCCTAAGAAAGCAACTGGCATTTTACATAAAGTTATATTTTGAACTGTGAATATAACACTGTATACTTTGGGAGAATTTATCTTCCTTATAAATATTATTACCATCACTCACTGTGTGAACAGAAATGTTGTTCTTTTCAGATATATCTTTTCTGCCCTCACACCACCAATAACTGCTTACTCATTATTTGGAGTGCTAATCCTGTTGGTGACTTCAGGTCAGGTGATTTGATTGAGAAGAGATGCCAGTGCTGTCACAGACTCGAGATGAAGACTTTACCTGGGGAAAGCAGCATGTAGATATCGCATGCAAAAAAGAGGGGAAGAAAAATACTGACCAAAAAAGGGCAGACTTGTCTGAGAAAGATTAGGTTTCAAAGCTTTTTATGCAGTCCAATAGGTCTTTCAACTGTTATTTAGTTTTGAGAGAGAGAGAGATAAAAGGTTTACTGGGATGGTATAATCAGGATCCTTCCTCTCTGCTTTATTGAAGACAGCTACTTTACTGCTTCCTGCAACATAGATGTATTACTGTAAAAGGGTACTATGATACCCTTTCTTTGGCATCTACATAGGCTTATGGCACCGGAGCTAAGGTTTGTATCAAGTTATTCTTTTGCTGAAACAACAGTAACCACCTGTAACGTACTACCACATTACTATAAAATGGGCTTTGTGACTTACAAAGACTATTTTTTCCTTTCTTGGAATATTGTGCTGAAAGGGAAGCTTTTGTTTCATATTCTTACCTGTGCAATAAATCCAAATCTTAAAATCCTTCTGGTTTAAACTTAAACCAGGCTTTGATCAGCTTTTTCTGGAAGAAAGTCACCTGGAATAAAGTTTCTGAGAATATACCTGGGAGTTTACCTTATAACTTGTGCTTGTGAAACAGTCGGTTTTCTAATCTCTTTGATAAAAGGAGAACACAGTGAAGACTCTTTTGCCCTTGGTTTAAGTTATTGAAGTCCAACAGGTTGGCTTGTATTTTGTGGTTAAAAATGAATATCAAATATGTTCTATATTGAGGAGCATTTGGAAGGAGAATATGAGTTACTCCTATTTGAAGAGAAAACATAATAAAAACTTATGACTCTAATGAGATTATGATGAGTGGAGGAAGATCCAAAGGAGAAAGACAACAGTAAATAAAATAAAATGGTGTGGAATAGTATTGGGAAAGATTTAGTAATTAAGATAGAAATTTGTTCTCAGCTGTATACTAATTGGTAGCCATTTACTTGGAAGAGGAAGGCTTAGGGAGTTCAACTTCCACTTTGTCTTTTAAAATCACAACACAGAAATGTATATATGCTAAGTCACATAATATGAAAACAGTTATTTGACTATGTATTCCTTCTCTCTACATTGCAACCACATCTGGTTCTTTAGAAATCCACATAATATTTACATAATGAGACTCAGACCCTAATATGCCAGACATTGCATCAGCAAGCTTTCCTTCTAAGCAGCTATTACAGACAAAAAGTGGGACTAAAAAAGATAACAGAGGAAAGAAGTCACTGGTCCATGCTTTGACAATATAACTAAATGGCCAAAACTATCTTCAGCTTTCAGTCTGAGCCTTTTCTGCACCACCTACTGCTGTACTAATATCAATGTTTGTTTGTTCAGTCTCTAGCTGGTTATTTTTTTAAATAAAATTGTAATTAATATTTTTGAAGAACATGTATGCCTCACTATGCTAGCACAAGTATGATGCTGGTTAGCTTCTCTTTCCCATAGCAGTAGTGGTCAGTAACTGCCCCTTGATTTCTATAAGTGGAAGAGTATGACAAACTAACAAAAATCACAGGTTTTCACACTGTGCATCTAGTTGAAGTTTCTACAGGGCTATGGAACCCAACAGAGAAACTCACATAAAACTCTGCTGGTTCTTACACACTTGTAGAGAAGAAATACAAGTCTTTTAAACTTGTTTTCTATCTGCCTTCTCCTGAGCTACGTTTTTTCCATTCATTTCCTGTAAGACACTGTATTTGAGATGGAACATTTCATATGCCATATACATCATTTTCTTCTATATTCCTTTCTTGTGACCTCATGAAAACCACAAAAAGGGTAGAGGGATCATTTTTAAAAGCAGCTTGATTATGACATTTTGTTGCAGAACTGGTTCATGGGAACAAAAACCTGAAGTGCTACAGGTCTGAAATATCTGAGGTATTGTACAGGCAAATTTTGCTCCTCTTGAGGTTAATCTGAATGCAGTATGTGCTCAGTAACCACTCTTAAGAATGTTTGGCTGATATGTATGGYAGTAAAGCTTCACAGACTTAATTTGCTCATTACCTTCAGTTTTCATTGGATGACAAATTCATACTTTCTGATTATTGTCTGGCAAAATACTATCATACTACAAGTATTTTCCCCCCAAAATGCCAGCAAAAATATTTCAGTGATAGTTGTGACCCCCTTTATTTGCTTTTTTAAACAGTCGTATGATAGACGTTGTTTGTTGGAACATTTGTCAAATGTGAAAGTACCATGAATATGCATGCAAGCATGTATTCACATAAACATTGTTATCACATGTGTTTGCATGACCTTTGTGAAAGCTCTCTGTGGGCTGAGAATTGGAAGAAGAAGGAAGGGAGGTTTTGGCAGAGAAAAAGCAAGTACAATTTTCTCCATAAAGCCTACAGGAAAATGAGCAGCTGTTGTGGAGGAAGTAAAGGACAATATGCAAAACAACCATCAACATGAACATGGATGTTCACCATGTGGTAGTTCTTCAAAACCAAAGATCAATCTGCTTACTCATCTGTGTACTTGGAATTCAGCCAGGAAAGGGAAAGAACATTTAAACCATTGTTCCCCGTTCTTACATCATTAAGTTAAAAGTAAAAAGAGGCTGCAGTACTGTAGCTTGTTAGTAACAGCACCAGCAGAAGCTCAACAAGATGTACTAGAGACCTCTACATATGCCCAAGAATCTCAGGCTTTTCTTCCTTACAACAGAAATGCCTTCAACTGACCAGTACCAATACTAGGATATCAAAATAGTTAGTGACAATGACTGTCCTTGCCACGTATAGAGAACTAATGAGGTACTTGCCAGTGATATTGTAAGGGGCAGTCTTATGACATAGAGAGAGCAGTCAAAGAGTGGAAAGTGATGGAGGGAGAYGAGAACGTGCAGTAGGAAAGAAGGATTAGCCTCATATACCACTTTGATGCCAGAGGTATCTTCAAGACAACACACACCCTGAAAGAGGATATTTGAAAAATAACAGCAGTGTTAGAACCATGGTAGAGCAATTGAGATTCAAACAGAAGCAAGAAGAGAGGAAAGTGGCTGTTAGGTAGAGGAAAAAATGATTTTCTGAGAATATGAAGAGGTCATGTTTGCAGCTTTATCCTGGTACTGTCTTTAACCATATCTCCCTGTAACTGGTCTACAGAGTACAAGTGAACAGGAAAAAGTCTGTCCAAGCAGCATGATTTGATGACTGTAATGGCCAYCTGTAGGAACATTCATGTCTTTCCTGCAACTGCTGCTTTACTTCCTCAGGGAAGAACATTCGGTGAATGGAAATGTTCAATTTCCGTGAGTTATTCATAAAGCTGCATGCAGCTGCATGCATTTACATGCCCATGGTCACTATGACAGCACAATTCTAAAAGGAGACCTGAGAAAAAAGAAATACTGTTGTAGAAGATACAGGAAATGCTAGGGTACACACACAATACACAAATAAGGACTGGAAATCCCATGACCTTTAATACACAAAAGTTTCCAATCCCTCCCAAGGGCTGACCTAAAAGTGAGGAATGAGAGGTTTGGAGACCTTCCCTGCTGTTTTCATCAGATGGGGTCTGATGTTCCAATGATACTGTTTCACTGATACTGAGATGAATACAATAGATATAGTACTTGAATGTTTTCTTCAATGAAGTACATTAATATATTTCAATAATATCTATTTTTATTTGCTTTTCGTATATGCTCATATGAGAGAAATTCTGTGCACAAATACTGTTTTAAAAATGTAGTGCACTCCAGTGCAATTACTTTGAGTGAATGCAATAAGAAAAAAATCAAATGTAAAAACTGCTAATTTTTTTCTCATACTTTCAGGAAAGATATCAGGCATTTAAACACTGCCCTTGTATGTGTCATTAGAAAAGGAGAGAAATCAAAAAATAAAAGAAAAAAGGAAAAAGGGAAAAAGGGAAACAGGAAAGGATAAAGGGAAATAAAAAGGAATGGAAATGGAAACAGAAATAGAAACAGAAAAAGCAGTAGATTTACACTGCCATGCTGTTCCTTATATACTCTTCATCTCCCCTGTGCTCCTTAGCACCCACGGTATTAATTATCTGCCTTCTTATAAAAGTTATATCAGTCAAGGAGTAAGAGAACAAAATGAGCTCTGGCTCGAGCTTCCAGTAAATTTCCATTAAATATCACATTTAAGGCCACAGTTTTAACATGCTTATGTCTTCTTCAGGTACCTAAATGGATGTTCATGTTTTAGTGTGCTGTGAACACAGCAGAGGCTGCATTCTTTTTTTTGAGAAATGGATCATAGTGTTAGTAGGTGTGTGCTGAAAACTGGAAAAAAATGGCCTTTATCTAGTCCCTATGTGGACACATGTTAAAAATCCTGAATTACTTTCAGAGGAATGAAAGAGTGTTTCAGAAAGCCTTCTATTTGCCATTCTTCTGTTGTGTTTAGGTTGGTTATTTTCAAAATTCATTCCCAATTCTGRTTGTTGAGCATTAAAGCCTGAACATTTTTGAAAATCCCGGAGCAGTTAATCAATCACACAATCCAAGTGTTGACTGGTTCCCATGAACAGCTCCTAGGAAACCCTCATACTAGAGGTTCATCTGACATTAATTCATGACAAACAAGTAAACGGATGCTACCAACTATATAGAAAATAACTTACAAGGAAAAAACAAAAATGAAGGGAATGAAAATTATAGATTAAGCAGTTTATTGGAATTTTTAGGCTAGTTTTTTTTCTATCATCTTGAAGAAAATAAAATATGCATATTGTGTAGCATATTGATTGAGGGTTATTTTGTCTGTGATTCTTCAACTGATGACAGAAGACGTTAAAGGCGTGAAGATAAACAAAACCTCAGCGTTTCACATGAACATGACTCTGTTGCACATGCATGTGAGCACAAATTACCTGTGACCTGAAAGGGAAGGAGGAAGCAGAGCACCTTTCATTTCATCTTTTCTTTGCAATGTATCGCCTTATGCCTTGTTCCCATTAGCTCATACATCATGCAGAGCCAACGCCAGGCGTAGCCTTTCCAAACTCATTGATTATCAAGGGGGGCTGCCCTGAGCGCACCAACAAGTGCTGCAACCTCTTCGCCCACTCCTAGGGGTTTGGCTGCCTGCAGTCGAGGCCAGCTCTGATACAGTGCAGCCACGTAACCTTGGACTTCAGTGAAGAGCTGTGAGAAGCCTCATCAGGGACCTTCCTCACTTTGCTCTGGAGCTGTGCTTAAGCTCAGGCCCTTGCCCTTCTTCCTTGCCTGAGTGGCCTTGTACGTAAGCCTGCACCCGGTGATGTACCTTGCTGACCTTGACCTGCTGTTCTGATTTCCTGGCTTGACTGTGGACCAGCCACATCACCCTGGACTTGTCTAGTGATCACTGCACTGTGGCTTGCCCTGGTTGCCATCACCGGATCTGCTCTGCTCTCCTTGCTGGCACACTGTGGGGCTGTGCCCTTGCCAATGAAGTCTCTGCCCTGCCTGCCCTGCTGTCACCCTAATCAATACAGTTACTATAAAGTCTGTCCACCCAAACACCTCTGTTCTTAAACATATATTCATAAGTGAAGGGGAAAAATCAGTCAAAAATAAATAACATTGCAGAGAAATGCAGAGTTCTTTTGCAATTAATACATGTACACAAACTTCCAACAATATGACTATCACACTCTTTCCATGGCTAAGAAGTAGGAAAAAGAAATCACCTTCAGTCATTAGAATTTGCTCATAATTAATTAATCTTTAGACCACATTTCTGAGTTCAGTGGAAAAAGTGGCATTTCAAATACCAGTACATCAAAACTGCTGGAAATTCTGGTTAATTTAAAACAAATACGGCATATGTTGTTGTAAAACTTTCATAAGATGTTCTCATTCCTGTGATAATCATAGCTGATTTTTTTTCCTGGCACTCTTTGAAATTGAATCTGCTGCAATAAAATATAGAGATACCAAAGAGATTTTCWTGCCATTGCTTATGGCTAGTTTGAAAATGTCTTCAGGAAGAGTCTTTACTCTTAGATGAAAATTGCACTCTGGAATAAAATATTTTCAGACCAATTGGGACCATGTTCATGAGAATCCTTCTGACTGCCACCTAGAAGTCCATGTTTTGGTGAAGTCCCAAGAGAAATCCCTTGTCTCATGGTTCAGTGTAAACCTACATAGCCACAAAATAATAGATTAGATCTTCTTGGAAAAGCAAGTACTGTCTTCAGTATACTATGAAAATATTTAAGTTCCTTTGTCATTAAATGAACTTTTCAGAGTGCTCAGAACAAAAAGATGTATGTAAGTAAAGCAGGAAAAACAAAATAAAGGAAAAAAAGTTAATTCTAGCATGCTCCATTAGCAGAATTAGTCAGAATTAATGCTTGGATTCCTTACAACATTCCTAAGCAACATAGTGAACTGTTCTGATATGCAAGACACAAAAATCACCAGACTTGTATCTTTAGCATTAAATTCTGTATATATATAAAAGTTAATTCAATGTCCATGTTTTTGAAATTTTGTTAAATGTGAGATGTAAGAGGAAAAAATATTCTAAATACTGGTGAAAATCTCAGCATTCAGTGAGAGATGTTTTTACCTGAATACTGGAAGTATAACTGGGTGCTTAGTTTAAATGGGTATATTGATAAATAACTTTTCATGAAGAATTGATGTAGAGGCTGTTTTCGATCTAATGCTGAACTAAGATAGATGCAGAAATTTTGGAAGTAGTAGGAATGAGAAAAAGAATGAATAAGACCAGTTCTTCTGACTGATGTCAGTTATGATTACTAGTGTACATCAACAGTGCAGATGTGAGACTGCAAGAAGTGAAAACTTTGTGACCTGAGTTTTGTAATACCCCATTGCTTTGCTTGAAATGATTCCTGACTAGAACATTACAAATAAGCTATTGTAGAAGTTAGGTTGTGTGCATGGACATGTCAGTAGTAAAATGAATCCAATTTTTACTAACAGAAAGCTAGTAGCTAATGGGATACTAATTTCTATGTGCCATATGGACACCTGAATATTTTCTAATTTTGTTCCATGAATATTTTTCCTTTTTGTATGAGCACATTGTGTTATAATTATTAGTGCTGCTCCTGGCTGAAATAAACAAAATGTGATTATTGGAAGGTTAAATGAGAAAAAAAAAGGTACCTTCTCTGCAATGGAGATTATGCCACTGAGTCAGAAAGGACTATGACACCCTCATTTTTTAAATACATTATCTGTGAAGTGTGGCAAATCAGGAAACAGATGGTTTGGTATGCGTTCAGGTGGAATGTTCTGGAGGAGGAGTTATAACTTGACTTAATTTCAGTAAAATGTACATACCCCTTTGTATCCGATACAGCCAGTTTAACATGGAGAACCCATTTTTCTGCACTTTCTTGCACAGCCCATAACTTAATTGGAAACTCATTTCCACAAGCAATAGAGGAAGCCAAAATTATAAATGGGTTCAAAAAAAGGCTTAAACAGAGTTATGACAGTTAGCTACATTTGTGGCTATTAAACGTATGGTCCAGATGCAACCCGTGGCTCAGGTGGCTCACCTAAAATGTTGATTGCCAGAAACTTGAAGGCCATATCAGGAAAGGATCTCAGAATACTTCCCCTGTGTTTTTGGTCTTTCCTAAGTATCTACTATTGACCGCTACTGGGGACATAATACTAAAGCAGAGGACTCTGTTCTGACTTAGCAGGATGGTGCTTACATTGTAATGTATGATCTGGGCCGATATTTTGGCTCTCCAGTTAAAATTCCATAGGAAGAATGAAGGAAGTTGGGGACTGCTTGTCTGCCTCTTCCTGAACTCACTGAACTCACCATTATAACTCACAAAAACACTCTCTGAAAATCATATGACTTTTCCTTTTGGCTTTGGAATGGACCGTCTTGAGCCATACCAGTTAATGAAAAACAACAGTGAAAAAAAACCATGCTCTGAAACTTAGAAAGGGCCAGATGTAAGGAAATATTAGGTATATGGGGCACAAGTTTTGGAAAAGGCAGACAGTAAGTGCCAGAGACTCCATTAGGCAATATAAATCAGCAGGAGTCCCAGTATGATGCAACACAGGCAAAGGAGAAAGCAAAGGGGGTGATTTACCAAAGCACTCACGCGTGCTTAAATCTCATCAGCTTCGGCAGTAAAAAGATCAAACCCTGATTAAGAAAGATGGTATTACTAATGTATTTAAAGTTTAGTTCCTGCTTGAAGGCTTTGCTGAGTCTAGGGAAGACCTGGGAAGTTCTAGAAGCCAAAATACCTGCTATGTTCAAACCAGCACCTTTCAGACTCACAGTTAAAGATCTTAGAGATTTTGTATAGATAAACTGATCATATATGTATAAAGATTACATTGCTAGTCACTCATCTATCTTAAAGGTAATTTCAAAAGGTACTTAAGAATTGGATTCTATTTAAACTTCTTTTAAAAAGAAGAATAAGTTTTGCAGAATAACAAAAGTTCTATTCAGCAAAAAAGTAATTTATACACCCTTTACTTAATAACCTCTTATGTGCTTTAATAATTTAAACTAATTATCAATGGGAATGTCTTCTGTGTATACTTCAATTATTACTTTTCGTATATTTTCTCTCTTCTTTCATGTAGCATGCCACATGTCCTCAATATGTCTCCAGTGCCTATTATCACTGCTCCTCTTGTATAATAAACTTCTTATCTGTGAGAATATGACCTTGACACTCTGAGAAAAAGTCCTTTAAAGAATAGCTCAATTAAAATCTAATACCTCTGTTTAGGATTTGATTTCATTACTATTCATAAGCCCATGCAACATTATTTGAGCCATGAGTTCTCATGCAGCTTGAATACTTGTTTCAAAAGGAATCATTACAAAAATCATTTTTATTCTTCTCTCTGCCCTATTGATTTTCAGTCACCATGGAGCTCTCTTTGTTGACTTTGCAAAGGCCTCTGTTGAATGTTCATGATATCATTGTGATAATAATTGTTGATAAGGGTCCATTTGGAACAGGTAAATTTAAACGCAAGATAGGTAGAGGTGGATAGTAGAAAAGCCATATACAAACCTACCTTCAGTTTTGCAGTCTGCATTTACAATATTATATGTGCTGGGAAGGGAGTATAGTCTATGAGACTGTCACTCAGGAGCTTGAGGTTGCACTTCCACCACTGATTAACTTTGGACAAGTCACTTAACCTGAATGTTTGTTTACCCATCTGTAAATGAGAATAATAATTGTCTACCTTGCAGAGGGTTATTGTTCCTAATCAATTAATTTTGCAAACTRTTTTAAGAGCGTCAGACAAAAAGTCTTATACACATGAAGTGGAAAGAAATGTTTAACTGAACTCTGAGTTTGTCTTCAGCATTAATGGATTTGCATTGCCATGAATATTCACCCTATTGAAACAGWCTCTTTCCTGGTTTTTAGTTTCTGTTAAATTTTTAACCAGTGAATATATTTTCTGTTTTCTCCTTTTTTGATTTCAAAGCAGCAAGCTTTAAAATATCAAGAAAACCAGGTAGTAAAACAAGGTCAAAGACCTGAATTTATTAGAAGCTTCAAATATCGTTAACCAAAGGTGAAATAAAATTATCTGCAAATTGTAGGCCATGAAAGGAGGAAAAAGCACAGAAGGAATGCCCACTGAATTGGATGAATAGCACCTTCCACAAAGACATTATGTATATACTCAGAGTCTACAATGAATGGGAAAAGAAAATGAATACGAAAAAAAATATGTCCTGCAAATCAGAACGTGATTGGGTTAAAGTAAGAATAACTCACAAACGGTCAAAAATCAAGCTGAGTTCATCCTTGCGAAGAATGTGAATATGATTATTAAAGATTTTTAGCTATATAGTAAAAAAAAACAAGGAAAGAGAAAACTGATATGGTCCAAAAACTAAACAAATACTTCATTTTTTGGAGTAAAAGAGGATGTGGAACAAAGGAAGGTACAAAGAAGATGGATAATAGTGACAAATATATTAAGAAAAAAATTATAACAGGTATTACTATATCCAGGATAGGTCTAAAGTTCAAGTTCATATCTTAGAAGAGATAACTAACATTATAGAATACTGAAATAAGTGGCACAATAAATTAATTKTGAATCAATATCAATATCCATCATACTGAAGATGTAATAGTTTAATTTGGGAACTGCATATACAATACATTTATTTACAAAGGGCAGGCAGGGAATAATCTAAGTAGGTACTAACCTGTTAACGTATCCTCATCCATCTGCAAGACTAGCAGGTTTCGAAGGAAAGAATAATTAAAAACTTGGAAGTACATAGAAAGAAGGACAAAATGCAATGTGGAAGAATGTGACAGACTGACATGATAGCTTTTGCTTGTTAAAGTAATTGA
This sequence comes from Apteryx rowi, assembly GCF_003343035.1. Classification (NCBI taxonomy): domain Eukaryota; kingdom Metazoa; phylum Chordata; class Aves; order Apterygiformes; family Apterygidae; genus Apteryx; species Apteryx rowi. The sequence goes on along the minus strand of NW_020449208.1, from coordinate 1,107,832 downwards.
TTTTCTAGACAAAGAAATTGCAAAATATCTATTATATTTTCAGTGAAGCATGAGAAATTGATGCTATGTAATAGACTACTTGCTGAACTGGAGAAAATTAGGATTAGAGTAGTAGAAATTGAAAGGTAGACTAGGAACTGATTAAAGGGGAAATGACAAGAGCTTGTTCAGGAATAGAAGGAGTAGTTTTTCTCAAAAAACAGTCTTGGGATCAAACATAGCTAGTATCTGCTTTAATGACCTTGGCATAGGAATGTGTTAATAAAACGACCAAATGAGACAGTGTGAAGGCATAATCAGTGCAGAGGATGAGAAATAGAGCACAGGGAGAATACAATGACCCACAAGACTGAAATAAATTATGTCATAAAACAATTAATGCAAGGCAATATCATGAATTTAGTGACTGCTAACAAGAATTACCAGAATAAACTATGTTTGCCAAGTGGAGACGATGCTGTTAGTTGATAGGCCATCAATAAGCACCACCAACCTGATCTAACAGCAGATAGTACAAGTGCAGCACCATGATGTATCAGTTAGGGCAAGTTTAGTGGTGATAGGGAAGTGTTAATGCCATTTTACGGACCACAGCTAAGACTATATCTGTGTGTCTGACTGTGTATGAATCATTATTGAGAAAGATGAACTGGAGAAGAACTTGAAGAATATTCAGGGGCAGACAAAGTAAAATAGGAGAACATGGTTTGTTTAGCTGTGCAAATCAAATGCCTAGGTGCTTATGATTAATCTTTATACATAGACCAAGTGAGCAAATGCCAGAGCAAGAAGTTATTTTAGCTAAAGGACAGTGTTGTAGTGAAAAGATATGCATATAAATTGGCATTGGATACACTTAGCCTGGCAGTCAGAACAGATCTTCTCATGATGCAGAGGAAGATGTCTTAGAACAGCCTTAAAATAGGAATATCAGGACAACACTGTGTCTAGTTTTGAAAGGGAGATATACTTGTTTTTGAATGTGAATCTGAGTTATGCTTACCAGTGACCCAAGTAGTCTAAAGCAATCCTCTATCCTTGACTCTTTTATACTGCTCCTTTGTAACTATGGTCTACATAGCTGTTTGTAACATAAAACGAAATGGTTTTCACCTCTGCTTTCAGCTTTGAAATTTTTGAGCTGCTTTCTTTTCTGCTTACCACTGAGAAAAAAAAAAAAAAAAAGTTTAGCTGTCAGGCTGCCCAGCAGAACTCAGAATTAACTGGCTGATATTCTGGTTTGAATATCTTTTCTTCTATATGCATATTCTTCATGGTGTTAGAGAGATGAATTATCTGTTCAGTGCCTTAGGTAGGAACTAGGTTATTTGGTGATCTCTGCCAGGTTTTGGGTTGGGCAAGACATGTTGGATGAGGTTGTCCTACTTTGACATCTCTCCCTCTATAAATTATAATCGTGCTATTACTAATTGTAATACTAATACAAGGCATTAAATGCCCGTGAAATATTTTTCTTAATGTGAAGAGCTATAGCACTGTACTCCTCCTCTTAGCTGATCCTTTGAGCACAGCTAGAATTAATGTTGTCAAGCTTAGCATCTGATTGATAGTTTGACACTACGCATTTCTGACATCTCACTGGAGTTATTTCATTTTGGGTTCAGAGCACTTGCRCAAAGTGAAGAGTTTAAAATCATTTCTGATGTCTCAGCAAAAGGAAGGTCAATTAGCTGCTGAGGAAGAAACTGCACAAGCCAAACTTGCAGCAATATGTATTGAAATATTGAGAAACAAATGGAAAGAATGCACTACTCTCTACTTTTAGCTGATAACAACATCAAGTCTAGCAGTGGAAAAATCATCTAATTTTTAGAAGGTAAACAGTTGAAAAGCCTCTGCCTCCTAATGAGCATTCTATACAGCTTTTCAGAAAAAAAAATAGAAAAACAAAAATGTGCTTGATTTTTTCAGGTGGGTTAGTGATTGGAACTTCTCATTTAAACCATGGGACTGACCCTACAAGGTGCTGTTGAGTATCCACTCACCCAGTGGGAAGAATCCTGGTACTTAAGAATAATTTTCATAACAACTTAGAGGAAGAAAAAAAAAAGACTTGAGAAATCAGAAGACATTTTATTAAGACATTTTATTACTTTATTTCTCCTGCTCCCATGAAATTCTGAGGAAAAACAACATTTCATGTATATAAAACTTTCATAGCTTTTAATAATCATTTTTTATTGTCTGTAGTGGTGATATAATACTGTATTGTTTTCTGTAGGATGATTTAAACTCTTTAGAAAAGATAATTCATATTCTTTATTAATTTTTATGCAGTTTGGGTTAATTAATCTAAACTTCTATTTACATATCACAGAACTACCTTAATTTTATTTCTTTCAAATTCCACAGGATTTTTTCATCATGATGAAATATTGTCTGTAATGAAAATGTTGGCAGTAGCAGAAGTCCCTGAAGGACAGTTTTAAATGAAAGTGAGAATGCTTTAAATCCTCCAATATTTTGTGCTCCAAACATCATTAGAAACTAGAGCTGGTGTATCTGTTTCTAAATAAAAATATCAAGCAGAATAAAACAACTTTTTTAAATTCCAACTTTATATATGAATTTGTTTTGTTTCTTCAATGATAAGAAAAAAATGTGTTTATTCATTTTTTCAGCATTAATTTTTCCCCTCTATCTCTTTTTAAATCTAGATTCTTAAAAATCATCACACAGTGTGTGTGTATGTATGTATTCGTCTGTCTGTCTGTCCCTCCAATTACTTTATGAAGTTTAATCCTGTTGATCAAATTCTACCAGAGAAGTAAACATCTCAAACCTATAAAGTTTCTACAAGTTTAATTTAATATAATATCTATGTAGAGCAGAGGGATCTGTCATATTCCCCCACTCAGAAGACAACTTCAGGATACAAAATATAGCCACTATAAGTTCCTTCAATTATGGAAAACCTTCCTTCACAACCCATAAGTTCTTAAACATCAAAGTCAATGAAATTTGAGATGCTAAACTATAGGAAAACATGTTTCCTTAATTCCTGCACTCATAGCAGTTTTCTTTGTTATCTCAAAGTAATCTGATGAAAAAGAGGGAGAAAAAAAGGAATGGGAGGATCCTAACAGTTGTACAAACTTCTTAGATTTTAAATTTTATTGAAAACCTCAGGTCGAGGTGAACATGTTTTTCAAGTTGATAGTCAAGGCAAACATGTTTGCAGGTTCCTCACTGCTGATCTTGCCATACAATTCTCTTATTTCTACCTTTGGGTGACATAAGTGGGCTGTGCTATGGGCACTGGCTATGTCAGCCTGCTGCCAGGCTTCAAAGACAAGACCGGCGAGTCAATCTGCACGGCGCCTGTGGAGGAACGCAGGCTGCTGCTGAGACCAGGAAGCAGTTTGTCAACACTGAACAAAGCCAGAAAGCAGCTGTTGCTTGGTTTACTAAGAAACAGCCATAAGATAGCCAGAAAGACTTTTTTTTTAATAACCAGGAGAAAACAGCTATGAAGAATTTTAGAGCAATGGATTAACTCTTCGAACACAATGTATGAAATTTTGTTCTGATAAAAAGAAATCCAGAGAGCACAGAACAACAGTCATTCCATCAAACACACATAAATACGTGAATTTAAATGCATACCGAATATACTAATCGGGTGTAAATGGAAACAGTTAGAAGCCACCTGGGGTTGACGCTATTGTCGTTACGCTGAAAATAAGCGGGAGGTGCATTAGCAGAGCAGCAGCCACCCCTGTTTGGTGCTGCACGACCGGCCTCGGCCGAGCTGAGCACCCTCCCATGGTGCTGCCAGGAGCTGGCACCCAGTGAGCAGGGGACAGCCGGGGGCCAGCGGGGACCTGGGGTGCGTGTGAAATTTTGGGATTAGTTATAGAAGGATGTTCAGAAATTAGTCCGTGTATATTAACATTTTGAAGGGGTGTAGTATTATGGTTCATTTGCTGCATTTCTGTTATTGATCCTGAATRGTAGTTCATTGATTGCCAGTTAATTATGTGTCGTTAGTAAATCAATAAATTGCTTCGATCACGGTCTTATTTAGACAATGGGAATTGAGTGGTCTTTCCCAGTGACATGGGCATAATGGTGATTGGTCTTGATTAGTTTAGCTATGTGTGCAAAAATTTGTTTAATTCATCCTCACTGAAATACTCATTCTACTTTTTATCTGTTTAATGCAAATGGAAAAGTACCTTGCAAGAGTGATTAATTTATTCCTAATTATATCATTACTTGCTATGCAATGTAGGTAAGGCAATCATCAAAGACAAAAATAATTTTTTAAATATAAATAATTGACCTAGTACATAGCATTGATTCAAGTAATTATTTTATTAATTATAAATCCAATACATGCTGAAATGAGCTTTAAATTTTATGGCTAGAATCTCATAATCCTACATTATAATGAAGAATCAATGGCATTGCTTTAAAATCAGTTTTCCTTCTTTCAGAAAAGACAAACAATGAATGCCTTTCTAGGGCCTGCACTTTCTACTTAATGTTTGGAAAAACATCAGTCTCCAACTCAGTGCACCCATGCCAGAACACTAGAAAAGTATTTGTATCTGATCAGCACTGCCTTCCAGCTCYGCAGAAAAGCCCTTCATAAATTGTTAAACATGTATATATTGTCAAGCCTTACTTACCACGTTCATCTGACTATATAATTTGATCCAGTCCACTCTACAGTCCATGCGGAGACAGGCATCTCCAGAAGATGTCTGAAATGCTGCAGTCAGGTTCCTGCTGCGGAGGCGTATGGCTCTGTCCACAGACTGCTTGCTGAGGGAGCCTGGAAAGCCCGGCTGGCTGGYTTCGTGGGACCAAGTGCTATGACTATCTGTAGCAGCATCCAGAGTTTCAGAAACATGGCAGACAACTTCGATGGATACTGTTTGTTACTGAGTCAATGTCATCTTGTACTGTGCAGTGTTAACTGTACAATGACTGTTAAAGGGGTTGGGAAACAAGAAATAGCAAAATGGTAACAGGCCTGTGCTATCAGGGAAGATGAGCAAAAATGGTGGTATGAGATGCAGCAAGGGGAATGTTGTTAAGATGTTCATCGGAAAGGTGTTTAAGATACTCAGAGGACTGAATCCTTGGAGCTCCATGGGTGGAGAACATCTCTGACTCTGCCTTATCTCTGGTATATTCTTTCTTCATCTGTAGATCACCTGCTAAGGAAATTCGTCATTCTAAAAGGTGTCTGTGGTTCATGAAAACACACTTAGAGTAATGGGGCCCTGCTCCTGCTCTGCAAAGTGGCACTGTTCCCAAGAGATGGGGCAGAGGAGCAAACTGGAAATGCTAACCTCTTCACTTTCACAGAGATTTAGTTACCTTCAAAACTGACAGAAAAATACCACCTGCCTTCTTACTTCCAGTTCTCCATCAAGCGAATAAGGAAATGACTGTAACTGGTAGAGCACAGAGCTGCTGATGTTGGGATGTAGCGGCCTAGAAACTTAGGTTTGTCTTTAAGGCATATACTCAGGGAGAAATCTGAAGCCTGTTCACAAGAATCAGCTGTGGTTCAACTGCAGAATCCCTTAAGCCAGGACCTGGACCAGTGGTGCTGGGGAAATAGGTGCCTTAGCTGCATGTCCGACAGAATAACTGGCGAATAAGACTGAAACAGAAGATAACTTATGCCTTGACATTAGTCAGTCTTTTGACATAGGTTTACATGTTACAGTAGTAAAAGGATAGCCAGCAAGTCAAGGGAAATGATTATTCCCCTAAACCTGGCACTTGCGACATCACATCTGGAGTACTGTGTCCAGTGTGAGGCTTTCCAGTACAAACTAGATACTGCACAACTGGGTGAAAAATAGTGTGCAACAATGGGTAGTATAATGCTATATGACTGCTAGACCATGTTTCCAAGGAGTCTGCCTCCACGTCCAGCGTTATTAAACGGTGTGTTGGAAACCTGGCCAGAGGAACGTGGATACCTGGTAACTGGATCTTGAGCTGAAGGCAGCTCTTGAAAACTAAATGCAGTTCCCAAGTCACAGATGATGTATATGCAGTTGATTTATGTTTTGATAGATAATTCAGTACCTTGAGTATAAAAAAAAACAAATATTTTTGTTTGCTGGGGAGGATGGAAGGAAACATATCCGGGTTACCAAAGACCTGGTACACACAATCAAGTGGTGGAACTTTGGAGAGAAATTGTCATACCCTGATTGTGAACTGCTCTTGGATTTCTCCATCCTTCCTTTCCCCATTTTTTCCATGCTTCCAGATATGTGGGATGTATCTCTTTTCTGTATGAAGATTATGATATCCACCTTATGAATTCCTGAAGGCTGACTGCTTCTCAAACTGAGTAAACTAGTAGAAAGTCTGTAGATGTCCCTAGGTTGTTATTGATACCAATTATTTTTTTCACCACAGATAAATTTATTGATTTCTGGATAATTTCCAGTTGCAAAGTTGTAGGAGCTGAGATCTATCTGTCAGGCAGGTATTCTGGAATAGTCATAAGTCAATRATATTTAAGTTAGTGAGTTCTGCTGAAGGATATGGAGGTCCTGTAAATTATGATCCATGTCCTGCATAGGAGGACTCCTTTACCTACATGTTTTGCCCTCCCTTGACATTGAAAAAGGTGAAAATTTCAAACTTCTGGAATCATTTGCTGCATTTAGTGATAATCATAATAATAATGTGATATTAAAGTGATTACAGACTTGCTTATTCTCACAGACTGAAGTTCACCCTCTGGCCTTGCCAAAAGTCCCTTTCTCTTTAAAATCGGTTATCACCTGAGCTCTGAATACACCCAGTACATGTCAGATTTGGTAAAGCAGAACCACCGTGTTGTGGACTGAATGGCCGAGTGCTTTTACTGGGAGTGCAGGTGGGAAGGTAGATACTGATGAATAACAGCTGAAAAAAAATGATGCAACTCCTCAGCCTGCCCCTATTCCCTCTCCCCAAACAGTGGTGAAAAATGGATCATGTCTGTTTTTCCAATACCTGCTCACTTCCTCTCACTTGGCTATTTGAGATTCCTGAAGGGAACTGAGTTGCGATTGTCATCTGTTATGAATAACCAGTATGACTAAAATAAGAGCAATACTCCATCTCTGTCTGAAGGTGTAGAAAAGCGCCCCTTGACAATGTCAGGAATGGCCAATAATTGACAACTTTGCCAGCAATAATTTTCAAAGCGTTTTTCTTATTTTAATTTTTCTGCCCCCACCTTCACTGAAAAAAAMCAACCCCAAAACCCAGGGGCGAAAATTTTGATTTTTTTAGATAGCAATACACAGAGCAAAAATTGTTCCTCTAGCACAATGCTTACTTATGGAAGAAGGCATTTCAAATCCTCAAAAGTCTTTTTAATGAACAATTTCTGCCTTGCTCTTGCAAATAAATGTTTGTTTATTTTTAGTGGATTAAAATGTATTTGAGAGACTTCATTTCCTTGCTTATATCTAATAAATACCAGTTTTACTATGCATTCCTAAGTTAGCCATGATGGTGTATTTAATTTCATTTTTAGGCCTTTTCTTACCTTTTCACATTTTCTTCTTGTTTCTTGCCAGAGTAAAAGAAAGAAGTTGTACATGGTAATTGCCTCACATAAGAATCAGAGCTGTGCATGGCTGATGCCATTCACTGTAGGATCCTCTTACCAATTGCTTATAATTTTGCTTAACGATTCAGGCTGAAGGTTCGGAAAACAAAACAGAACTGTTCTTCAGCTGCTGAAGATGAATTGAGGGGAGAAAATATATATACATAAATATATATACATACATACACATGCACACACACACATATATCAAGGCAAAAATTCTGGTGATTGCACAGTATCTGGCTTTGTATCACAGGCATCCTTGCAATCCCCCTGAAGCCCTGWGGCATGGTGTGGCACAGCAGTGCAGGCTGATTGGAACAGAGGGTAAAGAAAACAAGCTGGCACTTTCTAGCCATGCAAGAAGTTGGATCCAGTGGAGTAAGTGATGTATAGTAAGAAAAAATACAAAAAGTCATTATAAAATATCCTTATATAAGTGGTATAAACATCAGCTGAAATAAGACATCATCATCAAGTATAGTCCTACTCTGGCACGCAATGAGAATCTTTATGCATAAAATGAATCCCAAGATGTCTGCACAGATGAATAAACAAAGATACGCACGTAGAGTCTGCAGCCTGCAGATCCAGTAATTTTTTGCTTTTTAAATGTATTTGTATGAAGGTAATACACAAAGAAATTCAGATTTTGCTGTGTTAGGTGCTGAGCACAGGGGTATCACAACCATACAACATCCTTCAGAAGTGTATAAACTTAATCAAGATGATGAGAGGCAATTTTACAGATGGGACATGAAGGCACAGAGATATTAAATGGAGACATTGGTATGGGGAGACAGAGCAAGCACCTCCACCCATGAACCCAGCAGACCAGATGAGAGAAGTACTTATCTAAAATCCGTATAACCGTGTTATCATTGCATTGTTCTTTAGGTAACATTACGATCTCAAAAGGGTCAGTTAGGTCAGGCATGGCACCAGGCACAGCTTTAAGTAATTCGTACACTGGAATAGCCTTGCATTTAGGCAGCTCAGGGAAATGCCCTGCGTGGGGACAAGCCATAAATATTTTATTTCTGATTATGAAGCACTCCTATACAGAAGCCATGTGGAGTTAATTCTGTTGGAACCCCAGTTTATAGCCTTAAGCATAAGATAATCCTTTCTCCCTCCCCTCTTTTTAAGGAAAAAAAATATTTAAAGCTGCTCAGAATGCTTGAAAAAGGAGAATGAGTTGATATTAACAAGATTCTTCCATTTTGTAGTGGAAATGAAGCTAGACACTGCAGATAACCACTTGGTAGAAACCACTGAGCCACTCCAAATTGGTAGGTAATTTAAGGCTTTTCTATTAAGGAAATAATGCAGTAAGTAATTGCTTTAATTTAAAATCAAGAAATAAGCTTCTGACTGTTACATGTGTGAAAGGAGAAGAAATTAGTATTTTATTGGAAAAATTAGCAAAAGCATTAAAAGGAAAAGCTTATTCCTTTTAAATAAATTAGGAAAACAACAACATTAAAAAAAGATTGAAGCTCTGATAAATTGGATGTAGTATTTGTCTTTTTTTTCCCTCCGTCCTATTTTGTTTCTGAAAGCAGTTAAGTGGATATGATACTTCTTTACATAAGCCAACATTTTCAGTTTAAAGTTGGACATGTAAATATGCTTTTAAGCGCCTGAATAGAATCTTCAGATACCCAAATAGCCCACAGCTAGCACCCTGGAGAAAGCAGTCTGCTCCTATTAGGTGCCAAAATACAGATTTAGAAACTAATGCTTAAAAAGGAAAACTGTAGCAAGTGTTCTAGCAAGGATGGCAAGAAAACAAGAATCCTCTTTTGGTGCAATATGTTACAGAGGAAAAGGGAGATCAAGGAAAGAGCTGATGTGCTGCTTAGCAAGGAGAGAAAGCTATCAACAGGTGATGCAAAAAAAAGCCAAAGCATTTACTGAATTTTTTACTTCAGTCTTCACTGACAGTAATGATGTTCATCAAGCAACTCACTAAGTCACCATCAACAAGGAGAAGAAAAATCTCAGGCCAGAAGAGCAGTTAGAARAGCCAATTAGAGAGCACCTAGATAAGGTAGATGCTTTGAATTGTCTGAGCTTGATGAAATTTACTTTATGATACCAACTCAAGCAGTCTCAGGGTCAGCAACTTTGTGAACTCATAAGGACTAGTGAGGCTTCAGAAGCCTGGAAAAGGAAAATATGTTGTCTATTTTTAATGGGGGTAAGGAGTAACCTACCAGATGACCCTTAGTTCCTGTGAAAATACTAGAATAAATAATTGAACCACTTGTATGCAACTGGTAGATGCTTATAAGGAGACAAAGAACAATCAAGAATAAATCGTGTCACATCTATACAATTTCCCTCTGTGAGAAGTTAAGAGCTTTCCCGGAAAAAAAAAGAGGGAAGGAACAGAGATCATGCAGCTGAACTTCAGTAGGACTCYCTTAAACAAGCTAAGGAAACATGGCACTGCTGGAAGGGGAGAATATCATACTGGGGGAGTAGTTATTACAGTTCGCTGTCAAGTTGGAAGGATGCAGTAAGTGGAATTTCACAGGGTCTGTCTTCAGTCTGGCACCACTCGATACTTTCCTTAATTATTTCAAAAGCATGAAGTGTATACTTATTTAATTACTAATCAGCACCAAGCTAGGAGGGGCTGCAGTAAGGTTTAAGGGAAGGACTAGAATACAAAATGATCTTGACAAATCAGCAAAACAACCTAAGAAAAATCCAAACTTCAAGATGGTTCCAAAAGGAGGGAAATGGAAATGATTATAAGTTGCCAGGCAGCAGCTGGAGCAGGGCTGTACCATGAGGAAGCCAAGCTGGGGGCCGAGGTGACCGCAGGATGGATTGGGGTGGTGGCCTCGCCAACCAGGGTGCCATCCTGCAATGCCCAGCAGGGCTGGGGCGGTGGCAAGACCAGGCTCCGCTGACAGTTTGGTGAGCATCAAGGAAGACCAAAATGACATGTCAGGTCCAAGGTCAACCCTGGAAGTCAAGTCAACAAGTCAGAATCAGCAGGGGACAGGGCTGGACGCAGGTGTGCCTACACGATGCAGGCAAGGGCCGGGGCTAGTGCTTGTAGGTCGCTCCTGGGCAAATGGATGAGGCTGCTTAGAGCAATTTAGGCCTATTAATGCACTTAGGGCTCTCCCAGAAATCTAGAAAACATGATGTACAAAGAAAGACTGAAGGCATTGGGACTGGTCTGTTTAGAAAAAAACAAAACAAAACAAAACAAAAGCCAGAAAGGAAGTGTGATAAATTGTTTTCAAATGCATAAAGAGTAGCTGGATAGAGGAAAAGAGACAAATAAGTTTTCTCTACGTCCCTTGCACAACAGGAAGCAGCAGACTTAAACTGAAATAAAGGAGATTTAGTTTAAACATGAGGAAAACATTTTCTAACTACCAACATAAGTAACATTGAAAGAGATTTTGCAGAGCGTAAGATCTCCCTCATCTATCAGGGATGTTGTAAGTATAGTTGGTCACGGTTTGAGACAAGAAAATGGACTAAATGACCTCTAAGTCCCTTCTAGTCCTATTTTTCTCTGATTCAGTAACAATGTTGATTAGTATAGTCAGTAAAATACGTATCTATGGCAAACAGTGGGATGATTTGTAGAAAAGGGTACTAATGTAAGACTATAACTCTTTAGTCCTAAGTGATTTAAGTAAAGAGAAATAGAATTTACATTTTTTGCTATGATTAGAAGTCATCTAGATGAGCTGCTATTTATTAAATTATAAGATGTAATTATTGATACTGAAATAGCTACTTCTAGCTGACACATTTTGAAAATAAGCATTGGTGCTTTTCCMGTGTTCGCTATGGAAGCATTCACGATCAAAAGTAGCTCTAGTCAGAGCAGAAGACATCTTGTCTTGTCATGTATAGCTAAATATGGTGCAGATTGCAGATGTGGTTTTAAAGACAGTGCAGGGCCTGACGCAAACAAAAAATTGTTTCAGTCATTTGTGGATCATTTTAATCTGCTTTGCTTTGTCTACTCAGATCAGTGACTGACTGAATTTAATACTCTTAACATTCCTACTCTCTGTTTTAAGATCTGGTTTTTCTTTAACTTAATATATACTGTAACTTAATTAAAATCAACTAGTGATCCTTATAGCTTGGAACAGAAACTAGGGTGACAGTTGCCTTATAAAATATGAAACAGTGTACAAAGTGTACATAGCTAGTCTACMTGATGGCAGAGGCTGGAAGACTAGATTGTAGTTGCTTATTTAATCATTTGTTGTGCAGGTTAGTCCATCACAGTGGCCAACACACATTTCAGGTGCCCCATGGAAGTTTAGGCTACACATTAGCCATGATATGTGACCAAGTTCAGCTTTAACACAAGGTCATTTTTCAGCTAAAACGAAATGGGTAACATCAGCCTCAATTAACTTTGCCTGTCTCAAAGTTAGGCGTCAGATCTAAGTTAGAAGTGTTCAGCTGACCAGCCACGAGTGTAATTTGGGTTTATCTGAATAATTCTCAAAACTCCATTAAATGAGGGCCTAGGGTTTGATTCAGTTGCCTAAAGGTATGCATCTAGTATCATTTAAAATGCTCTAGGGTATCTCTGCTGGTCTCCAGATGCCGGTCCAGGCGGGCATAGGTCTCCTGTAATTCCTGTGTCATATCTGCCCGCTCCATGTAGGTCTCTAGATGTCTTTGTGGCCCATTGCTGGACTCGCTCCAGTAGCTCCATGTCTCTCTTGTACTGGGGAGTCCAGAAAGGGACACAGTACTCCAGATACAGCCTCACCGGGTCTGAGTAGAAGGGGAGGATCTCCTCCATTGACCTGCTGGCAATGGTCTTCCTAATGCAATCCAGGATACCATTGGCCTTCTTGGCCACAAGGGCACATTGCAGACTCTGTGCCACCTGTCTGCACTGTCCTCCATAGGAAGAAAAAGTATTTCAAAGGCTTAGGTGAGTCACGAGACTAGCATGATTAAAGCAAAACCATTTCTATACCTACTAATGTGCAGCAACTCAGACATATAGCTGTTATGTACGTAGCAAACCCAAAGCATTTTGTGTGGAAGCTATCTATGTCCTAACCCCAAAACCAGGTACACATATAGCTCTTACAAGAGTATTTTTCAGTCTGAATCTAGATCAAAGTTTAGAATTATTCCTCTAACCCTGGAGGCTCCTGTTGTCCCAGGCATCCCTATGAATTACTGTGGAAGGCTGTGTCTTGACCTAGACTCTTGGTACTGTCTTTCTGTCTTGAAATAGTCTAGAGCTACAGGAGATAGAACCAAATGGCTGTGTATGGCAGGAGATGAGGATTTGCCCCCACAATTACTGTATTTCATTCTTTCCGAGGAGTAGCAAAATTATCACATAGGACTTAAAAGATTTAGTGAGCCAAAAATAACTTTAGAACTTTGTATTTGGCGTTATTTAAGGTTATGATCAAGATGTGATAGACTGTACTAACCCTTAATATAAAACTGAGGGTTTTTTTTTCAGAAATAAAAGGGGAAAGAAGTGAAATGCACAGTGCATGAAAGTGACATTTTCATTTCTATTTAAAGTTCCTCTACAAAGCAGCACTCCAGAGGTGTTGTTCCAGTGCTCTCTCATTTATAATCTTTTTTTGTGACTCTGGAAAACCTTGTATAAACAACCACTGCAGAAGACAAATGAATGTTCCCCTCATCTCTGTTAATCCTGAAATGCCACTACTACAGTTCGCAAATATGGACATAGTCTCAGTGCTATTCATTACAACACTGGTTAGCAAGAAACAACATAAAGGTTAAGACAGAATTTTAGTTATTACTAACTGCATTGCCAGCAAACACTGAACTGAATTCACTTGTGCTTGGCATAGGAGGCTGTATAGTACAGGAACTCCCTGGAGATACCACTGAAGACCTGCCGTGACGCATCTCTTCAGGACACATCTAGGAGACGAGTCCTCTACATCTGGGAGATGAGTACTCATCCCTAGGAGGTGAGTTCACCATCATCCTTCCTTCATGGCTCTGCTGCAAGATGAACAGTTTTAGGTACAGAGGAGCTCTGCAGGTAGATCTGAATCAGCTTTGGTTTTGGACAGCCTTAGCCACAGCAGGAAACCAATCCCTCCCCTTCCTACTCTATTAAGCAGATAATTTAAAGTGGCATCCTACAGCATCTCAAGTTAATTGAAAGTGTTAAATGAAAAATGATTGACATAGCCAATTCTTGATTTTATACAATTTGCACAGGCTTATGGGAAATGTCTCTGTTCTAATCATTTTCCTCTCCACTCCAGATTTAGGTATACGACTTGCTTATGTGTTGTAAATGCTTTTCATACACTGAGTATAAGCCTTTATATCTCATTAGGTTTCATGCAGTATCTCTGTGTTGAACTCTTTCAGTTATTTTGGGAATCATAATGAAACAATAAGTGCAAGATTACTGAAATTATTAAATCATTGTAATTCACAGACAGGGTGCCTAATATATCAGCTCTGCTTGAAGCCCTATAATGAACCATGTAAAGCATCTGAAAAATTGACCTTGATGTTTTGGAGCTAAAATACTTTAAACTGATAAACAGGCAGAAAGAGACAAATATGCAACATAAACTTTACCAGTGATACTGTGCTATAAGAAGCTRCATTTTCAGTGGTGCAATCAGATCATCATCTCTTGCTCAAGAGTTAAGATGACATTGAGCTATAATTACTCAAAGTTAAATAACTAAAGAAATAATTTCAATTTCATCAGGACTTCTGTGGTTTTCATCACTTAAATTACAGCCTCAGTAGAATGATCACAATTAAAAAGTTCTGTCATTTTGTAATATAACCTTAGTCTGGGAGACGTTCCCTTTACACAAAAAGGGAAATAGCTATGGAACCAGGGAAGTTCTCTGTGGGTAGATCTTCTTTGAATACAGCCACTGAATGGATTTAAGTGCCAGCCTTTGAGCTACCAAATTTGATCATGTGAATCTGAATGTATTACAGATGACTGGGTTGTGGCCTGGGTTAGGTAGTTATTTGAAGAGGCAAGTGGGTTTAATTAAATGATCTCCTCAAAGCTGCTACCTTACTCCACATGCAAGGTGGTGAGAAAAAACAGAAAAGGATGAAAAGATTTGGTTGTTTTTCCTAAAATAAGCATTTTGTCAGGCTGCATAGATCCTTTCAGGCATGGGAAATACATGCTACAGTGGTTATGGACAGGGAAGAATACACTGCAGGATCATCCTTTGAAGAGCTCACCATTTATTGCTTGTTTTTGCAGGGGAAAAAAAAAAAAAGATGATGTTTCTCTATACACATTTTGGTACATAGGTATCTTAGGCTGCCTGCGGAGAATGGAATAATTATTAACAATAATTATTTAATTAGCTTTGGATATTCAGAAATAGATATGATAATGATAGACGCTGCATCTCTACCCATGGGCAAGGCTGTATGAGATTCTGTAAAAAGAAGAGGAATACAGACTTCCCTGATTTTTTAAAGTGTTTCAGAAGCTTTGGGGTCATCACATTACTGATTGAGATTCATCTCTCATTTTTTAAAACTTCCTCAGTGCATTTTTGGCACAATTGTAATATTTTAAAGCAATTTTATACTGAAATCTTTCTAATCAGAATCTCTGGTGAGACTCCCGAATGAAAAAAAGAAATCTCAGCCAGTATATTTTTAAAGCATACAGCCATTCAGAATCTGATTACCTTTTCACATTTTCATACAAAATGGATTAATGTGTCCCTGTCTTTATTACATTTTCAACACTTGTCATTCGCGATTAAGCCAACACTATGAAGATGTATTACACAGCAGCATAAGTGGGCACATTAAAATACAGTATATATGTGCCTGAGACGTTAAAGGGAGCTTGATTTGTGTTACTTTTGCATTAGATGTAATGTATCTAAAAATATTTTACATAACTTGAGAGTCAACAATCTGGGGGGAAATATAAATAAATAGATGGAAGCTTACAAAAAGGGGAGAGAGAGCGAGAGAAAAGTGTTAATTAAATCAATCAGAAAGACATGTGGTGATGTGATGGAGTGCTATGAAGAAAGCCAGATGCAATTTCTTGTAGATCAACAGCTCAAATCAGAAATTGCCACACAATTGGAAGCACCTGCTCAAGGGGCCCAGTGCTGGAATTGCAGAGGTTATTATGGGGCAGGACTGATGTGTACTGGCAAGGATTCCACAGAAGTCCTACCCTCTGCCTGCCTCAAATTATCCCCACTTCTCTTGCGAAAATATTTTCCCTATTAATCACAGGATAACTTCTATATGCAATTTACCCTGCCTCTACATACGTTGCTACAGAGTCCAGAGCATCTGTTGTTGCACCCCCGTGCCACGCCTGACTCCACTGCTACTGTTCCAGCCCTGCTCCAAGGTTCCCGTTGGATTCATGGGGCACTTGGTTTGTTCTTAGGTGGAGAGCTGCACCTGCATTTCCAAAAATAGGCTTGCACTCGAATATAATTTGAACTTGTTGTTAGGAATCAGAAGTGGATAAGAGAGCAAGATTATCTTTTGTTTAAATTTTTTCACCCTTTTTTTTTTCTTTTGTAGAAAATTCACCTACTTGAATTTCTGTGTTTGGGATCTAACTAAACATTATGTCTTTAAAAAGCAATGAAGAAGCAAAATTTGCTTTTCAATTTGTGACTAYCTTCTCTGACACAATACTACAACAATCCATCTGAATGCAACTTGTTACCTGATAGGCTTTATCCTTGCATCAAGGAAGTTGCAAAGGAACGGCATACTAGCCCATTAAAGTCTGTTTAAGTCTTGCCATTTATTTCTGGGGGCAAGGTTTCTATTCAAGCATTAGCTATATAATATCGCTGTCAATGAAAGGGTGCAGCTGCCATCTTAAAAACCAGTACACTGACAGATCTAACAGAGTATCATTATAAAATGATTGTGCATCACCTCCAGCAAAACTTTGGCTTGGCAAGACTCTTATAACATCTTTTTACTGTCTTTCCTGTAATCCCTTACAATAAGTACAGTAGGGAGAACAGGGTGGATTGTATTGTGGACCCTGCTTGCTGGCCTCTCTTGGCGTTGGTATAGCACTGTCCCTGCACAAAGAGATACCATTTTAACGGAGACTGCAGTGCAGGTGCCAGGCCAGCCTGAAAGAGCAGTTTCAGATCCATTTAGCCCCAGACTTTTAGGATATCTAGTGCTTCACTTAATAGTGCTCGTTCATGGGGAAGGCAAGYGAAGTGAGCTCCAGGGACCGCTCACCTTCCCTCTCCGCTGATGTGGTCCTGTCTGAGCAACGTGCTYGCTACGTGTCTGAGCCAGTTAAGGGTTTCTCCTTGTACCCCCCTAATTCATCTCAGTGGTACCGAGCTGTTCTCTCTCCTGTGATGCTCCGCCATATCTCTGTTCCTCATTCATCACCYGCGCTCTTATTGTCTGGCTCCTTCTTCTGCTGATGCCATCAGCTGCCAGTACGCCCGATGCTGTGCACAGCTGAGATTATTCACATCAGAACTGTTTGCTCTGCATACAGGCAACCTCTCCGCATAAATAAGAATGCCTTTACAAGCTTCAGACAAACACTAACCCTCCTTTGTATACCTCTTACCCGTTCTTCTCTCAAATCATTCTTATTTGTCACAGTAACTGATCATTCATCAGACTTTAGTCTGAGACTAATTTCTTTTCTTTGGAATGATTTGGGGTAATTTTTTCTCTGGTTACATTTTTTTTCCAAGGCTATTTCCAGGAACCAGTGCAATTTCACSCTTAGGGAGAATGTGGAAGAGTGCAGGTTCAGTGCTGTTTTTTTTTCCCAAAGAAGGGAATGCAGGGGTTAGCTGTCTACCGGGAATTATGAGAATAAGATTCTAAAACTTACTACTTTAAATTATTCTAAAAGCCGTGGCCCGGAAGGTGTAATTGGCAGGGAAATGTAGAGTTTGTCAGTGCAGCTCAATAATTATCTAGTCAGAACTTCTGAATGAACTCTTCCCAGTAATTTTTTTCAGCCCTAGACAGCTCTGAAGCTATTTTATTTCAGCTAAAGCATTGTGAAGTATTCATGATTTTGTGTAGCAGTCTCAGTTTTCCAGATGAATAATACATTTTATATTCCCCACTAATGTTACTGGGGCCTGGGTATTTCTATTTTTTTATTATTATTATTTTGAAGAAACAAGAGTGATTGAGTGCTAAATCTGTTTTGTACAGTACAATATATGGCAGCCTGAAGTACCCCACTCCCTCATTTTTTTATTCATATGATACATGAAAAATGGCATAAATGTATTTCATTGTGTCACCTAGAATCTGTGTAGCCAGCAATAATGAATATGCTTTACTCTTCAGCTCAGTAGTGTTTCATTTCTTCCTGACAAGATTATTTGACAAGCAAACCCTGCATTGGCAATGTTGTTTATTTTCATAGGCATGTAAATTATCTTGACAGTCTCATAAACATAAATTGGCAGGCATACTGTCCCACAGCAATGCTTGTTAAAATACACTAATGGAATATAATAAATAAATTATTCTAGAGTATTTATAATATGTTTGCATACCATTACATCTTGCAAAAGGTATAGAGTACAAGGAAAACTGCTATATATTTTTTACAGTGCACAGTAAGTTGTTGGTCAGTTCTTTAATGCAACTAATTATGACGAGATATGCATAGATTCATACTCAGGGGAGTATTCAGCCTCAAAATAAGGCAAACACTAACTTACCCATCCTGCAAATGTTGTGTAGTTTTTAATTCTTTGTACATACTGATTTAATTTGTCCAGCACAACTATGTGGGAGGTAGGTGGAGGAAAAAGCACGTCTAGTTTACCACCAAACTGGTTGGTTGGTAGTTGGTTGTTGAGCTGGGACGCAAAAATACATGTGGATGTGCGGAGAGTATCTGGGAAAAAGGTGTAGCTGTGGATCCAAAGTATGGATGATAATTATTTACTGTTGGTCCAGGTCAACGGTGCATTATTTTTCCTTCCCCCAAGTCGATTCAGCTGTTCTTCCTGACCTTGCAGGAATGGATTTAAGACTCCTCGTATAGCGCATCAGCAATTTGAGGTTTCCTGGATGCAAGCAAAAGAAGTTGTAGACTGGTCTCTGATCTCTTTGTATCCAAAACAAGTCAATGACATCAAACATCAGTGGCAGATTTATTTCACCCCAGGCTACAAGTCCATATCCACATGATAGGCATCAGTCTTTGCCCAGAGTGTGATTTAACCCTCAGAAATTCAGGCTTCTGAAAACATGTGCCAGGCCTGTCTCTAGGGTCCCTTCATTGCTGCTGGAGGCAATAGGAACTTTTGGAGGACAATTCATTTAATCTAATTTATAACTTGATAAATCATTGTCTCAGGGAGCCTATTTCTCTTCATTAAGGTAGCCTAGATGACTAGCTTAGATTTAGAGAATAAACTTTTAGCAACCTAAAGTTAGGGAGAATTAGTTCCACTTAGAGAATTTGGAAATTGAAAAGATATTCTCCTCAGTGGTTTCTCTCATTATATAATCACCATTTCATGTGTCAGCTGTAAATAATAAGCAGCATCTAATCTTCTCCCTGGGATAATTAAGGTTATGATAGGGAAACAACTCCAGAGCACTTGGCTACCTCCTATCTCCTTGACACAGTCAAGCTGGTGTCAGTGCAAATATCTCGCAGAGATTGTGTTGACTGCTTTGATAGACTGGGTAAGAATTTGCCTTTGTATTTTTCTCTGAAACCCTGAAATATTCAGTATTGATATGAGCAGGGGTTCAAAAAATCCTTAAACACCTCTTGYTTCTCGAGCCACCTTAGCACAGGTTGGAGTCCCTGTCACTGTTTAGAGCTGCCTGGTTAATGCCAGCTCCTGATGATTCCTGAAAACCACACCAGGAGTCGTGACAAGACATCCTGAAGGCACTTCCAGAAATGCCCTTTTCTCCTTGACTTTCTCTCTTTCAAGGCAGGACAGARTATTTGGTGGAGGGTGTCTGTGCTGAATTTTGTGATAGTACATTCCTTGCATGGGCAAACCACTTCCAGGCGGAACATAAGCTGCTAAAATCAGGTTCTAAAATCACAATATAGAATGCAAGAACTTTATTGTTGTGGTTTCATATTGGACTGGATTCAACGAAAAGTTCTCTTAAAAAATAAAATTGACTGCACAATATGGCTCGTAATTTCATTATTTCCTTACCCCTTCCTTTGCCGAAATAAATATTTATTGAGCTCAACAGGGGAAAAAAAAAAATCSCTGGCGTTCTCTGTGTGCCACTTTATGTATGAGCTTTCCTATGTCTCATTTCTCCATGACAACCTCATTTGACAGGCAGTCCCTGCTTTGGCAATGTTGTWTCATATTTTCTTAGGCATGTAAATTCTGTTGACAGTCTCATAAACATAAATTGGCAGGCATACTGTCCCAAAGCAATGCTTATTAAAATACACTAATGGAATAGGATAAATACATTATTTTCAAATGCAAGCAGAAAATACACACAGGTTCATATGATATTTCTGCCACTGATTGATGGGAACTACAGTTAGTGACAGCTAACAAAATTTCAAAGTTTGTGATTCAGCTTCTGTAGCAAGCACTCCAGGTCCATCTGAATCTGCCCCCCAGTTGCTGTCTTAGCTAGCCTTTTGCTCCGGTCCCAGCTCTAACACAGAGACAGCAGCCTGTCTTTTGTGTGTTACTCCATATGTTTCCAGCCTACCCACGACACACTGTTCACCGCTAGTTTCTCCCCAAAACTTTTTCTCATCTTGAAAAAAACACAGATCCAGGCACCTCCTAGTTACGCAYGAGGAATTTCCTCACTATGGATCAGATGGAAGCCAGTGGCTGACCGTTGTCCTCTCCCATCACTGGCTCAGTTGCTCCTAAGTTGTTGCAATAGAAGTAAGGCTGGTGGCCTGCACCAGGAGTAAATTACTATGCTGTGGGAGCAGGAAGAAACAATTGGAAATTTCTGATTTCCTTGATCTGTAATTCCTCTGTTTTTGTACTTCTGGGATGGTGAAGAAACCAGATTAGGACTACAGAATTTGTTCTTATGACAGTAGTAACATTCAGGCAACAGTAATGAAATTGTTATTAATAAGATCAATTCTGCAGTCCCACAAGATTTTTTTTTAAGTTGGAAAGGTGTTCTAATAACTTTTTTTCTGCTGATTATATAATCAGAGTATTATAATAAAATAACTATAATTACTTTTAAAAGTGAGTATTTTTATTCAACTCCAGGTAGGTATCCTTGACAATCTGAACTAAAGAAAAGAGTTTAAAGATCAGGTATTTTTAAAATTTCCTAAAACTTGAATTATTTTAAAATGAAGAAAAAAAAAAACCCCAAACCCAGTATATTCTCATGACATTTTATTTACCCTAAAACCTTAAAAAGTCAACAAATTTTTACATTTTGATAACACTTCAAAAAAACTGTACAGTAATATATTTCTATTGCCTTTGACTACACATATTTTAAATATAAATGAATAAATGGAATTTCAGTTGTAATAAAGGTTTGGAAGCCTTTCTAGAAGAAAGATCTTTGTGCAAACATGGCTTTCTTAAGAGAGAGAAGATAGTGACTGCATTTCTTAAACAGGTCTGAGGATTAATCAYCTTCTAGTTTTTAGATGTCCCCATTTTATTAGTGGGTGGGTGAAATAATTTCTGAGACAGGTCTTGGAGCACTTGGCAATTAATCTGTAAAAGACAGAAGATAAATGTAAGTTATGGGGATAGTATTTTCAGTAGCACCTTACAAATTCAGGAACAATTTAGAATGGGACTTCAGGTCTTCAGAACCAAATTTTCAAAGGTGAAG
This sequence comes from Apteryx rowi, assembly GCF_003343035.1. Taxonomy (NCBI): domain Eukaryota; kingdom Metazoa; phylum Chordata; class Aves; order Apterygiformes; family Apterygidae; genus Apteryx; species Apteryx rowi. The sequence goes on along the minus strand of NW_020449208.1, from coordinate 1,086,393 downwards.
ACAGAAACCTGCAAAGATTCTCAGGAGTAGAGTAAGGTAAGTAGGGTAAATTATCTAAAACCAGAACAAACACAGCACTTTAGAGCTTAAAATGCTACTTAGGCAGAATTTAAGTGCTACTTTTAGGAGAACATTTCAGGAAAATGTCCCCTAATCTGATGAGGTGTTTGAGATGTACCAGCCATATATATTTTTTGCTAAGTGGTTAGATGAAGGACATCTACCCACAAACCAGTCAGCCCAGGCTCCCAATATAGGCSGTATCAAGAAATGACTACTTTTAGGATGCAATTCATCTGATTCACTTTCAGATCCTAACTTTATACTGAGCTGAATTTCACCCTTGAATTGTCCTGTCCTCTTGTCTGCCCGTAAACAGTCTAGACAGGTATCACATAGTAGATGTCTAAATTTGGTCAGATGAATCCTACCTTTGGTAACTGTGTACTCTGGAAGAAAAGATCAGACGGAGTCGCAGGAATAAGAAGGCTGACTCTGTGGACCATCGACAAGGGTATATCATGAGGAAGGAGGAGTAYGGTCCAGCAAAACAGGGATGAAGTGGAACCACCCCAGGGTATGCAAGTAAACAAGAAAGTGCCTATGGGATGGCATTATGGGGAAAGCCCTTRCGCCCTTTCTGGGAAATCAGCACACTCTGAAGTGTATACGTCTCTGAAGTACATGTAGACTAATGCATGCAGCATGCGGATTAGAAGTCTGTGTACGGTTACAGGGCTACAGTCTCACTGGGATCATGGAGATGTGGTGAGACAGCTCGCAGAACTGGAATGCTGCCATGGATGGATCCAGGTCCTTTAGAAGGACAAACCAGGAAGGCAAGGAGGGAGAGTTGCCCTTTACGTGAGAGAGTGGCTGGAATACCTGGAGCTCTGCCTGGGGATGGGTTGGGGGTGAGCTGATAGCCTATGGGTCTGGATTAGCGGGTAGACCAATGTGGGTGACATAGCAGTGGGTATCTGCTGTAGATCACTTGATTAGGAGAAAGAAACRGATGAGGCCTTTTTCAGACAGCTACAAGAAGCCTCTCATTTGCAGGCCTTGGTCCTTATGGGGGACTTCAACCACCCTGATTTCTGCTGGACACACAACTCAGCCTGGCATAAGCAATCCAGGAGGTTTCTGGAGTGYATTGGTGACAACGCCTTTACAAAGGTGATAGAGGAGCTGATGAGAAGAGGCACTCTGCTGGACCTCATGCTTAGAAACAAGGAAGGATGGGTCCAAGATGTGAAAGTTGGTGGTGCAGCAACACAAGATGGAGTTCAGGTTCCTCAGAGAAGGGAGGAAGGCAAAAAGTAGGATCACAACCCTGAACTTCAGGACAGCAGACTTCAGTCTGTTCAGGGATCTGCTTGGAARAATCCCATGTGATACAGCCCTGAAGCGATTAGGGATTCAGGAGACGTGGTTGATGTTCAAGGATCACCTCCTCCAAGCTCAAGAATGGTCCATCCCAACAATGAGAAAATCAGGCAAAAGTGGCAGGAGGTCTGCGTGGATGAACACAGAGCTCCTGTCTAAACTTAAACATAAAAAGGAAGAGTACAAGAGGTAGAAGCAGGGGCAGATGATCCAGGAGGAATATARAGACACTGCCCAAGTGTGCAGAAAACCCAGGGAGAGACTTTGGAAATGCTCTGCAGTAAACAAGMGCAGCTCAGTTTATCATCTCATACTGAGCAGAGTGCCCAAAAGGAGAAATCTTGTTGCTAGGAATTGTTATCTCAAGCCTTTTTAAAACAAAATGCAAAATAACTCTTGTGACAGAGATCAGAACACTGGATTTTTCCCTCTCCTCTGCCTTTCCCAGTGAAATCTGGAATTGCCTGATGTTTAAAAGGTGCAATGTTCACTTYGCAGCTGTCCAAGCTGACACTTTATTCTCAGACTGGGACCCTGAATATTTTTCCTTCTGGGCTACAAAAATCTGTTAACTCCACAATTGCATATAATTATTTATACATGTGTACACAGGCACAATCTAAATGTAAAATTAGCATTAATTAAATTTTTCCCACATACTTGACTCATAATTATTCTCCAGCTATAAGAAATAAATATAATTAGAGCAAGTGAGAATCGCAGGACAGGAATAGTAGAACGAGTTAGAGAGGAATAGTAGAACACAGGTTAAGAAGAGAAGAAAATTGTTATGGGATTRTTTTTGCTTTAGAAAGAAATTAAGTCCATTTGCTCATGATGATTAACCACTGATAATTTGCAAGCATTTTTAGGTGACACTCTAAAATACTTTTGCTGGTAGCTTTAAAAAAACAAAATTTGAAGTAAGTCTAAGTAAAAAGCATGAGAATTGGTAAATGTGTCTGAAGTGCAACTAGTGATATCATATACAGGAACAAGTATTATTTAATTTGCAGAAAATATTAAAAAAGATCCCACTGGATTCACTAGACATACCACTGCTTGTTTTAATCTGTAAAAATAAGATGGAAGGATGGTGTAATTAGTAGTTTTGTAATGGMAACAGAAGAGGAGGATGAATGCAGTAATGAGAAGGATAAAGTTATGAATGAGGGAGCTAAAGACATAATGGAATGTAAAGTCAACATTTTTTGTGTCTATKTAACTACTGTTGAAGTTGGAGCATTTTGCTGACTATTGCTTCAAAATAAAAAAAATTGAGAAATGCTCATAGCAGGGCAGAACTCACTTGCTTTAATGTGTCTTAAAATCTGAGACACAAGGTTTGTAGGGAGAAGCAATATCTTTTATTAAACTAGCTGATACAGTTATAAAAAGAGACCAGTTTCCAGGGCACAGGCAAAAGGTTTGTATGCCTGAAGCATGTCGATTTTCAAACCATAAAGCTGAGTTAATAAAAGAACCTTTGTCTCCCTAAACCTTGCCTCTCTAAATCCTTGAATACCACCCCTAATGATCCTATTACTTAAAAAATATGAAAAACTTCAACCAACTCAAGAAATATCACCTCCTATCAGATTTCTGAATTTTGTCATAACCATTGTCCAAACCTGAGCAAAAGAAAAGAATGAGGGACAGTTAGTTTGAGTCTGTACATAACTCACACAGAGCTAATGGTTCTGCATTTTTTTAGTGTGGATACAAAATTTTCTCTGAGTTTTGGATCATGGGGATGATTTTCAAAAGCAGAAATAGGAGTGGAGTGTCAATCTCCATTTTTCAAAAAGAGCTGGAAAACTCTCCAGCTTTTCAAAAAATCTTCTCCTGAAAGTTCACTGTAGCAGCTCTGCTAATTCCTGTGTAAAAATTAACCCTGTGGTGGATCAGTGGAAAGAGCTGAAGAACTTTTTTTTTTTTTTTTTTTGGATACACAATAACTTAAGGGAGAAATAATTCTAGCCTACCATCAGAAAACAGTAAATATTTAAGTATCCTTAATTAAATCTAGACATAATACACTTTGATCCCTTTTTTTCTGTTTTGGATATTAACTTTCTTTGAAACCTTTATTAATACATTATTTAACCAAATTTCAAAACAAAAGTAACTTTGAATCAATAACTGATAGCTGTTATTTGCTAAAGGTTAATCTACTCTGATTAGACTGTAATATGTCCCTAACATTGAGACTTCTACTGGATAATTCCTGCAGCTAGGAAGAAATGTTTTCCATTGTTTGATACTTAGCTCAGATTATGGTAGGGTTTTTTGCATCAGTTCTTCCGAAACATTTCAGATAGGTCACCAAAAATTTCCAAGTGTTAGCTGGAGTACAGTGGTGCCTCTAATGTTATTAACCAGTGGGGTGTCTGCCTGATGCTCCTTGCTCGTATATCCAAAGTTAATCTGATTGTTAGAACTGGATTCAGAAGGAATTTTTCCTTCAGGCCATGCTGGCAGACTGTTAATACATTATTTCCTTCCAAGCAAGAAAATAAGTGGTTCTCTTAAGACTGCCTGGAAATACGAAACAAGATCACTGTTTTTGAAAGGAGATGGTACACTGGCAATACCCTCTCCTAATTTCTGTTCTGCCTTCTGATTATGGCTTTCCTTCTTTTCTAATCAGTATAAATTTGTTAGAAAATACTAAGCAGTATTTTRAAATCTGTAGTTAGTGGATGTGCAAGACAGATGATTCCTAAATATTGTTTGCAGTAAATAGAAATTACAAAATCTGGATACAGGAATGTGTAGGACTTATTCAGGGCAAATATTTCTGCATTTCTTAAATAAAAATATAAATATATTCCCCAGTTTTTAGACTTAAACTATTTGCTGAATTGCTGTGAACAGACACCAAAGCAGCATTTTTAGTGGATAAATTATTCACCAAAACATTCACTAAGCTCTATGAGGTGATTCAAAGAGTTAATGAAATGATTTAATAAAGTATCACAGTAAAAAAAAAAAAAGTTACTATGCATTTAGCTAATCCTCCTGTATTATAATTAACATGAAAAATGGTAGACTCTTTTCCACTTCTCAGCCAGGATTAAATAGCTGAGTGTCAGTATTGAGAAAACATAACACTTGTTCATTATTTAACAAAATATCTATACAGTACACTGATGAGAGCAGGGTGAAGTAAAAAAAAAAATAGCAGTTGTCAAAATAAATGAACAAAATACCTTTTTTGAGGAGTTCTCCTATTTAATGATTCTCACCAAATAAGGTAATACAAAGTGCAACACCCTGGATGTAATTATGAACTGGCAAGAAGCTCTCTGCTGATACTGCATAGGCTGATGTGGAAGATAAAATGTAACCAAATACCTTTTTTTTTTTTTTTTTTTTTTGGTGCCAACTCACAGAAATCAAGGGATTTGTCAGAATGCTGAACCTAACAACTTGAATACACCCAGACRTCATGGCTTAACTTAGTCCCCACRATCAGAGACAATAAGCATGTCTGCTCAGACATGTGTGGAGCGTCACACATTTAGTTCGCTGGAGCCCTGARCAAAGCAGATAGATAGAAGGCTGTTCTTGTCCAGAAGCTACGCAGCSTTGGTAGGATTGTTGCTGAGCTCTAGTGTGTTGTCTCTTGGAGATGACAGATATTTTTTAGATAGAGTATTGAACTAGCAAAATGAGGAAGTTAGTGCTAAAATACAGTGCCACCTACACGTATAAATCCAGTCTCCAGGATTTATGACTAAGTCTTTTAAAAGGTCCCTTTAGGATATTGTGCAGTTAAATCTAGAYGGGACTGCTAAAGGACTATGCCCAGTGTGTGTGGCGGCAGCGTAAGGAACAGCAGCTCAGATATTACAACACCTGGAGCAAAGAGTGGAGACCCCCCAGGCTTTATCCCTTCCTTTAGTCCTTCTCTGTCCCTTTCATATTTGCACTGTGCCGCTCTAAGGGTTTCCCAATGTGGTCTGTGCCCTGGCTCAGGGTAGGGACGTAGGGACTATACTGCACCTGTCTATGGTGGTTTCAGTTAACTTGGCTCCAAAACCAGTTCATCAGTTTTCTTGGAAAACAGCCTCTGCCAGACCTTTGCTGGCTCTGAGCAGGACCAGCCCAAGTGCCCCTGCACTGTGCTCCTGGGACTGGGACTGCTGTGAAACACAGTGCTAAAATCTCGGGGGGGGGGGGGGGGGGGGGGGTTGAGTGAAGTCAATGTGGGTCCAGCTGTGCAATGAAATTGGGCTCAGGGCCAGTCCTGCTGGATCTGGTAGCAGAGCGGGTAGTGGCCAGGAAAGAAGTAGAAAAAAAGAAAAAGGGACAATGCTCTTGGGCTGGAAGGGGCCAAGGTAGAGGCTGTGTGTCTACTAGTCTTCCCAGCATCCCAGCAGGATCACCTGAAAGACTCTGTAACAGATATTCCCTGCAGCCATGTATCTCTGTACTTCTCTTCTCAGCATATTCTGCATTATCCTTTTTTCCATTGCTACCCAATTGGTCCARCCTACCACTAGCACTGTGGAGATAGAATATGATTCTCTGAAACATTAAAAAATACACTACAGTTTTAAAAGAGAGCCAGAAGGAGACTGAGACCTTGAAAATGCTACAGAATTTGAAAAACGTTTCAACGTGATGTCTCCAGATCTTGTGCTGAAAAAYGTGGAATCTGGATGGACCATCCTGCATATTGAATAGCAGCGAAGCAGTGTGACTGTACCCCAAAGGGACAGCTTAACCCCATTTTCCTAAAATGTGTAGCCATTACTTAAGAACTGTGTTTCTATCTGTAGTCAAGAGGCTTGATATCAAAATCACAGTGTCACAGACTAAGCAATGTAAAGGGAAGGCAAAGCAGATTTACTATCAGGAAGTGCAGTCCGGTCAGAAACACATTCTGAGACATTTCAAGCTTCATAACATATTGCTGTCTCAGACATTACAGTAAACAGTCTATTAACAGTTTTGCAAAATGAATGCTGACCTCCACGTATTTATTTACTTGTATTTCTCAATATTTCAAAAGAAGCTCTGGTTCTGGACCTCTCTCAGCTCTGAGACAGCAAAAAGTTCTGAAGCTTGAAATGACTTGGTTTGCTGAAGCTGCTATTTTTGCTGAAATATCAACTTATTTTATACAGTATAATATTGATTCATTTTGTATCCTCTTTGAGAAAAATTCTTGAGAAGCTGTGTTCCTAAGTTACCTTTATTCAATGTCCCAGTTTACTTGTTCCTTTCTATCCCAGGGAAAGTCATTGTCATTTTTCAATTTTAATTGATGTATGGGAACCAGATTTTTTCGAATCATAAGTCTTGAGTAGGGTGAAGAGGAAAAGAAAAACAGGGAAGAGAATAGAAAATGGGGAGATCGATCGATTGACCTATCTATCTATACAAAAATAAATTAACATAGCAACGTTTCACCAGGATAAGAATGCAGGAACTATGAAATGAAAGAACTGAAGATTGATGCACCACTGCTAGACCCATGGCCTATCTATTCCCAGCTGTCACCCCCAGCTGTAGCCAGTGGGAGGAGAAGTCATCAATACTGATGCAATGATGTGATTACACCACACCTCCTGCAGGTGTTAAATTGGAGAGCTGATGCTGTCAGAGATTTCTCTGTTTGATGCTTTGATGCAGGCAGATGTCCCAACCGTTGAGTTCTCTGTTCAGCTGAATAGAAAGCTGCTGAAGCCCAGGCCTAAAAAGGAATTATTATTTTTTTCTTCTTGATATCACAGGCTATGTCTGAACTAGTACCTCARCTGTGGCTGGAAATATGCTCTGTTTTTTGTCTGGCCATGTCCACAATATGAAGGGACATTGAGGAGCAGTTTCATGGGTATGTTCCTTTCAGCATCTAACTGAAGCTATTCTTGAAAATCTAACTAAGATGCTAATCTTTTCCAATAGGCACTTTATTCCTTTTAAAAGTTTAGCTCTTCATTTCATAACACTAAGAAAAATCTGTGAAACACAGTACTTTGGCCTTCCTTTCTCCAGCAAAGGCCACAGACTGGATGCTCTTTGCTATTGAGATTTCCCAATGGATTTAAGAGAAACAGTAGTTGGTTCCTACACTAGCAGCTTGCGAAAATGCCAGACACACTCCCAATACAAAGAGTGACAACCATGAAAGGGGCAACACTAGGGCATGAATGTAGGAGTGCAAGGAACTGCTGACCGGCATTAATCCAGCTGTGTCTACCCTTGACTAGGAGCACTGCACCCAGCTATTTTCATGGTTCAGAGAAGGAGAAATGCTGGTGCATTCATGCTCTGCCAGTGAATTCAAAAGCTCTTTATTACTTCTTCTCTGGGACTTAAGCCTGATACAATTTTATTTCCTGATTTCATATATTTTAATTTAGTTTTTCCCCAGCTCTTTATTTATTTTTAGAGTTTCCAAATCTAGGTGAATTCAACTTTCTGGAAAGGCAGACAGCCCTCTCAGTCAACCCTGGAAGACGGTTAACCATCTGGCTAGCCAAAGTGGTTCATTTGGCTTTTGTGACTAAGTTATTCCAGTTTCTATAGACAAAAGCACACAAGGATGAGACCGAGCCAGCATAGCATCATGCCTATCTATAAATAAGTCAACCTGGAGACAGTTAGAGGAAAAATCCAAAGACTGGCTTATGCCTCTAGAAATGAAGCAAAAATCTTTCACTCTTCCACCACTGCTCCATACTCTCAACCTTTCCTTAGAAGGACAAAACATAAATAATTTAAAAAGATAGTGAACCTTCTTTCCTCTTTTACCATGCAACCAGTATATATCTCATAAGATCCTGAGATACAGCACTTAGTAATCAGGAATGCAGTGTTCCAGTAACCTTGCTATGAGAGGTTAAATGCTTTGCATATTTCAGTTGCCTCACACTTTTTGCCTTCCTGCTCTCCCTCCACACTCTGTTTTTATGTATTCAGTGAGTGGTGACAGACATATTACAGTCAGTTATGCATTACCTTGATCACATTTTGACCATACTTTATATTYGTTTGTTATTTTTCCAAATTGATTAAGTGGCAGGTTAAATTAGATAGAAAGCAGGCTGACTCATTGATAGATTATGTTAGATTGAAGCCCAAATTCAGAAAATCATCCCTATTCTGGGAAACACTTCCACATGCAATTAACCATAAAAATTCTCACATACTGTCCTCAGTTGGGATGTTTCCAAATGAAGTCACAGTCATAAAACAACAGTCTCAAAAAAGTATTTGTGTCAAAAAAAAATCCCAGGGAAAAATCAAAAAGTCTTAAGTCAAAATGACAGTATATGTGGTATTTATGCAAGGTCACTTACTTGTTAGGATACATCTGATGAGTCACAGAACTAAAGCAAAAAAAAAAAAAAAGGAGGAAAAGATGACAGTTGCAGTGTCAGTGTCCTTCAGTCGGACAGAGAAACTTTCTCCCCCAAAACTTRGTGTATTATTTAAAGGTAAAAAAGGAAACAGTTCAAAAAGGTGTTCCAAGATACAGACCCAATAACTGAGGAATCCATTCCAGTGACCCAAACTTCTTACTGTATTGCTTGCTAAAAACAAAGATTTCTTCAAATATACCCTTAGACTAAGTCTATTCAAAAGTACAGTGATATATGTATGGTTTGCCAAGAGAGAGGAATCATCATGGTGTATAAAAGTCTTTAATGCTATCAGTATAATGGAAGGAAAAATCCCAAGCCAGCTGAGAGTGCAGTTTTAGACACATGCTTTCCACAAACTGTCTGATGTGGTTCCTTCAAAGAAATCACTCTGAAGCTTTGCACATCACTCTGGGCCAGATTCTGCTATTCTGCCCTTGCCCTATTCACATGGCAGACACATACTGCTCTTCTGTGCAAGTAAACTCATTGGCTGCAATAACTATATCCTAAGATTACAGAGCAAGTCAGCTTGGGAAGGTTGGCAGAAAACTGAACAATCCAGACTTCAGGGGCTCATATCAGGCGAAATTAAACTACAGATGTTTTTTTCTTTTCATTGTAATATTCTCTCCTGAAATTTAAAAGTACTGATTCTTTCAAATTCCTGCAGTGATTTGTTACTGTCAGTCACAACATCAAACCGTAACCTTAATGGTTATTTACATCATTTGCAGCGTGCTGTGTTTTTGTAGTTCCATTTGGCTCAAGGCAAAGTGATATAAGGCATTCATGGGCATACAAGAGTGTAAAAGAGAGAAAGTTTGATCAATAAGACACCTTTGTTGTTGGTAAACATTGTCAGAAAATGATCAGTGTCAGTGCTCTAAGCCAGAGAAAACTAATAACATGAGTGGCAAGCTTTCTGAAAGCGCTCTACGTATTTATGTGGCATTCCAAAGGAAGATCTGTAAACAAGGCTGGAACGAAAATACAATTTTATTGATATCCCCTGATTTATGTTTACAGCATGTGTTGATAATAACCCTATTTGTCAGAGAGTCCATCATGAATACTAATTTAGAGTTACTGAGTCAAAACCAAACAAGTGAGCTTTATGTGACGGTGTACTCTATGCATTTTCATGTAATCATATTTACAGTGACCTGAGTCTGCAGTAAAGAAATCAGAGGGCTTTCACCAGGCACAGAACATTTTCTCTTGAGTTTGCAAGTGTCTATCCGTTAGTGGAGCTCTGGGACTGTGAAACAAGACTTACAGTCTGTTTTATGAAACATGAATAAAAATTATTTTTAATATCTTATGTCATGCTTTTATTTGACCAACTTACTTTTCAGAGTAGAACATCTCAAAAGCCTCAGAAGATCAATTCTACAAGAAGTTGTTACGTTTTGAACTTTCTTTCATCCTAATTTGAAACAGAGAAGATATTAAGATCTTTCCTGTGATTAAGTTGCAGGGAAGTAAATAATAATTTGGTAAATATTAGAATGACCTGATCAGAACATTTTTCCCATAACATAGAGAAATTACATTTAAACTTTATCATTCTATGTATGATGATAACATAATATTGAAATGAAATGCTTCAACATAAATTAAATGGATCAGTAATTGTTCATGTAAAATTTTGATAAAATTGATGTGCTCCTGCAAAGCATTCAATTTTGACTATCAGTACATTTCAATTAAAAAAAATCTACTAGCTATATTCCAAGAATGTATGAATATTATTAAATAATTTTTATACATAGAGAAACCCAAATAAAGAGATAAGATGATGTGCCTAAATCCTATAATCCAAAATCTCAGCTGGCATAAATCTGTTCAGTGGAGTCTGAATATGATATCCCAGCTCAGTTCCAGGAAACCTAGTTCTTTGTTCCTGTAACTAAGTAAACCCACTCTAATTCTAAAAGCCATAAAAAAATCAGTGAGACTCGAGCAAAATAAAGAACGGCAACAGAAACCAAAGTGCAAAACTCTCCGTGATTTTACCGCTAATGAAAGCCTTTCACAATACACTACATCCTGATTGTGTTTTGTCCACCTGAAATAGCTACAGCTATGCCCAAGCTTGGTGAAACCTGTCTCATTTACCTGGCTGGTTAGGGGTACCATGGGAATCCCGAAGTGGCATAACATTAGGAAAGCTGTTCCTGGTACTTGGTATGTTTCTGTGGGATTATTAACTCGTGTGCTTTACTGCTCCTAGCATTAGCAAAGGTACCATGGATGGTGCTGGCCAATTTCAGCGACACCGTATTTGATAATTTTCCCCTTAACTTGTGTCACATGAAGTTGTACAAATGGATCTGTTCAAGAGATTACTTGACCTTACTGTCAAGAAAACATTATTCCTGAAGATTCCTTCTTTGTGATTCAAGTTATGATTTACTCCTGTGTCAGAAAAACAGCGTGAAAAAGGTTTTTTTRGATTTCAGTGCAGGGGGCATCTGTATGGGAGCTACTGTCTAGCATCACTTCCAAAGTTTCTATTCACCCCAAAAGACAGAGAATGGAAGATAAGTTTCTGTATGTGCTGTGTAATGCCCATGTATCTGCCAAAAAGACCTGCTAGAACGGCTGCAATGAATCAGTCATCCACAGAGACCCACTGTTCTGGTAAGCTGCCCAGAGTATATAATAAATAAATAAATATACATATTTCTCACTTTTCAAAAGGAATTATAGTGAATTAGCAAGGTCCATACAAAAATGAATTAATAAAAATAAACTGGATCCTTATTTAAATGGAGTATCCATTCTAAGAAGAAATGTTGGGGTACAGGTGTAGAGAAGACTGAAGATCACATAGTTGATGTTATTCTTATTTTATAGGAAGACATTTTGTGCTTATTTATTTATTTTTATTCATTTCTATGCCTCTCTCCCTTGGAAACCTTAAACYGCAACCACTGTCCTTTCTGGGTGGAAAAGGTGAAAATTATTCCCATTGACAATGTAAGAAGGACAGAACTCCAAGGGTCTTTTCAATATCTGCAGTTCCCACTGTCTTCATCCGGAGCTTGCAGCACTCAGAGGTTTTGAAAAAACAGGTCCCTGCTCTAAACTGGCCAGGGAAACGCTGCAGAGTGATAAACGTCTCTCTGGCTGAGCCAGACTTCACGCCAGAGAGGTAGATCTGACAAAGGAAAAGGAATCAAACTCCATTCTTTATTCATGGGAATACAAAGCTCTAGCCTTTAGGCAAATTGATCAGCTGATAGTTGATAATTAGCACAGTATTTGTGGGAGAAACAGGTGTCTAATGTGTTTGCTGCTAAATTTTAGCATCATTCAAGGTTTTGCTGGCAGAAGTACAGCTGAAASCAGCAGTTGTAGATGGAAGATCCTTAGCTGGGTTTCAAAGGCAAAGGCCAAACAGTCTCTTCTGGAGCTTACACTGGGTTTCTAGTGCGAACTGCCTCACTCCTAGGAAAGAGCAATTCTTCAAAGAAAATAACCCCTCTTCATCCAAATGAAAAGCTAAAACTACCGATAGTGACATCTGGTGGTACCTAAAAATGTCACATTTGAAACTAAATCCCTTTTTGGTGTAAAAAGAAAATTCACTTATGGTTTGACTCTTTTCCAGGGGGAGTTAATAGAAGAAGCCTTATTTGCTGACTTAAAACTGTCACATCAGTGAACGCCCCTTCTTCCCTTCAGTCAGGGATGTCTATGAAGCATCAATCCCCATGCAGTTAGTCTTCACCCGATCTGTATGTTGAAGGAATGAACTGAACTACCAGATGATTCTTAGGGGCTATTTACATTCCCTGTGGACGCTGCACAAAATAAATCAAGTACAGTAAATACCACTTATACATATGGTGATTCAAATGAAAAATGCTACCATCTATGAAGAAATAGATGCGAACACAAATGGACTTTGGCACTATAATGTATGACACTTCTCCGGCCTGGAGAAATATATCAGGTGTCTTCAATTAAAATAATAATAATAATCCTCTTAGCCCTGTTTAATTCAAGCCAAGCATTTAATTCAGTTTTCTCTCAGCTGATCCTAATAACCCTGCTACAATTACCAGAACTCCCTCTGAGTAACCTCTGCTCTGCCTACTGTTGCAGAAGCATTTGCCTGGTCTTTCATGCTCTGCTCCTTCCTTTTCCTCAGCTCCCTAGATGGTATCTAAGCTATTTTTTCCTGCATGCTGCACAGGTGCTGATACAGACTATCTGATCAGTGTGACAGCAGAAAGCAAACTGTGGTAGAGGAAGGAGAAAGAATACTACATCTGCTGTTAGCCCATTGCTCTCCCAAAAACCTGTGATTAGATTCCTGCTAGTGTCTGAGCTAAAGAACCAGAAAAAAAGTATTTCATTCTCCAAGTCTCCATTTGGGTCGTTATGCTATTAGACAAGATGGTGGCCAAGGGCCTTCTTGCCTTGGTATGAAAATGAATAAACACTTTTCAGTCTGAGACCCTCAACTTTGTTTTCCCCCAAATCATCATCTTTCACCACTATATTTCAGCTAATAATCCTTTGTGAGAGAAACTTCTAATGTACAAACAGGTGCCAATTGCAATGATAGCCTCTTCAAGAAACCACGCCTACATGTAAGATGAAGGATCCGCACYTCTAGATGACACATTTCACTATAATATTATTTCCTTTACACYATCTATAGACACCAACAGGAATTTCAGGACCCCCCTGCTAACTGCTAACATATGCCCATCTGCATAGGCAGATGTGCTGATGCTGAGGCCAGTGCCATGTTTTTCTCCCACTTTCCCTGAAGTACTGACTAGAGTTATGCCTGTTGAGGGCTTCTCAGAAAGCATCACAGAGATTTAAATCTCATATACATATGTATTCATGTGAGTGTGCACACAGATATTTGGGGGGATTTATGCCTGTATGTAAATCAACAGTAATGTCTGATACTTGGGTATGAATAAATTCCCATCAATTGTCAACCAGTCTCTTAGAGAAAAAGAATGTTTACAGCACACAAAAGTATTATAAATATGAATAAACACTGGCTCATACACTGAATATTATTAATAACTTGCAAACAAAACAAATGTATTTCTTTATATGTAGCATTCCCCTCTTTCTTGCTGGCAGACCTGCTCAAGCACAACTTCTGGACATTTTTTGGATTGCTTTACTTTCACACACTTTCATGACTCACTCACCTCTAATCTTCTTTCAGAGTTGGTTTCTCCATCTCTGAGGGATAACCACRATATGTAGTGCGTATCTCCTGGACTTGGCAGAGCTCAAGGAGAATGGCAGCTTCTCAGTCCTTTTATAAACACTTCACAACCCTGTCAGTGAACAAGCAGCAAGGAGCAAGGAGCCTTCACAGTGAGCAGCAGAGCAGGTTTCGAGTTAATAGCTGACTGATCCTGAGTTTTAGGTGAAAGCAGCAACGTGTGAGTTTGTGCCCAAATGGCACTAATATTGGGACAGGAAACATATATTTTGGTCTTGCATCATGAAAGCGACCAAGTCCTCCAGACGATCTTTAATGACTATATTTATAACTTCCTCATGCCTCTATGCTCTGATTGACTCAGCTCTCGGAGGATAAGCGTGTTCGATCTGCCAAGTGAAGTACCCAAGGTGAAAATTTCCATTATAGGTTCAGAAACAGAAACTGTCATAGCTGAATTCTGCACATTTCTGGGCCCTTGTAGTGAATTGCTTTTCCCTGTTCTTGATATATGTGTGGACACAGAGCACTCCAAACTAGATCTACTTTTCTTCTCTATTGCATCTCTTCTTTTTGAGGGCCTTAAAAACTAAATACTACAGTCTAAAGCATATGGACTGTACTAACAAAATAGATTGCATCTGCCTCAGCGAGAACCTTCATGCAGTAGCTAGAATACTCTCAGATAAATTAAAGGCTTTAGCAGATATCTTCAGTCCCTTTAAACTGCCTGWAAAGCTGAAAGGTTCTCACCTGATCAAAAAATTTAAGATTGAAACTGGTCATTAAAAAGACCAGTTTCCAAGGAGAATCCTTTTCAGAGAACGCTCTGAAATGTCATAACTCTTTTAACTGGACATCTTTTGGTTAGAATTACCTTGTGTAACTCAATATTCTAAATTTTACATGTGCATTCATAAACTTGGCAAATGCAGTGAGTAGACTACTAATTCAGGGGATAATTACAATACCTGCTCTTTTATTATCTAATTTATAAAAACTTTGCTCTGGAAGTGAAGATATAATACTACTCTTGGCCTTTGATCACAGATGAAGACTTTTGGCAAAGCAAATGAATCTAGCTGGAGATTAGCAAAAAAAAAAAAAAAGAGAGAGAGAGAGAGAGAGAGAAAAGCCCTGTCTCTCTTTTTTTTTTCTTAATTTTTTCCCTACTGACAAGAAAACCAAAGTTCATTGTTATATTAAAATGGATTATAATACCAATTCGTGAGTTCCTGCTTGGAACAGACAACAAGGAGAGCTGTCTCAGCAAAAAATAGTTCTTGGATAAGCTGTTCAGTGATTTCCATTTTTGCCTTCAGGCATAAGAGATTGAAGAGTTTACCTTCTTGAAATTGGAAGCAGACTCCTGCCAATGGAGTATTAGGGGCTTTTACAATAACAGCAGCAAAGAGGAGACTGAAGAGGCAAAATGAATGCACAAAGACCTTGGAGTTATGTGACTGCTTTAAAAAGTTTCCGCAAAGCTTTCTTTGGATAACTTTTTTTTGGGAGGGGAAGAAAGAAAGACTTTTGCAAAGGGCTCTGGACTGAGATTCAGAAGACCTGGACACAGAGTTCCCAGAGCTGTCACCGATTTCCTCTGTCTATTTTGGTGAAGGACTTAAGATGAGATACAAAAGATCATATAGAAGCTTAAAATATAAATTAAATAGAAATTAGGTACACACACCAAAAGAAGGGATTCAAAATCTCTTCATGTAGCTGCTAGGATGAACTCAAAGATCTTTGAGTTCAAGAGAGACGTAGTGTATATCATGCTTATACCTCACATCCAAAAGGCAGCGATCTCCTCATCACAGAGTGAGCTGCMTGAAGCTCAGCTACTGAACATGCACAGAGATCATATTTCTTGCCAAGAAAGGCTGTTTGGGATTCAAAGATGAGGCATTTTTAATTCCCAGGAAGGTTATGATGGCAGAACCCCCCCAAACTGAGAGAAAGCATGGATTATGGGGAACGATAATGTGCTTTGTAATAAGAAAGACTTGATGTTAAAACTGTCACAAATGAATCCTTTAAACATGGTGAAATGGCAATCTGTTAAGAAAAACATGCATTTAGTATTTCTCATCACATGTGCCTGTAGCAGAAGGTATATATTTGTATTCTGCTTGTTCTTAACTTACCCTCAGTTTTGTGAAAAAGACAATGCCAAGGCAGAAGTGCCTACTCAACTCTGGCTTAGATGGCAACTCTCAGAGCACAGAAATTGTATAAATTTGGAACCACTGAAAGTTGTTGACCTGAGAGCAAGACCAGAGGTTCATCCTGGAAGGGCTCAGTGGCAGAGCTGGGGATGCTTGTTTCTAAACCCTCTACTTAAATCTCACCAAGAGATCTCTGTCTATTCAAAAACAAAACAAAAAAATCATAATTTAAATATTTTGTGTTCTAATATGATCATGCTTTATGTAGAGAGAGCTCTAGTTTTCTTTAATATACCTGTTTTAAAGAAAAAGTGGGACAGTCTTCTCACAGTTCTGATCAACAGGATCCTGTTACAGTATCTGAATTTTCATTATGATTTTAAGGATGCTGAGAGGGGCAAGGGGGAAGAGGGAGGACAGCAGAGCGTCTGAAGCCAGGAATGTAAACCAGAAAACTAATGCAATAAATTGGTAAATAAAGCAAGCATGAGAAGAGGAATAAAGGTGGTGATTGTACCACGGGATGCTCTTGTTTCCCAGGGACAGCAAACAGGAGCCAGTTCTTATGAGGGAAGGATACAATTAAGGCTTAAGCTGGGAGAGTAGTAGGTTTCTGAAGACATTTTGAAAAAAAAACATGAAATGTGAGCTCAAGGAAATTTCYAAGGACAATGCAGCAGTAGAGAAGGTAAGGAATAAGGCAACTAGTAAGTATAATCTATAATTGAGTGTTCTTCTCCAGATTTTTTTTTTTTTTTTGCAAAGCATCATTTCATCCTGATTTGATAGATTGAAGATGCTTCTTTTAAATCTTGTCTGGTATCAAAGCGATTTAGGGCATTCTGACAAACTTATTTCCTTGTCAGATTGACAAATATGACAGACTGAAGTGGAATGCTTCTTTATGCATAGGGAGAGTCCCAAGAGTTGGGAAACATAATCTGCACAGCACTCCGAGCACTGACAGCTACATTAGAATAAACCAGTTTCTTGCTATAAACTGCAACCCCTATCCTTTGCATTAGAGGTAAAAAAAATCATGGTACTCAAGAAAATGATACCATTGTCATCATGTCTGTCCAGGACTGTTGGGGCCCTTGCGGTCCTTCAGAACAACAATCTATTTGAGATATAGAGTATGGAACTACACTGTTTAGGATTAGTTGCTTAGCACAACTTGCTTAGCGTTAGTAGCTAAATTTGCTGAAGCCTTAGGCCTCAGGCTGTAGCCGCTGCTATGTGCTTTAAAGTAGTTTACCAAGGGCACTGGTGCAGCTGGGAATGATACATCCTGAGAAAGTACAGATAAACTAGCAGAAGCCAGTGGGAACCAAGGTTAAGGGCTAGACAGTTTTGCTAAACAAGCAGCAAGGTACAAGGCATGACCGCTGCGTGCGTGATCGGTGCTATGACTGGCTACCTGTGACATAATCTGTATGAACCACMAAYCAAGGGCCAAAGCGCCGAACACCTGTACCTATAAAACAGGCAAATTGCTGAATAAAGATGGAATTGAACCTGCATTCTGTGAATGCGTATGATTCTTTCCCGTCACTCCCGCAGACCGCGACACAGGACTGACTAACCTTCTCTGGAGAGTCAGTGGCATTTTCGAGAATTGTACAGATAATACGGTTACCAATTTCTGGGAATCAAGAAGCATCTCCTACCTGAACATCCTTCCAGAGTCCTAAATACCTGGACATATAAGAGTATGACTTCAGCCTGCAACTCAGCAGAAGTGCAATATATGAATTTTTTGGAGAGCTGCTTATGACTAGACATAATTTCCAGGGTGATGTTTTCCACAGTGACTTAAGATCTTCAGTATTGCCCTGGAGACCTTTAGTGCACATGCCTGCATACACAAAATGTTTTGTTCAATAACTAGAGACAAATTTATCTTCACAATTCATAGCTTTAAATGTCATCTAAAAATATATATTACATAATAAAAAAGTAACAGATCCTAATTTAGCAAGCTTTTGCAAATAATAATCCATCCAACCAACTAAAATAATTTAACTAAGATGGAATGAGTGCTTTCTGCGGAACAATATATCACTAATGATTGGAACAGGTGCACAAAGTGTCTTAATAAATCAGTAACCTGGAAAACACATCAATTACTTTGAAAGTTAATGGATTTTTTTGTTTGTTCTCCAAAAATCATGAAGATATTTTCATGAATACTTCAAACCTTTCAAAAACAAAACAAACCAACAACCTTGATAAAAAGCTTAGGGTGGCTGATAAAGCAGAACGTGGTACTAGTGGCACAAAGTTAAGCAGAGTGTATTTATGACTGAGAGCAAGCAGAATTTTTGTAACACAAGATTTATTGGACTGTAGATAAGATATTAAAGAAAACATTTGGAGTTACATGTCCCGTCACACTTAAAACCAATTCTGGTCCACCAGAATTTCCATCAGAAAAGTTCTATAAGGAAACTTAGCATTTTTTAGTGAAATTCTTGGCGGCTAAGATTTCTCAAGATCAGATGGGAAATCTTGTCAAAACATGGTACAGTGACAAAGCTAGTACTTGAAGCACTTGCCTGTTACGTAGGAGACCCTGGAATTTTGACACTAATTCCCTAATCAATAAAATGGCAGCACTTTCATGATAAGTTTTTGAGGAGTCTTCGTTTTAATTCTGAAAGAGGGAAAACTTGAAACTTTTTTTTGACAAACTGAATACCTTTTTTTCCCATTTAGAAGCTTACATCTTTGTTATACAAATCCCTCAGGGATATATCTTAAAGAGCACCCACACAATTACACAAGATGGGCATTGTTTTTTTTTTTTTCAGATACTTTTTAATATCCCATAATAAAGAGATGGAACAAACTGAAGACAAAATCTTTAAGAAATATACAGAAAAGCAACTAGTATACAGCAGACTTTATATTGAAAAGTAGACTTTAAAACATCTTTTTAAAAGAAAGAAAAATTATTAAAAAACACCAAAAGTGAAAGAAGCAGAGACAGAAAAGTGAAGAAATATTTAGAGCTTTAAGGTATTTTAATAAAAAGGATACTCTTGTTTTGCCTTGTCTTTCAGTATGCTCTAAAACTTCTAGAGAGACTGAGGAACAGGAAGATCTGAACAGATCACTTGAAAAATTAGTTTTTCTTCCTATCATCTTCTGGATTCTTGATATCAAGAAGGATGTTCATTTTTCTTTGTGCTGAGTATTTCACAAATGCTTTAAACTTTCACATAGTTCAGGAATTATTTTATCTGGGGAGTTTCGTTCACTCCGTGATGGAAAGGGTCCATTTTAATTCCTTGCAGTCCAAGAAAAAAACCCTTTGTAATGCACCAGAGAGCTCCTTGGGGCATCCTACAGATGGCAGTAGCAATCAAGCCATATGTTCCCTGCAGCAAACCTACGACAATAGCAGGACAAATCAAAACAGTTTGTCATTTTGAAAGATGTATTTAGTACAAAGTATTTTTCAAGCAAAAGAGCAGGGATGACGTGCATCTGGAGGCAGAAGATTAGACAACTTTACAGCAGAAGTGGCAGAGATATATGGTGCTTCCATATAATATGGCCTAATTTAGAGAAAAGAAATTGACCTGTTAGACAGATCCTGAATATGCGAATATGATTTACACAGGGACAACTGTGGATCAAAGAGATGCAGAGAGCACTAAAATAAAAATCCCTTGGTTCTTTATATCTCATCTGAAGTCAATTCAATTCTTTTCTGTCTGTTATAATGAACATTTCATAATAGACAACCCCAAAGCCAAAAGTTAACTAGACTTCATTGTAGAACACAGCAAATTGATTAAGATTGTCATATATGGAGAAATATTTCAAGTAATGGCTCAGTTAAAATTCGGCTTCCTTACAGAAACCCTGCAGTCCACAGTCCAGTTCCAGAGTCAGAGCACCATGCACCAAGAAATAACCTTCAGATTCCATTGCTTTTGATTTTGTGTGAACCCAACAGTCTTCTTTTCCCAGTTATCCTGTAGTTAGCATTCATGTAATCTCGCTTTCTTACTCTCAAGATAAACAAGCCATTGACAGTCCCTTCTTTTTCAGCCAAGTTTACAATTAAAAAGGCTGCAACCTCTTTCACAGAAGTAATTAGCAGCATGCTGCCACTCTGGATCCAGCCATCTTCTAGGGCTGTCACCACTGAAGGAGAAGATGTGTCCAGAGTGCAAACAGAAAGGCAACGGAAAGTCCTACCTGAGTTGTCTCTAGGTAATTTGAGTTTCAATAACAGAGAATGAAATGGACATCAGTGTAGTTGCACCAGCCAGAGAAGAACCTCTGCTGTGGACACTCTTGTGACCTTGCTGGGCCAGCTTTGCTATCATTTGTACGTGAATGAATGCAGAGGGGTGAATATGTTTCTCTTCTGAAATTCAGCTCCGTTACAACAATATCTCTGTGGACTCAATGGTACTCTTTGAAAGCCCTGATACCACACATACTACAGGCCAGGAACCAAAGGCAATATGTTTTTTAAGGAACACCTGAGCTACCCACAGCTACAACACAGATCATAGAGTTTAATCCAGCTGTTCCTGCACAGTGTCTGTCAGTTCCAGAAGAGTAGCATTCTGATTATGAAGACTTCAAAAGATATAAAATCCACTTTTCCCTCTGTAGTTTGTGTTGATTCACACTTAGTTAAAAATACGAACATAAGCTCTAAATTGAAAATTTCAATGTGATATTTATCACTCCTTTTTCTGACTGATTAAGGAAGCCAGTGCTTCCTCCTTGTGAGGCTATCAGATCATGGGAATCTTCCTTTGATGAGCTAACAGACTGAGATCTTTAAAACTCTTATTTTAAGTGTTTTGTCCCAGCCCTCATATCACTTTTGTGCCTTTTTTATTRCACTCTTGCCAATTTTACACTATTTTTAAAGAAATATTGTCACCAGAACTGTGTGGAATACTCTAGTTTCTGTTTCAGTAATGCCATACAGGGGAAGAAAAAAATCATTTCCTAATTCGCTATTCTCCTGATAACTAGAGTCAATGAATCTTCTTGCCACAGCATTTTAATTCCAGGAAATTAAAATTGGTCTAATGTGACCCCTAAACCCTTTTAGGAATTAGAGCCTGCTAGTACATGAATCCCATTCTGTAGAAATCCCCTGCAGTTTTTGTCCCCATATGGGTATGCATGAATATAAATATGCAGTGCAATACTTTAGGTAAAAATATAAGTGGTCTTTTGGATTTTAATCAGAAAGACACTATACTGCAAAATATACATTCGGCTCTAAGCAAAATACTAGTAGGGTGAAGATATTACAGGGAATTACAGGGAAGAACTAAAATGACTGGTTGACTGAAGCAGGACAACAACTGAGAGAGAGGAAATTATAGAAAATATCAGAAATGGGTGAGTTGTAAGTATGGAATTTTTAGTGAATATGAAGACTTAACTGGTAATATGAAACTTAAAGTAACAAAATTGAGGCTGAGCATCTGAAAATGCTTTTCCTAACAATGCATGAAGCTGTAGAACATTTTCTAAAGGAAGTTTTATCTCTTAGGACATTTTAAACCTAGGCTGATCAAAACCAGAAAAATGTTTGGATGGAAATAAACTTGCYTGGGTAAAAATCTAGACCAGATGGTCTCATTATTTCTGTAAATAAATAATGTAATGAGTCTATAATACCATGATCTGTTGAGTAAGAAAATGACATTTTTCATTACCAATTTTCTAAAGATACTATTTGGAAGCAAATGATCAGTCTGGATGCAAAACATAACTCTGCTCAGACTTTAAAGGAACTTTAATCACAAATTAATTCCATTTTCAGGAAGTCTGAGTATGTRTGAAATCAAAATATGCTTATACCTTTTAGTCTAAAATAGAGATGCACCTTGTGAAATTTTCTGTTAATATAGCCTATATTAGACTAGTCCCATTGAAAAACACAAAGTTAATTCTCTAAGACTTTATCTGTTACTTTCCACAAAATATCATTCATGAAACCAGTGGAAGGATTTCCATTGATTTCAATGGGCTTTGAATCAAGCCCTAAATTCACTTCTGAAAAACAAAATTAACTGTAGACTCTAAACATAATGAACCCTTTACAAAAAACAATAGATTTATTCATCCACCAGAAAAATACATTAAAAGAACATTAAAGTTGTGATGCAAAACAAAAGATGTGAGAGAATTTTGTTAAAAGCAATACTTACCATATGGTGTACAACACACTGACACGATGGAGCACATTTAAAAAGTAGTTAAGGGACACCCTGTTGTGTCTAGGTGTAGGGTGACATCTGGTAACTCTTCTTTCTTGACTCAGAGTTTAATTTCATTCGATTTTGTGTCAAAATCCTCCTTTTAGTGTAAACTAACTTACTATTTCAGTAGGTGGATTGAAATACACCAAAGTGGACTCATTTCAGAGAGCAGCTGAAAAAAGAAGCAAAAGAGATTTTGTCTAAACTAAGGTCATTTTTTCCCCTCATTTGAGGTGACAKGCTTACTGTTGCAGATAGAAGATTTGTTTTCACCTACACATTATTTTACAAAATACACAAATGGTTATTTAGAATTGAAGCCCATTTGCTAATTTCCAGTCAGTCATTAAGCTAACTCCCAATTGCTAGCTTGCTCTGCTTCTTTCTCACCGGGTACTGCTATTGAGATTTCTTGCCTGTAGTGGTAAACAAGCAGTTGTCTTTTTAACCACACAAAACCTCATCACAGGTCTTGTTCGCATACTCACCCATCAAATTTACGGTGCCCAGATCTTTCCTATATTCGTTGGCCAAAGTACATCTGGATGGTTCCTCAAACTAGTCAAATGGATTATGGTTACAATTCAGTTATCTCATGTCAGATGGCCAGTTCCTTTAAGTGCAAATGAGTTGCACTTTGAGAGGTTAGATCTCAAATATCATGAATACACCCATTCTGGCACAGATGCTTTGATCCCCCTTGGTTGTCTTAAATGGCACCACAAGCCTACGCAGTGCCTGAAGCATCATTGTAGGTTATTTTCCAGGCTGGCTTCCTACTGCCTCTCCAGTAGGGTGTGGATCTCCTGTAAGTCACCATCATATCTACCCTGCCTGTGCAGATAGCTCAGACATCCTAGGGCATCTCATGTGGCATTAAGAACTGTATATAGCCAATCAAACCATGTCCAAAGGCAAGAACGGGAATTGTCATGCAGTTGTCATGCATGAAAACACCTCAGTGTAGGTGTCTTACCCCAAACAGAATCCACCTCTGCTGCCCAGCTCCTCATTGCATGGGGGTGAGAGAGGATAAGTGACAGAAAGAGGCAATATTTTTTTCTCCTTCTTTTATATTTGTTCCATTCTCAGATCTCTCCATTGGCTGTCTGTAAAGAATAGACCTAGTAGCTGATGTACAGATCTGCATAAAAACCGATGCTGCTATATCTATGCTAGTAAATTAAACAGTGACATGGTAATTTGACTAAGCATACCACTTAAATTCTCATAATGGCTGTTGGTACACTTTGACGTGAGCTACCTAGTGCATTCACAGATATTTCCCAGGCATAGTTCAGTTTATTATGGGCCAGGAACATCTGTTTCAGAGGCTAAAAGAGGTCAGACCATACTAGTTTGTCTCAGGACCAGGAAAAAAAAGTCAAGAAAAAAATACAGCTTCTGTCATGAAGTCACACAGTGCCCGAACAAATGCCTCAAAGTCATGGAGTCTACGAAATAGCTAAAATCAGTGGGCAGTTCTACCTCTGAAGAGAATGAGCTGCTAATGTGTTGGCAGGAGTCACAAGTGTAACATGTCCTGGAGTGAGCTTGTTCAGAAATAGTCATATAATTACTGTACAGCCTTGACATTGAGCTGGTACTATTAATACAAATGTCAAACAAGGCTTCTCTTTCCAGATCTGTTAGCACCATTCCTTCAACTAGCAAATTGTTATGTTGTGTATATCAGCACTTTGGTTTCCTATCTGAACTGGTCTCTGGCTTTTCCACACACTACTTTAATCCTTTACTTCATACACGCATGCCTCAGCCTAACTGAACTTAGTTTCCCACACAGTCCCTATCTATCTCCTCCTCTGTCTTTAATTCAGTCCTGCCTGTCTCCTCTCTAACTAAGGGCTAACACTAACTCCCAGCCAATCCCTATCTGAACTATCTAACCTATTTATCTACAGTCTCTCTCTTTTCCTTCTGCTTTTTACTTTATAATCTCTGCTAGCTTAAAGGTTTGGCAGAAGGGGAGATTTATACTGATGGAAGGTGTACCTCAATTGGGCTCCTTCTTGCAAACATTTCTGTTATCAATAGTGTCATCTCCAATTTACCAAACTTCAGTTTAGGCAGCTGCCATTCAACTAGATATGCATTTCCCTAATAAAACAAGATAGTTGGGAATGATACTATCTATTTGAGTAGCAAAATAACAGAGAACATAAAAAGAACCTTACTGAGTTAGAACAAATATCCATCTAGCCCAGTTTTCCATCTCTGAGAATGGCTCAGTATCAGAGGCTTATTGAACAATAAAAAAGAACCACATATATTTAAGATCAATCCTTCTTTTCACATACTGCCTACCAGCTTCTGGTACTTAGTGGTTTGGGACAGAGACTGCATCTGAGCAATGTTTTACCCCCATCTCCAGATCAATTCTCAATGAAACTGTCTGACCTTTTAAAACTCATTTATGCTTTTGTTCCTAAAGCAATCTATAGCAATGGATTCCGCAGCAGAATGATGCACCGTGTGAAAAGCACTTACTTTTGTTTGAGTTAAACTCTCTGCCTAATAATATGCTGGGTCGTCTTTGGTTCTTGTATTGTGTCAAATAGTGAATAACTGTTCATATTCCTTTTCTGCACGTCACTATGATTAATGCCTTCCTCATATTCCTAGCAAACTGAGGAGTTCTAGTCTATTAATTGTCTTCTTTTATGAAAGCTGTTACATATTTCTGATCATCTTTCTTTCACTTCTCTGTACTTTTTCTGTTTTGCCTCATTTCAGATAGGTGTACCAGAACAGTACATATTATGCAAGATACAGGTGCACTGTGGATTTATACAGGGCACAGTGATGTTCTGTGCTCTGCTGAGGACTTAAGATATCACTATCACCAATATCAGTAGCATTGCAAACTCCTCTGCTAGTGTGATTTAACAGAAATGAGAATGAGGATGCAGAAGAGAAAATGAAATAAATATTATTGTCACAGACACTATACTGCAACCACTCAGTGTTGTATCCCCATTTAACCTGTCTATATATCTATATATCTCCATGTATAAATATATCTTACTAGCTTTTTCCCTTTAAATTTTCTGTTTACTTTAAGAAAGTTTGTTTAAGAGACCAGACTGGGGAATTCAGTGGGACCTTAAAAAAAGTAGGTGAAACAAAACCATGAACTTGGTCAGCAGTTCACCATGACTTTTCCCAAATTATCAGTTCTGTGGTTGGGGCTGTTTCTTTCTGTAATTAGCATCTATAATAATTTACAAGTCATTGAGAACAAAGGACATCGGGGCTGTTTTTTTCTTCTGACATAATGAGCAGACAGAGAGAAGTATTTTGACTGTGTTGATCTTCTATCCATTGCCAACTGTACAAGGGTAAAATTCAGATACATGACAAAATAATCACTGACTTTGTCATAATCTGTATGGTTTTTCACTTATAAAGAAAATAAAAATTAGATTAATGAATCTGTAGGAAAAAATTCAATTAACTAATGTTTGATTAAAATAATGTTTTAACAGGAGAATTGCCTGTCTGACAACTTGAATAATGTCTCAGCTATCGTGGTTCTGTGCTGTTCATAGGAAGCAAAATTACAGTGGATCCACTTTCTGAAAACTAGTCATCCCTCTTTTATTTAGTGAATTGGTAGGGTCTGTTTGTTTAATAATAYGGTTCAATTTAACAGAAAATAGCATTTGATGAATCGATACTATGGAGGTATCCAAAGGATAACAGCAAACAAACCAAAAGTAAAAAAAAAATTAAAAAATAGTGTTTTGCTAACATCTGACATCTGAAAAAATGTGTAACTTAATCATTGCTTAATGCCTGTTTACCAGTAGCACTATGCACAACAAATTGCATACCAATTTAAACCCTAACCCAAATACTGAGTTGCAGTGGACATTTCTGAGGTGTATAACCTCAGAAAAGTACATCATTGATTTTCAGAGGGAACTTAACAGGCACAAACTTCATTTTCCTATGTCTAAAATGGGAATCATTCTACATACTTAGCAGGGAATGCACACAGTTGCTTTCTATATACAATTTTCTGTTTTCCCTGAAAGTATGAATGGTCAAAAATCTTTACTAGGTCACACAAGCCCTCAGGTCCTGGCATATCATGCTTGTTCTGTATGTCCCTATTAAGTACCGAAACCTATGCCCAAGAGGAAGCATGCAAAACAACAACAGGATGCTCGTTTAAGGCAGAAAGTAGAGCAGCCAACACAGGCTGATCTCCCATTTGACCTCAGCAGTTTGTGCATTTTTAAATTATGTACTCAGTCAGTTGTTTTGCTAAGTTTGTACAGCTGAGCCTGGAAGAGTGGTATTCTAGGCAGTATACCCTGATATTACACAGGTAATGAATCTGATTCACTTAGCTAAATTGCATTTGTACCCCGACTTAACATTTCAGCACCATACTCATGGACATATAGACAGCTCTCACCATCAGACCTATTCCTGTGATAAGTATCTTACTTACTAACCATTTTGGCAATACCCCGGCACTGAGCACCTTCACTGAGTTCAGAAAGGCTCTACAAGCCTTTTCTTAAAATAAAAACTAATTTTGAAATACAACTTGCAAGGTTTTTCTTCATTCCAAGGATTTGTGGGTCTTCAACCCTTTTGAAAATCAGGGTGCTTGTACAGAAATACCTATATATGAATATAAGAAAAAACTTTCAGCCTTCTTCACCTGTAATTTGGAAAGGATTAAATTAATTTAATGTATACTTTAAACAGAACATAAATAATTGAAAAACTAGCTTCTTGGCTTGTGAATCCTTTGTGGGACTGTGTTTTTTTTTTTTCTTATTTAGTATGGAACAAATTCTCTGAACTTAGCTTATGATAAATAACAGATAATTAAAGTATGGTTATTCACAGCAAGGATAAATTTAACCCTGTATTTATAAACTGACAAGGCATCTAGGCAGCTACTGTGCCTCAGGTGGTGCTATTGTATTCCTAATCATACTTACTGTCAATTAAAAAAAAGAAAAAGTAGAAGTTGCTAACATAATTATTACAATGAAATGAAAAAGTCATTCCCACAATAGCAGTGCAACAGCTAAAAGGTCACTGACTGTCTTTCATTAAAAGTCTTTTAAAATATGATTTTTCAAGCATGATGAACATAAATATCTATTTTGTTCTTGAGCAAACTCCCAGCTCCTTGTAAAGGTGTTGTAATGTGATACTGTTTTAGYGTAATACCTCTTCAAAGCAAAAGCTAGTAGTTCCATAGGTCCCCATGCAGAGCTCATTTCATAAGTGTTACATCTGCACTTTTTTTAAAGAAAAGATGGACTCTCAATAGAGGCTGAAGTGGGAATAATGGAGTATCCAATTCTTCCCATTGTCTTTAATAGCACATTTTATGGAAAAGATGAAGGTTACATATTCTTTAATATTTAAAACATGCCATGATCTCCAGAATAATTTTTAATGCTGAAAGACATTATATTTTATCTTTACTCATGTGAGTGGTGCCAGTCAGTGCAGTGGGACTTCTGTAATAAATGAAGTTTATGGCTCCAATTCACCATAGGGTTTGGCTTTGGTGTAGCTGCCTAGATCCTCAAAATAAAGCACAAAATAAAGACGTTCTCCAGCAAATAGTGGAAGATGTACTCACACACTTGTAGTTTAGTGTGTGTTCACATCCTTTACTGCAATGGGATCTATTTGCCTAATAGTTTTAATAATGATCTTTCTGGATGCAGTTCAATCCTTTTTATTTATTTTAAAATTGAGAATTTAGATTAAGCAGAGCCAGTCCAGGTAAAACATATTCTAATCTTGTCCCCAAAGCTCTCTCTGTGGAAAATGGAAACATGGCCCTTCAGGTCATTTACTCCAGCTACCTTAGGATAGAACACTTGTCTTGAACATGCAAATAAATAGCCAAATAAAGCAAAACAAAAAAGAATAAAAGTTACCATACCGGGGAGTGGCTACTTCGATACTTTTGTGACAGTTAATGTTTGAGGGCAAATCTTTCTCCCTTCTTTAATTATTGGAAGACCTTTGGATTTCAGCCTGGAAGAATATCTGAAAGACATGTGATGTTTCATCCAGAAGATGTCAGAGGCTGTGGTGAGGAATGCAGAATTACAACCTGCATAGGAGAGGCCTCCAAAACACAAGAAAAACTGTGGCACAAGCTGACTAGTATGGAGACAGCATTCAAAAGCATGCCTGCCCCATCTCAAAAACTGTGTGTTTTGGATTTCTTCTAAACTGTATTGAAATCCAGACAATTCCGAGGTTCAACAGAAGGCCTCTCCTGAGAACTTTGAAGTGAGTGTATGGGAATCCCTCCAACAATTAAAAACATGGATAGGAGAATGTCAGGGAAATAAAAGTATGAGTTTTAAATAGACAACACTGTTACACAGGTATAGAACAAATATTTAGTGTTTTCTTCTCTCCCAACATGTTTATTTAATTACATACTTTCTTCTTTGTATGTGGAATGCGTTAACAATTTCCCTTTATATATGTCATGCTGTAGCTGATGTGTATTTTAACATCTGAGAGCCAAGTTAGTATGTGGTTCATCTCCAGTGTTTTCAAAAGAGATAGAACATGGACAAATTAGATCTCTTTCCATGCATTCCCATATCGGTTCCTCTCTATGTGAATTCAATGCCAATATTGCATCTGAAACAGTTCTATTTACAACTATGTTGTTACTCATGCAGAAGCTGTAACATTCAAGGTCATGACTCATAACGGGGAAGATCAAATTTTCCCGCAGTTCCTTACCAGTGCCTGCCAGTAAGTCCCATTAGTTGTTTTAGTGTTTCAGAAGCTCTCTGCCTTTCTAAGCACGGARAAAAAATACCTCAGTCCTTTACAGGCCTTTTTTCTTTCTGCTTCCTCTGAGATCTCTCAGACTTCACACAGCTGATGATATCTTTCTCAGACTAGCAGACGCATATCTCTAAGTAAAACTGCCAGCAGCAAATGTCAACTATTTTCTTTTATCAATACTAAGATGGTCCCTAACAGCTTGGTTTAGTTTCTTGGTTCTTAGCTGCAGTTGAGAGCTGTAGCAGTTAATGATAATGACTTATGTTTGTCTAGTACCTTTCATCTAGCAGCATCTAGCAGCATCCAAAAGTGTTTTATCTGACTGACAAAACGTGTAGAGGGAGCTCTATGCCCACCACTGAAATGCAACCAGAGAGAAGAACTCTGTAACTAAATGAAAGTACAGAGAGAATTCACACAGGCAGCTAGTACCTTACTCTGCTGTGATAGCTCGGATGTAATATTGTGGAACAGCACTATCATGGGCTCCCAAGAAATGGTTCATACAGTAATTTCATCCTGTTACAGCATATCTACCTCATCTCTGGAGGAACAAAAGCTGGTTAAGGCCAGAATGTGTGAGGCTGAAAGGGAGGTGAGAAATCAAAAGGGCTTATGTAGAATTGAGGCAGGTGTCAAGGGAAACATCCAGCAAAGGAAGAACAGAGGGTATCTTGCCTCCATCTGCAGCACTGGTTAGTGTGCCACTATAATACCACATCTGGGTCCGGGTTCTAAAATTCACGAGACTGATAGGAGTACTAGACTCTAGTGAGGGTCACATAAATGATCCAGGCAAGATTTTTTTTAATATTTGTATTTGTGAATTTTGTATTTCCAGTGTTAGTGTCATTGTACAAAGCACTGCTGAGACCATATCTGTACAGAGTTACCCGCCCATGTGCAAGAAAGATGAAGTAGGCCTGACAATGTGCACTGAAGTGCCACTAGGATGTTATAGAGAGGGAGCATAGATGCTCCTTTGTGGAGAAGAGTAAAAGAACTTATTTTGTCAAGCTTATCAAAGCAGAATCTGAGAAAGGCTTGGCCTTTTTCTTTTTTTTTTTTTAATGGCAAAAGAAGAAAACACCTAAGAGGAAGACATATTTGAGTAAAAGTGGCACAAGAACAAATGAATATAAATTGGATATGATCAAATACAGGCTCAAAATGAGAAAAATAGTAATTTAGCAAAGTAGTAGCAAAACAAAACAAAAATAATATCAAGCAAAAGCATTTCTAAAAGGATTATGCCATGTAGTTGTTTACCTTAGCAGAGCCTGAATTCAATAGTTCAGGATGTCAGTCCCAATAATCCTTACCAGTGCTACTATTATGGAAACAGGAGATGATGGCCAGAAGACACAAAGACCAAACACACAAGGAAATTTTCAGTGTTACAAGTAGCCACATGTCAACTGGTATMCAACAATTCTCTGTGTCCATAACTTTGGCACCAGCAAATGCAAGGCTACTTGACTAAGTGCTGTCCTATCTTGTTGTCATACTAGATGACAAACCAACTATTTCATTAGAAGTGAAGACTCAGAAGTAACTGCAGTCACAGACCCATGACAGTGTTATAAAATTCAAGAACATACAAGTTACAGGTGGGTGGAGCTATAAAGTGTCAAAACTAAAATTATCTATAGATAAGTGTCATTTATAAGAACTCCCTTAGTTTAAAAAAAAAAAAAGTTCAAGGCATACACTTTGGAAATGGCTACCTTTTTCTTGATGATATTTTGAAGTGGAAGGCTTTTGTAATTTTATTTTTGAGATTTGCTTAGCACTACAACAGGTTAAGAATTTTAAAAAGTGAAAAATAAAAGAAAATATTGTCATAAAGGAGACTCTAATGATAACAATAATATTAATAATAATATTTATGCTGATTCAATTAGACTTGGTTTTTCAAGATTTTTTCTTTCTGAATGAGGATGTGAAAAAAAATGCCAACTCCTAAAAAGCTGTCCTGGGACTGTAAACATTTTGTGGCCACTTTTAATCTGTCTTGATTGGAAGTGACCATAAAACTACCTAATTGGAACACTAACATTCAACATCCTGCTTGCTGTGATATAAAGCAATACAGAAAGCACAGGGCAAGTTTAAATAAGCTATACATTCACAGTCTTTTCTTTCAGCAGCAAAAGCCCCCAAAACACAGCAACAAACAGGTGGGAGGTTTTTTAACCTGAACTGGTTTCCCTGATGCTGCTCACAGTGTGACACCAAACAGTGATTTCTCTGGTTCTTCTGAAGGAGTGAGATGAGACAGCGATAATCAGTGAGGCTTGGGAGGTGCACAAGCAAACACAGATGCCAAGATAAATGCTTATGAAGCTAGAACCTCAGATCTGTTATGAAATTATTGTTTCCTTCCACTGCTGCTTACCTAGCCCTCTAGCTTTTCTATCTGTGGCTGTCTTATTTGCTTGAAAGTGTTCCTCAGCAGGACTGAGTCCTATGCAATATTTATAAGCAGCTGTTTACCTTAAAAATGAAGGGTTTTTTCTTTCAGGGGGGAAAAAAAGAATATATATATATATATACACACACACACATATATATGAGCTCAGAACACTTGTGGCCATGAACAGTTTCTATTTCTAAAAAGCACTTCTTTCACTGAATAAGGCAATCAATTATTATAAAACAAAACATCTATCTAAGATGTATTTTCTTATCAGGTTAAATGAAAGAAAGTGTTTGCCCGTTTTGTGTTTTCACAGAGCATAAACACATACGGGTCACTTGCAATTCTTCTGTGACTTTAGCAACTTACAATCAATACATTTTTTCCCAGTCCATGGATTTTATTTAATCAGTTGAGATTGTTTTARACATGGTAATGTTAGACTCAAGACAGATAACTCTTCTACTTTAACCATCATGAAAAAAGGAACCAAAACATGTAAACTTCTCAAATCCATCTCCAATTTACACACTTCAAAATGGAGGTGGACTGGTTTTCTTGAGGTTTTTACTAATTTGAAAATTATACRTGAAATAGGATATCTTTGTAGATATATCATTCTTGTTTCCCTGCAATGTGCTCCTGCTTATTGTTAAGGCTGAGTTTAGGGTAATTTCAGAATAGCAAAGGACTGTCAATTTACAAGCTAAACAATTATTTTGTTCACTCCTGTATTTAACAAAACACCAGCTTGAGTGATTACATTCTGCCTACCTAATTTCCCCCTATACTTATAATAATAAAGAGTTTGAATCTGATCTTGYTTACTCAAGTGTACATCAGCGTAGCAGTGACTCCATCTGCTCATGTAGTTAGGCAAAAGAATAAATCTGCTGTAAAGGAGATCAAAACCAAGACCAGATTTTTCTCGTCTTTTCTGAACAGTTCACCTCAGAGGTGGTTGCATTTCAGCAACAGGTGACTCTCTCCATTTTTAATTGGGCTGACGAGGGAAAGAGCTATATAAATGCATACCTTCATTGCTGCTATCACTACAGTGGTTTTCACTTACAGCAAATAGATAAATACAGGAAAATTAAAAGATCCTTATCATGCTCTGAAGGATTATCTTGCTTCTAATAAAAGTGAAAGGCTAATAGTTATAATTGGGAAGTTTTCCTAAGGCCATTGGCCTGCAAGTTCGATCATACCTGTGGGAGATACCTTACCTTCCACCTCCTTACATGACTGAGATGCAGCTGCGTCCACCGTTCCTGCCTCAGCCACCGTGCTGTCTGTCTGTGCTCAGTTAACAGGTGCCACAACCTACCTTAARGCTTTTGAGACCATTCCCAAAGACATGTGGTGAAGCAGTTTGAAGAAAGTTTTTATGATTGATTCCCTTTCCCGTTACCATTAGCTTCGTTGCAAATAAGCGTGATTTGATAGACAGGAGGGGATGTAAACTGCCTGATGGTCTTTCCTGAGCTGTGGGGGACACAGATATTGATCTGCGAGTGTTCAGATCATACAATTTTTTTTGGACCTTAAAACAATGCAGTCTTGTTTCTCTCATCTGGTTACACACAATGCACTAACCATTTTTTTCTTCTAATAATAGATCTAATGGCAACTGCAAGCAGCAACTTCAAAGTTAAGTTAGTGTAACATGGTGTCACTTTTGTGTGAGAGCAATGTTAATTAACACATCATTTTGCACCATGCCAGAAAAATACTGCTATAAATTTCATTAAAACCACGATACGCGATGTTAGCTTAATACAAAAGGTGTGTCCTTTTCTGTACTGATTATTTGACAAAAGATTAAATGGGAAAGAGGAGTTCTCTATATTTTTATTAAAATTCTTGGGAACTGACCCTGATTTTGACTGGAAGATTCATTAATATTCATTTGTATATAATTGCCTTAATTTTAGTGATAATGACTTCAGTTACCAACTGTGTGATTGATGGGACTTGTGTCTTCTCTCTGAAGGAGATGAGCTAAATAAAAAAGAAGAAACTTGCCATTCATGCATGATATTTTTAGCTGCCTTTAATTACAAGCTAGCTAAATAAGCATGCAAACCTTGCTATGATTGATAGGATCTCTATGCTGTAGTGATTGTTTTTCATGAAGTTAGAAGGTGCTTGAATCAACTGAGCTCTAAAATTAACTGGAAGCTGCATCCCAAAGAAGCCTCAATTCTTACTTAAATTAGCAGTGAAGAAGAAACATTTAAATACTTTACCTGTTCTAAATGCATCCACAAAAAAAATCTTCTCCWTAGTAATCTGCAAAGATGCCTCCTGAAAGGAACTTCCTTTCATATTCCAACCGGGTGGGAACCAATTATCCTTCCCTGCAAAAAAGCTGTGCTTTCAGAACAGTCTCATTCACTCCTGGGATGAAACCTGACCTTCCCCAGTTCATAGCAAGGAAAACTAACATGTGCAAGCCATGCTCAGGATTGCTTTAGTGGTTATGCCAACCAGTCAATATCCCTGCTTTGGCRTTTTCCCAAGCTGCAGAACAAAGCTTCGACAGGCAGACTGGTCTAAACTGCAGGACTGTCCCCCTACAGATGTTCTGTCTTCTGCTATTAATTAGACTTTCCCTAGGGCAAGTGCTTGAACCCTCAACAGAGCTAAATCAGCTGGGCCTTCTACCACTTAGTTCAGTACCCTGGACAAAAGCTATTGGAGGAGAAAAAAAAAAAAAGGTTTTCTCTTACGTTTTCATCAGAAATTCTACCATGTGTCTGAGGAATGTACAGAATTTAATTAATATTCTTCCACTATTTTATACATGTGTGGAGCGGATGTCTGAGGCTCTTATTATCATTTGTTAGGCTCAGTCATTGTACAGAAGGTGACTTACAAAAGCACACTGACACCTACAGATTGCTGTACTGTAGAGAGCTGAAATCATCTCTTGCAGTAAATGGTATGATTTGCAGAAATGATTTTTACTGATGATCAGAATCTTTTCTCAGTATTCATTTATCATTTAGAAACATATCATGTTGTTTGTAAAGTCCAGACTAAATTTATGTCGGGAATAGTGCTAGAGAGGTGACTAGAACTTCAAAAGAGTTTTTTCTTAATCCAGGAAGACCTACATTTACCTACACTTATTTTAAGGAAAATATTCCAAAATAATAATATTTAACAGCTTTCTAAAAATGCTCTGCTGTAGATATCCTCTCTCTGGATGTGTTCACTATCAGAGTAAGGAACACAACTATAAGAGTAGTCTGGTTTTGACCACCACTAGGGTTTTACCCCAGAACCTTTGAAGTTACATTTTCTGACCAGCAAGAACTATATGTTGGCTAAAATGCTCTAGAATTATTAGACCATAGGGAAGAGAAAAAATAGCATTGTTTAACTTCTCTGAATGGATGAATGACTATATTCTATCATAGTGGCAAGAGATGATTGATGTATACAACACAGCTYGCAGAGAACACAGGCAGGACCGTGCAGCTTCCTCTATGCTATTTGCTGTAGACTGATTGCCATGTGTTAGCTGTTATTATTATTACTCTGCAGTGATGAAGTCCTCATTTCCAGACTTTCATTTAAATAAAAAACAAAATGAATGGTTATAAGCTGTTCACAGGCTTTTAGTTGCTTTAAAAAGCTTAGTCTATTCTTAATTCATTTATTTACTGAACTTTTAATTTATTAAACAATTAAATCAAATACTACATTACTAATAGCCTCAAAGACAAGAGCAATTAGCAATGAAGATCATTTACAAGTTGATTTATTGCACTAAATACCATCTTGATATTCAACTGCAAGTGCAATAATGACATTTTCATATCTCTCTGTTATTTTCTTGCCTAACTCTTGCCTGTACGATTTCAGGTGGTGCAATCATCGCCATTGGAGCTATGCCAATTCATTTCAGCTGTAAATCTGGCCTGAAGTATCTAATGTTGACTCACACATATGTCTTAGTCCTTTGAAAGACAGATAATCAGCTGTCAATGAAACTTCAAGCCATGTGTTACAAACGTTTTACACTTCTTGGGTAGCAGTCGCCAGTGCAGTAATGTCAGTTTTTGAGCAGGTACACAAAAGAAGGTTTCTGAGGATCTCTGGACATCTTCTGAACAACTCCAAGTCCTCCTGAGGCTGTTTCAGAATGTTCGGGCATAATGTTGTTAACATTTGTTTTAATTGGGAAAAGTAAAACAGAAAGTGTGATCTACTAAGAGTCAGTAAAGGAATTGCATAAATATGAACCTGAAGAGATTTCAAAGATAGAACTGAATCTCTTCAACTAATTTCCTTCCTTCTCTGGACCATTTTTAACCCAGTTATCTTAAAGAGATATCTTAGAATGAATATTTCCTACTGGATGTAGATGACTAAAGTGAATCCAGGTAAAAGAAACCTCATCTTAACTAATCCTGAGAAAAATTCCACAAAGTAATATCGGCTTCACTTGTTCTTTTTGTTTTTTCCTCCAGTGTAACACCTCCCATGCGCATTCTCACAAGGTTGACTAAGGTGTTACATGATATTTATCTTTGTTATTTGCCTCCCCTTAATTCTGACCCATAAATAACATAAATAAATCTGTATTAATAAAGCTGCTAAATGTCCTGTAGTCTGAAGGTGACTACAATAAATATGGGTTGGACCCATGTGAACAGCTTCAGATAAATGCTGCAGCAAGAATTGATTGACTTGACTGAAATAACAGTTGCTGAAGATGAGATGGTGATGCTTAAGAGAATGCTGGATAAGACATGCACAATGTCAGTGGTGGATAAAAAGGTAGCGCACCAGGGTCTGTTCAAGCTTCGCAAGGTATTTGGTCTACCATACATATAGGCATGACTATGAGGTGTACAATCAGTTTAAAGTATGCATCACAGCATACTGATCTTTAAGTCAAGAATTTTCATAATCTTGCAGCTCTTTCTTGTCTTGTACGCACATAAACATACTTCACAGTCTACCACTGACAGTGAGAGTAAGATGAAAAGTGCTACAGTAAGTCATGAAACCAAGAAGGAAACCCCATAAATTACATTGTGCCTCATTGTACTGTCATAACAATGGCACTTTCCCACATGAGCAGAGTCGTCCCACAGCCAAGGAATGTGGCTGCTTGAAATGGCAGTGCTRGAAAAGCCAGAAGTTTTGCCTCCTCTCTCCCTGTTGTGCAGATAGCTAATCCAAATGGAAGAAAAGTCTGACTGTTCGACCAACATCATGTGAGAGACTTTGTCCTTTTATCTGATGAGGAGCTGCTCTATACGGGATATGCATATGTGTTATACCTCCCGTGTATCCACCTCCAGTCTAAGAATGGAAGAATTCATCTTGAGAGAGACTCAAGACCCAGGCAAGGCATGTAAAAACTGCCCAGAAGAACAATTTCCATAAGTTGTGACTGAAACCATGGCTGATGTCACAGAATCACAGAATGGTTGAGGTTGGAAGGGACCTCTGGAGATCATCTAGTCCAACCCCCCTGCTCAAGCAGGGTCACCTAGAGCATGTTGCACAGGATTGCATCCAGGCAGGTTTTGAATATCTCCAGAGAAGGAGACTCCACAACCTCACTGGGCAACCTGTTCCAGTGCTCTGCCACCCTTACAGTGAAGACGTTTTCCTCGTATTCAGATGAAACTTCCTTTGTCTTTGGTATACTTGTAAGAACTGACATTTATGGGTAATCATTCTTCATCTCTTAATTCTCAAAGCCACATTTTTTTTCACTCCATGAGAGATCTAAGATAGTCTTCATCTCCAGCTTCTTTTTTCCTATTTTCTGAAAGCCTGTTGTTGTTTAATTCTTCCCAGAATTCAAGGGACAGGGTTAGGGCCATAATATTATCTAAAGCAGTAGATAAGGGCATCCCTTCTCTTTAGGTCTCACTCAGTATTCTGACTTCAACAGTGGATTTCTAGGGATGAGCAAGTGCAGGACAGGCATCTGTAATCATTATTCTGTCCCATATTCCCTCTAATACTCTCCCAACCTCCAACTATTTTTTTGTTTGAGAGGATTTCCTAAACTTTGTGTGGTTTGTTTGTTTAATATCTCCCAATCAATCTATCTTCCAGGTACTTGTTATGTTTCACCTTGAAACCAAATGAACTTGTTCATCCACATTATCTGACAAAAATTTTCATAGAATCGCACAATCGCTGAGTTCGGAAGGGACTTCTGGAGATCATCTAGTCCACCCCTCCCTTCTCAGATTAGGGTCAACTGAAGCAGGTTGCTCAGGGCTGTGTCCACTTGGGTTTTGAATATTTTCAAGGATATTATAATTTCTCTGGGAAACCTATTCACACAAGTCGACAATCTGTTGAATGAAGAAACGCCTTGTTTTGATTTCTTATCTCCTTCCAGCTTCATTTGATGAACTCTAGTTCTCATGCTAGAAGATATAGCAAACAGTCATTTCCTACCATCCTCTCATGCTACCCTCCTTTTTGTAAGCCCCTGCCATATCCCCCCAGGTCATCTCCTTTCCAGGCTGATAACACCTTGACTATTCAACTGCTTCACACACAGAAGCTGTCCCTTACAACTGTGATCACAGTTTTTATCCTTTGAGTTTTTTTCCACTTCTAATATATACTGCACACACTACTCAGGTCATGGTCAAACCATGAATTTGTAAAGTGGAATTATTTGCTCTAAATACCTTTTTTAATAATTATTGTAATTTGATTTGTCTTTTTGACTGCTTTCAAACACTGATCTGACACCCTCATCTATCATAACCCCAGCTGTGAGTTACAAGAAGCAGATGTGGACACATAAAACATAATCTGTGTCGTCTATTAATGTCCTATAGACATGAATTGAAGCAATGAAAACACTCCTGCCAATAGAAAGAATTATATTTAAACAACTATATATAGTGAGCGAGACACATACATATACACTAAATTAGCATGTGTACACACATGTTAATTTAAGATTTTACTCTAGAATACTAATAAATTTAATAACATTATGATACTTCAGAAATATAACAGAG
Source organism: Apteryx rowi (assembly GCF_003343035.1). NCBI lineage: Eukaryota > Metazoa > Chordata > Aves > Apterygiformes > Apterygidae > Apteryx > Apteryx rowi. Next base: position 1,047,737 of record NW_020449208.1, on the reverse strand, counting down.
AAAATTGCTTGCATTTTTTTTTTCTAAATTTTTTTCATAGTACTTCTCTTTTTCTCTGTCTTCTATGTAAGAACAGAGTGATAAAGAACAATTCATAAGCAATTTGTTTGGTTCCTTTAGTGAACATAGTGCCTGTAAAAGGTGCTTTGCTGACTGAAGACTATGTTTATTCATGAAACAGTTAAAATCTGTAAAACCCTGTCTCATCACTGTCCTAGCATTTTTGATGCTAAGGGAGAGACAAGCCCCCATAGGCCTCAACTTTTTTGTTCCTCTTTATGCACAACAATGGGCCAGCTAAGAAACCTATTTCATATCTTCTCACTCTCTGATCTTTGATCTTTTTTTCTATAGAGAGTGATGCAAATGATTAAGATCTAAGAGAAAAAGAGGCAATTAGGTAGAAACCAAGTGTCATTCAAAGTGAAAGGGGAATATATTCACATATTTTTCAGCTAAGCAAAACAGCCTTGATGCCTCACAGAACTGTAACATTATGTTTCTGGAGATCTCTCCTTCTTAAGGCAAGCATGCCTGAGGTGCTTGGTTAATTATTCTGCTGGTTCAGAAAGCCTGAGGTGAGCATGGATACTCATGTACTCATTCATCTCTAATTATTAGATTAAGAGCTGGATGCTAAGTAATTCTGCTTGTGTACAAATTCCTCCAAACAGATTTGAGCCTTAACATTATATAAGAAAAAACACAAAGACCATATAAATAAACTGTCAACCATAGGCAAGTCATCAGCTGAGGGGAGTCAGAAGACCAGAACCAGTAACACCACAAGATGAAGAAGAAGTCTTAACTGAGCAGCCCAGCTTGAAATCTGCAACTAAATTGATGAATGCCCTAGGAAATTAGTACAAGTCAAAAAGCAACAGAGAAGAATATAGTGGGCTGCATAATGCTGCACATGCCCTGAAACATCGAGAACTACTTGGTAAAGCCACATTCAACAACAAAATCAAAAAAATTTATACAGTACAAAGAGGGTGGCTTCCTGTGGGGAAGTGCTCCATGTATCAATGAAGAACAGTTTAACAAGTTACCGTCATAGGAAAAGCAGCAGGTTCACCTAGTCATTAGAGATGAAGAGTGATACGCGAAGTTCCCTATATACATTTGTAATCACTACTAGCTTAGCAGGCACACTGATTCATTCTTCCTCAGGTTTTGATCCTTGACTGAGGTGCCTATTAGATATCCATTAGCATAGATTCCCCCTGTGGTCCATGAGAAAAGATGAGTGATTGGAAAGGTCAGTTCAGTCCATCTAGGACCTGGATCACCCACTAGGGAGCCTCTATCCCGGGGACTCTAGAAGGTGCCATTCATCCCGACCTGTCTGCCACAACAAAATGCTTAAAGTTAGTAGAGTTGAATCCAGACTATAATTTTAAGGGACCATCTGTACTCATTTCTCTCTTCATAAAGAATCAAGACATTTCTTGACTTTCTTGCAGTGAAGACTACTGATACTATTAAGATGCTTTAAAATGATAATCAGGTGCTATATCTTACTCCATCAGCAAAATGCAACAGGTTTTGAGAATGAGGTATGGTACCAGTGCTTCTGTTTAATGTGCATTGTGATTGTAGAAATAAGTAGATAATAACAGCATGTGTGAATACCATGGAATATATTCCTGTTTTATGATAAGTCTGAAGGATTCCTCCTAATGAAGTACAGTTGCTCGGTAATTTTGGCCTTAAAATCTTCAATAAAACTGGCAGAGCATTGTTTCCCTGCTTGTAAGTCTTTAAAAAGCTGAATCCGATCCAGTGGAGTCATGCATCAAATAAGACTTTTTTTTTTTTTTTTTTTTGGGGGGGGGGGAATGGGGGCTGAATTCGAGCCAGCTTTCCAGTATAGCCTGAATGTCAGACATTATAATGGTATGCACATTCTCTGTGGGATCTAGTTATACACGGTCCAGCAACTTGTGGGGTTATATAAATCTTCCTATATCTTCTTATATATTTCTTTCTGAATGAATGTAAAGCATTTCCAAGTTCAGATTCTCTGTTCAGAGTGGAAGCCTAATGCTATGCACCAACAGGGCCAAAAGGCTCTAGCCATGGGATCAATATCTACTGTCTATTCGAACCTACCAAACTTCAAAGAAAGGAATGTGSAAGGTATAATCAGAGCAATAAGCAGTATAAAGCATCCACATTTTCCCTCTTCATAGATGCACAGGGGTGATTTCACCYGAAATATTTTTAGTAGCAGTTGGGTATAATTGCCACCATAAAACTTGCCAAAAGTATAGATGTCAGGTTGCACTAAATGAAAGTACCTATATATACATATATATGTGTGTGTGTGTGTGTATGCAGAAATTTATGAGGAGAAAGATACTTTATAACAGCTCTTCTTTGGATAACTTTACAGAAAGTTGATATATATTTTGGTATAGTTACATTGATTTACATCCAGCAAGATTCTGGTATTCTGTGCTATGCTATGCTAYGCTATGCTATGCTATGCTGTGCTATGCTATGCTATGATGTTCTGTTCTGTTCTATTCTACTCTAATGCATACATGGAAAACATGTACAAATCGACATTTGTTATCTTCACAAATACCTTATTCAGCCACAGAAAAAAAGTTATCACCTGTCAAGATCAGATTTCTCATCACAGATTTTCAGAGTATGAAAATAACTATGTAGCTTAATCTACTTTTCTCACTGAATTGGAAGCCAAAGAACAATTTTATCCTATGTCTGTGTGAAGAAGAGCCCTTCCCCCGGACCATGACCTCAACCCATGCACCATAGTAGAATGCCCTTTGACGAGTGAGACTCCAAATGAGAAGTACTGGAGGCTGTGTTGATGAGGATTGAACTCTGTAACTTATTTATGAGACTTTTTGTACGTGGTTAAGGACAAAGAATAATGAAATGTAATATTGTTGTTCATTCATTTATATACTTTTTACAGACTTGAAAAGAACTTCCTAGCAAAGACTGATCCCTGTGTATGAAGAAAGAAAGATTTAAAAAAGTCAAAGAAGGAAACTAGAAAAACTTTTAACAGCATTGTTACAAAACRAAACAGAAAAGATATTTTCTCTCTCAGCCTTCAACCTGGACATTTTGAAATGTAGTAAATAGTGGTGAAAGCTGAAGCTGAAGACAGGGAAGGTGAAGAGTATTCCCATTTGGTTCTCCTGCAAGTCTACTGGCCAGTTTCAAACAAGTCACCTTATCTCACTATGTCTCTTTTCACATTTTTAAAATTGGTGGACAGTGACACCTACTTCATTTTCAGTAAATGAAAACTGGATCATTAGAGCTAGATATTGTTATTATTTCATTTCCTTCTAGTATTTCAGGCTTTCCATCATCCAAGCAATGAGAGATATTTTCTTCATATTTCTCTAGTCTAATTCTGCTCACCATCATTTTGTTCTGTCTGCAGATTCTTCTTGTAATGAAAAACAGTTGGTTGGATAAAGACATTTTTAGTGCAAAAAGCTCAGCAAAAGCTTGAGGGAAAATTTATGTTTTGCAATATACATACATACATATATGTGTGTGTGTATATTTATTTAAAATGCATTTGCCTTGTCCACAGGAATTCAGAAGTCTTTTTATGAACATGGAATATTTTCAGTTAAACTTCTGTTTGATTGATAAGTCATAGTATGTAAAGAACACTAACAAAAAAACCTTTTCTGGTTTACATGGACATTTTCAAACAAAGCTCTTAAAAACCTATCTTGTCTGTGCAAAGGATTAGATACGTTAATTGTCTGTGAAAGATATCTAGAAGTTTGAAGGATCTGTTAACTTTATAGCCCAGACTTGTTATCCTGGGTCTAGCTTATGTTTCTCAAAACCCCAAATCCCCTTCTGTTATGTTAAATTTACTTTCTAGCCTGGACTTCAATGAATTATGGAAGTAAATGTAGAAAGGAAATAGAAAAGAAAAAAAAATATATTGCAAATCCAGGTGTAGAAAACATCACTGAGAGGAAAGAAAATGGTAGATATTATACCTACTTTGGGAGTATTCAGCATCACCTATGTCCTTAAACCTGTGGATTCAAGCATTCTGGCTTGAGGTTGAAGTAGGCTTCAGAATGGAGTTTCCAATATGGGTTACCCATCGTTGGTGCCCTGGGATTCCCATCAGTTGAACTGAGGCAAATYATCACCTGGAAGGTCTGTGTGAGGGGTCTGGATGTCTGGAGKAATTCTTTGCTAAAGTAACATGACTTGGAGCTGAGCTGGCTTTTGCTTTTTCATTGTCCCCCTGAATGCTTAGATTTGACATCCTGATGAATACAGCTCAGGCTGTCTTCCTTTCCTGTGCAGACTGCGCTCTTTTGAAACAGCTACCTGCTAAGACTTTACATGGGTTGTGTGCAGAGCTGTGGAATAGTTGTAGACCAAATATAACAGAAACAGGGCATAAAAAGGCAAAATCTGCAATACTGCTGCTCTTGCAGACACAATGGCTGCAGCTGAACAAGTAGCTCAAAGAGTAAATTAATGCAGTGATATGTTCTGTCACAGAAGCATGTTAAAATCATCAATTTTGAAGTTCTTGCTGTCATTTTAATAGCATAATTTTCTATATGAGAGTACCATCTCTTTTTTAGTGGACATAATCTTATGCATATACCAGCTCCTATATATCTATATAATATCTATATATATATTTAAATAGTCATAGTATTACTTTAAAAGCTATGTTTGGCTTTCATTTCAGAAATGCAGTGGCTATAAAATACCACCTTGGATATGTTTATAAAAGAATTCATTTGGTTAGGATAACATCTGTGTGTGTGTGTGTGTGTGTGTGCGTGTGCGCGTGTGTGTGTGGCAGAGACTTGTTAGGATCAGCCTTGCAAGTCACATGGCCATTTGTCTCAGACCTGCAAAATCAGATCCGTTGTAGCCCTGCTGACTTAGGTAGAACTGTGCATTCCCACATGCAGGGCCAGGATCTTTCTGTCTGTATTTATTTCATTCAGTGAGCAAGCCAGCACAGTGCCCAAGGATATCTTAGATGAGTAAATGATGACAGATCCTTCAGTATTTTGTGCTATGTGAATATCATTGCAAGATAGTATCTATTTTACAATACCCAAGTGAATGTGAAACTTTTTAAAGTGCCCAAACATAGATATTTAAAAGCTCGGGATTTAATAATAGATCCAGGGGAAAAGTCAGTGATGGAAAAAGGGAAAGATGTAGGAAATCTAGGGATTTTAATAAGCAGATCATTCAATTACTCAACAGAAGCACTTGAATTGTTTGGTGGTTCGTATGGGACATGTCAATCAGACTACATTCAGGTAAGAAAAAAGAAACTTGTCAATTGAACTAATAGAAGCTTTGCTTTTGAACTACTCATTGTCCTTGCTACTGCATTGAAGTTTCCCTCTCCTTCTTTCCTTGATTCTTTCTCTCATTTGTCTCCCTGTGATTTCCACCCACTTAGCAAGGTCATGACATGTGGCTTACAGCTGGACTGGAAATTAAAGACTCACACTTTGAAGAATCAGGCTGAATAAGATACCCAGACAGAGTAAAAGACCCTTTTATCCTACCGTCTGCTTTAAGACTATTCTTTAAATTTGCTATCTCTAGCTTTTTAAGGCATACAGAGAAAGTTAGCTGCTTGCCATGATTGTGTCCGAGAGGAAATACTCAGAAAGATAGCTAATTATACTAGGGAAACACAAACCCGTGGGAGCAGATGACACAGGGCCCCTTCAGGGGAATAATGCATTGAGGTAATCTGGAAAGTAAAAACTGARGAAGGGAACAGCCGAGCATTTTTTTAAAATAAAACCATAACGTTATCTAACATGATGAAAATGCTTTYTGTGTTTAAGAGCAGCTGACCACTCAGGCAATGGGAATTCCAGCATTTCAGGACATCATCAGCATTCAGGAACATCGATGCCAACCATTGCTCTACGGTCTCTATCTCAGGTCTCTTGACATTTTCAGCAGTCCCATCACGTACCACATGTGYGCAAATAAAAATGGGTAACAAGGCAACCAGCAGGTAACAGGAACAAGAAATGCCCTATAAAGAGAATTGGGAAAGACAAAGGCAAGAGGCTGTGCATAGAACAGATACAATAGCAGTCAGGCAGCTACATTTCACAYGAGTTTTTCAGATCCTACAAAACCTCTTTGAGCCAGCCCTACCTTTTGAAAATACAGTTTAAACTTTTCTGTACTGTCAAACAGGAAAAAATAAATACATGTCCTTCTTCCTGAGGTAAGGTTTGTCAGATTTAAGAAAAAATAAAAAGAAGTTTAGGAACAATCATCGGTAAAGAGAATGCTTTAGTAGCTTGCAAAGAGAAAGCTTTGCCAAACAAGGGAAAAGAAAACTCCACACTTCAAGCATTGATCTGGAGTTCAACTGAAGGGCTTCTGCAGTCTCTTACATTAGATGGGTGACTTATTTGGCTTATAGCACTTGCACACTTCTTATCACTCTTCACTTCACAAATACTATTTTGTTGTTGTTTTCTAGATAACCTTATATTTACGAATTTTTAGACAGTTAACTTTTTGTGTAGTAATCAATACAAGTTACTTATCACCTTAATACAACAGAACTATCAGCTGAAAATTAATTTGAGGGAGATTGCCAGCCTCTTCTTCCCTGTTCACCTGTTTGTAAATGATAAAGGAAATAAACGGCTCTAAATACCTGTGTCTAGTACTTTGTTCTCTTGAAACATTTTGTCCTCCTAAGCACAGTATCACACATCTATGATTACGCATCATTTTAATCTAGTGCATTCTTCCCACTGTGAAATTCAGTTGTTCTTCCCAATTTAATGCACAGTTTGCTTTGCATGTAGAAGAGAAAATAAGCAGAGCTGCATCCTGTCTGACTCACAGTTATAAAATAGGCACTCTGTACTGAATCACAGGAGATGCTTTAAAGACCTGTAGTCTGTCTCCTGTTTCAAATTATTAAAATCAAATCTAGTTTAGTTAGTAAGGCAACGGGGGCATGCTGGGTGACTGGGAGGARCTGAGTCCACAAACACCAGCTCACCTGAGAGAACTGGCGTATTCTGGGTCTCTCATATTGGTTAGTATGAACAAAGATATGTGTTGGCAAAGAAAAAAAGAAACAAAACCCAAGATCGCTTTTGGGATGACAGCTATGTCTTTTCGTGTCTGTAAGGTAAATAGCTCATGCTGCTCCTTCCCTCATGGGCATCTTCAGATGCTATGCAAATATATGTGGTTTCATGAACAGTGATAAATAAAAAAACCTACCTGAACTTAGAAGAACGATATTGTAAGCTCACAATGGGGGAAATTTTTCACTTAATAATTTACTTTCGAGGTGGTCATTGTAAATGCTACTGCTTTAAAAGTTTAGTGTGTATAAAAGTGAACCGTCATCATGTAATATCTGTCCAAGTACATATAGGCTCCTTGTAAAAGCTGAGGTAGTATAAASTTGGAATAAGCATGTATTTTTGGATCTTGAAGACAGTGAACAAAATTTGGCRGTGAACAAACTTGATAAATTATAAGAAAATAAAATTTTAAATAAAATTGTGTGGCTGCAAATATAGGTCATTTCATTGTAGGTGAGGGCTAAGCAAATTCATATCAGAAAGGAAGTTATTTACCTGCCATTCCTGACTGTCCTATTTTAAAACAGTTGCTCAGTGATTTAGTATGACTTAGATGACCAGTCGTTCTAGCAATTATGCATAACACATGCTAACAATCTAGCAAAAAATTAGTATTACAATTGTTCAAATGAAATGAAATAAGAATTCTTATAAAAAATGAAGTCAAAAACAAACAAAAAAAAGTGGCAACAGTTTTCTGGTAACAGCAATTAAAATGTAAACTTTGTTAAGGTATGCATGCAGATGTCTGGGCCTTGTCCTGAGATTTAGCTTACTGAACAAAATATAAGAACACAGCAGGTGTGACAGATGCAACAGATAACAATGAAAAGAGCTGACAAAAGTTATGGAGGAATGAGGGATGAACGGATTTCACAGTGGGCTGACGAAGAATTATGTGAGAAATGGCTGAACTTCACATATAACTGAAGGGAGCTTTGGGGAACCTATGGGGGATCCAATGGGGTGTAGTTAATCTATCAGTAATACCATGTAAGGCCAAGGTAACCCAGGTAAAATATCAGAAATACCAAATCTGTGTATACAGGTAGCCAAATGGGGTCCTTTGGGAAAAAGTAATTAGGGACAGGTTGTTTATTTGGGAGGGGACAAGGATGGAGAAAGGGAGAGATCAAGATGTATTGGGGAATAAGGAGCATGGGAAAACAGAGAGAAGAGGAGATAAATGGGATGTGGAAGCAAGGGGCTGGTCAGTATGTTTGGCTGGTCGAGCTTTGTACCTGGTCACTACACTCTGTTCTGCCTTCTTACTGAATACTATTTCTATCTATTTTCTGTAGGAATGTGGTCTCTATTCTGTGTATCTATATGTCCCCCTAGCAATCTTCAAGCTGTGCTAGCCAGATAGTAGGCACTTCTGCCTGCACTTAGGAGCAGGGAAAAGCAACAGGTTCACATCCAACATACTCGGAAGGGGAGGAATAGCTTGGATCTTAAAATCCAGTGGATTTGACTTTCCTAGTGAATTTGACTTTCCTGAACAAACTTCCAAGGATGAAAAATTTACCTAATGCTCTAGCTAATCATTTGATAAGGCCTGATAAYGGATAAATGGTTGTACAATATTTATATAACATGCACAGTTGTTCAGAAGAAAAGAAAAAGATCATAAATTGTAATGACTAGACAATTCGAAGACACTTGAATAAAGACTARCCTATATATCTATGTCACAGAAAGGAAATGCAAGAGAAAAAACAACTTACAGAAGTCTGCAAAATTCATCCCAAACTCTTTCTTTGTAAGAGTTCATGTGTCACAGGTGTCAAGGATTTAACTCTCAGCAAGAGCAGCCAGAATAAGCTAACAGAGTTGAACTGAAAAGAGATTTCACCTTTCTCCTACTAGTGACATATATAAACCTTTGGGAGAAGTGAAAACTCTACATCCAAGAAGCAATTTGAGGTATCTAATCATGACCACATTTATAAATAGGTCTATAAATAAATAATATTTGACAAGGTGAATCAGAAGAATTATGGTCTGGGAAAGTAATGGTGAAAAAACATTTTTGGAGTTATACTTTAATTAGCTCTAAAAAAAATCTCCATTTTATAATAACAGCCTGAGGATTTTCAGTTATGTTTATGTGGTCTTTGAAACAATCACCTTTACAAGGCTTTGAAAGTTAAACTTTTTTCCCCCMAAAAAGTATATAAAGTTTATTTTAAATAAACAAAAGGCAAGAAAAAAGCATAATTGATACTACCTGGCTCAGCCTTGTGCAGAAGGAAAAGTTTGCATGGATTACAGGAAATGAATTAAAACCTATGTTGTTCCATACTATTCSACTCCCACAATGACTACAAATACAAGCTTATGTTCGACCAGAGAGCATGGGCTTATACAGAGTTAATTCTATTTGTTCTGCTTTTTCTGCTTTTGAGATTTGCATCGGATTTTGGCTGACACAGAAAACCACCCTGACAACACATTCAAAATAGTTGAGTTACATTCTCAGCGTGGCTAGCTGGCCAAACTCTGCTGAAGTTCTAATATTCATAAAGGTTTTGAGACATATAGTCTGAATTTCTAACAACAACAAMAAAATTTGATAGGCTTTACATTTTTCATACTACCTTGAGAACATTTTATGCAACTGGCCTCCCCACTATCTTAAGGCTTTTTGAATGTATATATTTATTAAAAATGCTTCCTCTGTAAATGTTTATGATATATTATGCTCTCCCCTCTTCCTTTATTACTGTATTATATGCTTCCTAAGATATTTTTAGGAAGGTTTCAGGGCAGACATATCTTTCTCTCTATAAAGTTACACAGGCACAGTATTACCCATGGGAACTAAAGGGATTTCATCCCTTCTACGTTAGCATTGCTCCCATGTCACTTGGTGCAATTTAAATACTCAACCTTCCTCTGTTTAGAGAAGGATTGCAGAATACCTAGACTATATTCATATCCATCTCTATATACATATATTTATAAAATTTATTCAACAACTGTGTAACACTCCAAAAGTAACACTCATTTGCCCAACTAGTGACGGATTCATACGGAAGATAACAAATATCCTGTATCTCTAACCAGCCTGTTCCATTTCCAGAGGTCTGTTTGAAGCTGATTATCTAGGGCTGTTTGCTTACTGCTACCCCTAAAAGCAAATACTTATCCCTTATACTATTGAGAAATACCTTTTTGTTATTAAATAAAGTCTATCAGTGTAATTGAAATAAGGAAGTTGATATGGGGGTCTAACAATATGGAACAACATAGGTTTTAACTCATTTCCTGTAATCAGTGCAAACTTTGTTTTCTTGAAAAGGCTGAGCCAGGTGGTATCAATTATGCTTTTTTTCTTTTTTGCCTTTTGTCTATTTAAAATAACCTTTAAATTTCATATTTTCAATAACACCTTGGATTATCATTTACAAGATTGTCTGGTAAATTATAGAAAATAAAGCACAATGCATAAGTACTTAATAGCACAAAGACTAAATACAAGCACATTGCATGCTTTTGGATCCTCCAGTCAACTGCTACTTTCCTTATGCCGAGTATAGCTGAGTAATTGGTCAATGAATGCTACTTAGTGAATAAATAGAAAATGCTGTGTGAGCTGATGGGGGAGAAAATGCCTGAGGAAAAGCTTGTTCTTTAAGCAACAAAATCTACTAACAACTGTTGTTTTACTGATCTATGTTTGTGCATCTCTAGATTCTAGCTGGGCAAAGCAATTTTGATGTCTGCATTGCTATAAATAAAGATTGTGTTTTTTCCCACTGCTGTTTGTTTCCCTCTCCTGTCCCCTTTGAAATGGTTAAAGGTCATGACTGGGAAGGGAATATGATCTAATGTTTAGCTGACAAGAATATAAGGTGTATCCTACTTCCCTGTGCGACATAACGGGATTTAGAGGATACTAAGCCATAAATCAGATCTTTAGATCATTCCCTCCCCATCTGTATAGAGAGATCAATGAGACTTATGTTTTAAAGGCTAGACTTGCAAGAAGGAGTTAGGTGGATACTTGTCACCACACCTAGCCCCAATATTTCAATATTGGTCCCATAGGTACCTTTCTTTTTTTTTCTCTCTGGGAACATATACAACTTCCTGACATTGCAGAGAAGCTTAACAACTGTCTCACATCTCAGCCCATCTGGGATTTGCAAAAAGGAAAGGTGTCACTCCTTTGTTGTTCACAAAAGCAGATTTCATAGCCATGCTCAGATCATGCCTAGCTTTCTACAGAAAAAGGTTAGAGAAAGTGATACTCTGCAACCTATTATTCTTATAACCACAATACTCAGGTGCTGGAGCACAAGTTTTAGGTCTCAGAAGAAGATATCATTAGCATGTCAGAACTGTATACTGAATCATGACAAAGATAAAAAAGAACATTAAGGCATCTATCTAGATGTGTTTTAAAATAACAGAATGCCTTCAGCATTTGAGTAAACAAAGCACCTTTTTGTTTTCCGATTCATACACTAAATACAAGTTAGGAGTGTAGCAGAATTGTGTCTGAATACTTAATCACAGATTGTAAGCAGAGGTCAAGTCGAGAGACAACATGGGAATTCAAGATATCTTCTCCCTGTGTCACATTCAAGCACTGCTTTCTTGTCATGAGGTGCAGGAGCTATAAACTGATATTTTCTAGAACTGTAGCTTTTACATTAGTGATAATATAGCTGTGGGTAATAGTTCGGGCAAGTAAAAATATTATAAAGTTAGTTTCAAAGACTAAGCTGTGGAGGCTGAAAGATGTAGACAGGGAAGGGCAATTTCCCTGTGATATTCAAATTGCTGCAAAATTCCAGATTTAACTTGTGACCACCTTACTACAAGACAGTAATAATCTCTCCTCGCAATATATAAGTAAATACACAGACAGTTTTTGCCTCAAAGATTGGTGGGATTCTATTAATTTTCAAGGATAAATTCAATTAAAATAATGTATTAATTTTTGCAGTTTAACTTATTCATCCTACCTTACCTGTTCCACGGACAGATAATTCTGTAGGTTTATAAATATTTCACTTGTTGGAATACAAGTCTAGCTTCATTTGCAACTCTTTTTGTGTTACTGTCCTACTTTTTGCATAGTCTTCTTAACAAAAAAGTTTCCGTGCCTTATCTACCTGAATTTTATAACAAAAACCTTTGGGACTAATTAAGACTTTTATAGTAAAATAATGAGAGAGATTTTCTGTCTCTCTGGTTTTTTTTCCCTAGTTTTGTGCCTTGGGTTATTCTTGGGGCCACCATAGTCAGATTCAATTTATAGAAGCACATGTGTTGTTCATCTGCATTAATAGAGTACAGTACAATGACAACAACAACAACAACAGCAGCAAAGATCTTGACAAGTTCTAATATTTTCTCTTAAGCTAAATAATTCCCCAGCTTCTTTCATAAGACTCATAAAACAAAACATGTGCTAATTAATGCAGGAAAATCTGATTGTTTGGAAAATATTTTAAATGAACTGAAGGATGCTTTTTTCAGTAGGCAAATTTAATCTGGCAAAGAGAAGCTGGTAGAACGGGTTAGACCAAAGCCCAGAACTCTGTTGCATCCACCATAATTATTCTTAAAGCCATTAGCCAGGCAGGCTATATCTGGTTATAATTCTTGCACACATCGGAGTGGTAGGCAGCATCCAGCTTTTTTCTTTCAAGATGATAACAAATGTAGGAGAAGGTAACATCCCTGCACCAGCAGAAAGCTCCTGGGTTCTCTGTCACCCAGTGAAATTCTTGAGCTAGCCCCTCATTCCCCAAAACGAAGCAGTAGCAGAGTTCAGGACTGAAGGGTATGATTCACAACAGACATAATTCAGAGACCGTTTGACAGAGCCCGGAGGAAAATGAATTTAAGCCATGATTCCAAGAGAAAAGTCATCTTAACTATTAGTGATAGCTATCACATCCATCATGGCCCAAATTCAGGTTCTTCCTCTGTGTACTTGGACTGAAACTTCCATTTCACACCTTGCATGGAGGATGCTGTGGCTTTACTAGTGAATAAAACGGCCCAAGACCAACACTCTGGCTCTGTGGGCAAGGGCCTCGTGTCCACGCAGCTAACCTCAGCTCCTTGTGAAATGGTGCACCTCATCCAAATTGCCTTTTGGCTAAGATTACACCACAACCTGTGCTAGCAATCAAACAAATCTGGACGACCACAGGAACAATACTCAAGGCCAGGCCTTGTCCCCATTTAACTTACAAGTACAGACATAGCCTGTGATGGGGGATGTGTCAGCAACGGCAGCTGGCTGAAAAGGGCACTGCTTAGCCTTCCTGAGCTCCAGAGAAAAGCAGAAATCCTCCTCTGCAGGCTTTGCTCACTTCAGTGTTTCTAGACTGTCTGCTGCCACAGCCAGAGCCCCATGACTACATTTTGTTTGTGTGGCACACACTTCTCACAATTTAGACTCACCTTTCTATCAGGAAACCCACTGTTCTGATGAACAGTTCATGAGAAATGATCTATAAACCTGGGTGGTTAAGAAGAGCTCATTTAGGATGCTGGAAATTTAGGATCCAGACTCTAACACTTTTGTCCTTTTTCTGACGTTGGAAGAGGTTCATTGGATGTCACTTAAGAAAGAGCCAGATCACACAGACATCTGGATGGTAGGAGGTTCTCTTCAGAGCTGAGAACTCAGTTTTCAAATTAAATTAGATGAAGGATGGATGAACTAACCACATTTGACTTCCACGTGAATGTTCTGAAATATGAGAAGGGCTAGTCTTGTTTTAACTCTACCCGCACGTGTGAGATGAGTCCTTCACTGATTGCGTTTGCCTTGGGAGTGTCTAAGCTGTGACTCTTACAGGACCTGTAAGATATGTAAGGCTCTGTACTGGTTCAGAGCCAAATCCAGTTCCTCACTTCCACCAGTTTCCGTGAGAGCTAAGGGCTTCAGGCAGTTCTGTACATGCTCAGGTACACCTAATAGACTTCACCACTGAGTAATTGAGTGTCTGGGGAATTTAGGCAGTTCCTGAGTTATCAGTGTTATTTAGGACCTAAAACTGGAAGTGGCAGCTGGGTGTGAGTCCCCTGGTGAATTAAAAGAATTCAGCTGATCTGTAACAGCTCAGTTAGAATGCTACTAGACCTTTCCAAAAGTGAGATAATGTGGCTTATCTAAAGCCATTTTTACTACTAACTTAGTTAAGGTGCATTACCTTATATTTGTAACCAACTGGGAACATGCATACAGGACTTTAATGTATATAACTTGGTGCTTAGTAATTTGCTGAAAAGTAGGAATTGCTAAACTTGACCCTAAAGTGCTCCTTTAAATCAACACCCTCCCGCACCCTGGGTACAGCTGTGCATTCCCTTTTGCAAATGTGGGTGCTGACACCTTCCAAGAGCATCAGTAACTCCTAGAATCACACCCTTTGGCACAGGCTGGTGCAAACTGCACTATATTCTCCAAATGCATGGTAATTGTTTTACAGTACTTGTTTGCTAGTATTCATCTGGCTGCCTGCCTGCCTGCCTTAGATTTATCATTTCTCTTACAGGACATTAATCCCCACATGATGAGGCCATTCACTGTGCTACCTAAGGATTGATCTGGGCTGTATCCCTCTCCGTTCTGAGTGCTCCCTCCCATGGAAACTGCAGCGTTCATCACACTAAATTGTGTGATGATGTTGTGATATGGACAAATGCTCAGTAGGGAATAAGCTGAAACCAACAGAGACATTTTCACTTAAAGTCAGACTTCCAGAGGTRCAAAGTTAGCTGCTTACTGTGCAATCAAACCCTCAGCAGGAATCTTCTGCTAATTGTGACATTTTTCAGCAAGATGCTAGCAGGCAGGTCACTGGAAATAAATGTACTTCAGATCGTTTTAATAGGAGTAATATAGTATGCACAGAAGTGTTTGCCTTCTTAGCCCTACAAAATTTCAGCTGAAAAGGCCATTTTTTAGCAAAACTCTTTATAAAACRGAAAATGTAAAACACAGACATATTCTCCAATGGTTGATGTAATATACAATAACAGCAAGTCTTAGCTCTTAAATGCTCTAGTTCATTGAAGCACTTGCAGAAATAATCCCACTGACTTCAGAGCTATTGCTCATGTGTTTGAAGTCTAGCACATCATCAAGTGTTTTGTTGGACCAAGGCCCCAGAATATTTTAATTCATAAATATAATATTCCTTTAGAAGAAAAGAACTACACCTTTATATAGATATGCCATAGTATAAATATAGAAATGAAAAAAAGAGTGCAGGATCGAGTCCAGCTAACTTGTTTTTTTGAATTTTAGTCTCCTACTGAAGGAATTAATCTAAAATAAGGGATTTATTTTCCTGTCTATATAATGGAGAAGTTGGTGCCTTTTTTAAGTCTACCAGAAAGAGAATCTGTTTGCCTAAGTAAGGTACCTAGATTGAAGAGACCTGATTCTTCTAGGCTTTTAAAACACCTCCGACTGATTAAAGAAGATCAAGACAAGAAAAACATCATCTAAAATGCAGGAGAGAGTTATATGCCTAAATCAGGAAGACTAATGTAGGAGAAAAAGAGTTCTTGTTTTATGTGAATAAACAGGATAATGATAAAAGAAGGAATCAAACCTGGGGATTAGGAAGTTTGTTTTCTTGCTTTTCCCATCCTACCACGCAGAATCTACTTTTTGTCATAGTTTTGAATATTGCAATTATATTAGGCAGAATCTTGAGTTCAGCTTGGTTGTGCTTACAAGCTTGGCTATGCTTGGCTATTCTTATAAGGCATGAGTGATTGTAGGAATTGTATTTCCTCTTCTCTGGCATCTACATTGTCTCTCTTTTCTTTGGCTGGGTTGACTGGCTGTAAAATTCTCATGATTCCCGTTTGAAAGGGGAGTAAACAATGCCCCAGCTTGAGAAACCAAGCCATAGATGAGCGTGGGGATGCAAGGCAAGAGAACCAGTTTCCATGATGCAGTGAAGTAATAAAGCTAATATGAAATTAGCCGTAAGGCAAAATAGTTCTGGTTTTAGGCATTTTGTTCCTCAATCAAAAGTAAAAAAAAAAAAAGGAAAAAAAAATGGATCTAGAGTTTGCAAATGAGCAATTTTCATGAGATTCCAGGCCTGCTCAGATTCAGAAAGTACCAGAAATACCCTGAGAAAGCTTCTCATGCTGAAATTTCTCACCTAATTTTCACTTATGTGGCATCAACTTATGTGGCTCCTCTGAAGGCAATGATTATCCAGTCACTGAAATTGGCTCATATTATACCTTCAGTTGTGGTTCTGACATGCTGAATAATCACTAGCTGCTGAAAGAACTGATAAATCCATTGTTAATTTGCATGTTAATGGAGACTTTCACCTGACAATCTCATTTTTTAATATATTAATTAAATAACGTATCAGCATCAACAAAGGAGGTAGGTCAGTATGACTGGAATTTGCTACTCTCCCTGGCCAATTAGAAGCTGTAAGCAACATTTTGAAAAATACATAAGTGATTTTGGAATTTACATGTCATTTTTAGGAATAATGGATATTTGCATCTGTATGGTTAAAGGTATTCAAGTATCTTTAAAACACAAATAAGATCCCGATGATAGGCAACTGTGTGAATTATGTACAAATGCAGTTAAATATCCAATCTTTGAAGGCATCTTTGAAACTTTCACAATATGTGAATGTATGGGATCTTTTAAACCCATAACTTCAAGGCAAATTGCAAGAACAGGACATCTTCATATAGGCTGAACAAACTATTTTTCAGCAAATATACTCACAAATTGAAAAGTAGTGCATGATATACATTTTTCTTGAAGCATTCTTTTGGGGATGTGTGAATATCCTCTACTTAAGAAAGGAGAAAATAAGAGAGTCACATTGCTGCTGCTCTGATAGTCTGTCTTCCATAGAGCAAAAAGTATTTAAATATATTTTGAAGGTAATAATAATTAAAGACATAAAGGTAATTGGAAAATATGATAAACTGTAACAAAGGTTTATGAAGATAAATGGTGTCATAGTAACTTGATATCTTTCTGTGATAACTGATTTTCGAGTTAAAGGACACACGGTAGATCTAATCTGTCTGGGTTTCAGTAAATCATTTGATATGGTGTCAGACAGAAAATTACTAGTTAAAATGGATAACATAGGGATTAGAATTAAAAATGTAGTATGAGTAAAAGACTGGCAAAGAGAGACAAAAATGAGTATTATTAAAAGGCGACTTCTCAGAATGGAGAAAGGTTACTAGTGGCTTCTTCAACGTCATGTTGGGATTAATCTCATTAAATACTTCCATTATGAACTTTGTGCAAAATAGGTATGAAATTGATAGCTGAAAGGATGTTGAGAGATATCATATATATAGTGTGGAATGGAAAGGAGGAACTGAATGACCTTGGGGACTGGACTTACAGAATGCGGGCAAATTTAACATATCAGTGTGCACGGCCATACACTTTTACACTAATGACAAGATTTCCTGCTTTACTTGGAAAACAACAATTGGAAATGAGGGAGGAGGAGAAAGATCTGAGTATATTAGCTGATCCCAATATGATGTGACAATAGAAATGGTATACACGTGACCCAAAATGTTTAAGTTATATCCAAAGGAATTAAGGAAGTATTCCTTTTTTAGCTGGAATATAGAAGGAATGCAAGAATGATAAAGGGAAGGGAGGCTCTTATTAATGAGTCAGGACTGAAAGAGCTATGTTCATTCAGCCCAGAATATGGAAGACAAAGAAAGGCTTTATTATTGTTCTTTACAAATATGTTAGGTTAGAAAACCTAGGGGGGAAATGACAAATCAAGTTAAGGGTAAAGTGTGTATGAGAGAAAATAGGCATAAACTGGCAATGAATACATTTAGAATGGGAATTAGAAAGGTGATTTTAACCATATACAAACTGAGATTCTGCAACAGCCTTTCAATAGGATCAGCATCCTTCTAGATTTAAGCGTCCCAGCAGTATTATATGATACAGTTGACACTGTATCCAATTGACATCCAATATTCAAAATCATATTTCATATCAAGTTATATTTACTATTATACATACTGCATACTGCAATTGTAGTCAGATAAATTATGTCATCCTCAGGGTCATACTATAATCACGACTGAGCTAAAAATACAATCCAAAAATCTGATTCTCCTTTCATCTATTCCTTTTTTTTTTTTTAAGGTGGTAAAATCCCTTTAACTTTGCTGGATTTTCATTGCAGTAAAAGAAGAAACAGATTCCAGGCATTCTGATTCACGGTTCTCCCTCTAACTACTATAGTCAGCTGAGTCCCTAACATATATATATATGTATGTATGTATGTATATACATAACAGCCCTAGGCAGAGTATATATTTAAAACTGATTTACCAGACTATTTCCCGAGAGACTTACATTCCCCGAATTTTGGGGATTTTGTTCTTTTCTTTTCTTCTGATGGTAGTTATAGACTGTATGACATTAGCTAGCTTGGAGGTGAAAACGCACCCCAGAGGAATAGCCTTATTTATTTTTCAAAGTATAATTGATTATTTTGAATAATGTATGCGATGGCTAGGTAATGAGTGGAAAAACAAAGTCTAAACATGAATTGGTACCACTTTCTAAGGTGTCTGTGATTTGACAGCATAACATATTAGGTTGGCCTCACAGGCCAGGATAACGGCTATATTCTTTTCTGTAAGTAAAAGTTATTCAGCACATCCCCCCCTACTCAGAAAAAGAATATGAATATGCAGAATTTCATCTGCCTTTTTTATTTGAGATGTTAGTATAAGAATGATGTATAGAGTTAAATTCCAGCTGAAACTTTTTCTGAGATGATTTCGTATAAGGGAAAGTATATATGCTTCTGTGAAAAGTACAAAAAAGAACTGAAAGTCAGTCCTTACTAAAATAATATTTTTAAGAAATTGGAATTATGATTGGCTATCTATTTGAATTCTGAGGCATTTTGGGAGCATAGTCCGGACTGCGGTGAGAATGAGCCCATGCAATCGCACCAAAATTGTCCCTGTATTGTCCTACTCTCAGTGCAACAATGCTTAAGTTCCTCTTTGCTTTATGCTAAACTGACTCTTAGACTTAACGCTGGCTTGGAGTTTGACCTGGAGCAGCAGGTCAGGTCATACAGTGTCTAACTCAATTCAGCAAGATAATGTTTACCCTAACTGCCTGGAGGGGCCTCTATGAGTGGCCAATGYTTAGAAACAGATTCATTTTTGTAGATGTGATATGTAAAACATCAAAATTAATTATCTTTGACACTGCCAACTGTACCTGTAGTAAAGGGAATGTATCAAAAGTACACAGTGAATTTTTCTTTTTTGTTATATTTTTTGGTTACAGCTTGTAGGCCGCTGAAGGGAAAAAAAATGAACAAATTGATGGATTTGGTTATGTGTGAAATGGATATGCAACAAGGGAAGAAGAAAACCTTTTACATTTCCAGAGATCAGAACTCTCAGCCTACCATATAATACTCCATTCCAATTTCATTCAACTGTGATGGAGGGAAAAATTCCATAACATTGGTGTGCACTTAATTGTCACAGGGAAATAAAATTACAAAGTTTAGTAATACCATAAAAATGTGCAGTGTTATGCAAGAACTTAAAATTACATGCTCTCTAAAGTAAAATTATTATACTATAGAGGCTCACAAAAGCTTTCAAACTAAGCAGTGTAATCTCATAGTTAAGAGCTTTAACTTCTGGTTGAGAAAGAATAGAAACACAAATGCCGTTGCTGTCAGGACCAAACAGTACAACAGACTCAAGGTGAATTTTTATGTCATTTTTGAGCATATTTCTTATGCTAATGGATGTTGATAAAAATGCAAGAAATAATATTTGCATTTTCCGTGCACAACTAGGGTATTAGTAGTAAAATCAGAACAAAGGAATGCCCATTAATACATGGACAATCAAAAACAGCTATGCACAACTTGCTGAATCCTTCCAATCAGTGAAAAAACAATAGGAAAACACAGATGTTGACTCTCCTGATCCCATCAAGCTTAAGCCGTGCATCCTTCATCCCATCAAGGGTATGAACAACCAAGGCTTATCTGTGAAAATATATGAGTTCAGGAAAAGACAGACTTTTCAAGCAACAGATAAAAGGCCAAAGTGCTCATGGGTGGGTTGAATGACTTAATCATCTGGTTGTCAGAAATGTGCATGTTTTACCCTATATTGAATGTTCTTGTTTTCCAGCATGATGGCTGGGCTGATTTCTTGGCCAGCAGAGCCATTTCATACAGGGAACCAGCTGATGGACCTGCATTGCACAAGCAGGCATTGGACTGAAGCACAGAATGCTGTAAACAGCTTTCACTCTGTGTTGTTGAAAAGATTAAGCAAATCCATGGGCAGAAAACATGTATTCTGGATGGTACAGACCTAATGCACTTTGGTCCTTCATGGTCCCTGCAGTGAAACTTTAGGACCTCTCAGGATTATCCACTGAACTGTGCAATAGATCCATGCTTTTACAAGCTGATGCAAGATGGTGAAAAACAACTATTGACTACTGCCAACAGAAGTTATCCATATCCCCTTGACAGAAATGAACCAAATAGCTTTTCTGAAAAGTATATAACTATAACCAGTGTAAAGAAAATATAGTAGACCAAGGTCCAGACACTCAGGCTTGTATCTGCCTCTTGAGGTGTCCAACTCTGTCACCTAATGGCATTCTTAAAAAATACTACTACTTTTTAAACTTGTGGGCATCCAGTTGCCAAATGGTGGGCATGCACAAAGACACCTGAATGTTGATAATTGCCACACAAGTAACAGATCGTTTAAAGTTCTAGTGTAGGCTGGGAATCATGAGAATCCCCACAAGGATCTTCAGTGTGGATGTTCCTCACTGTGTTTGCACTGATTCAGGAGATGTAGTCCAAACACACCTACACAGGATGCAGTCCACACAGAAGGTAGTCAACAAAGGCAATGTCTGGCGCCTTGCACTTGGGAAACTTCCAGTATGAAAGCTGTTAAGTCAAATCCCCATTCTGCAGCACGGTCTTTGATTCACACTTTACATGAATGTAGTGGCTCCATTTTGATTATCCTAGTGGTGATTTTCTCTCTGTGTTTTCTGTCACAGTTTGTAAAAGCAATTAAATAATTAATACGTGAAAGATATGAGTCTGTCTTCTACCTTCCCTGATCACTGAGCAAAGATCAGTTATTCTGTCTCACTCAATATTTCACTTTCAATTTTGAGTGAAGCAGCTGTAGGAGGTGTTCAAGAGTAGCCTACCCACATTTTCTCATCTTTTTTTTGCAAGGCCAGCATTCTTGGGATCCTTTCCTTACATATTAAATAATCCCTGAAGGTATCTCTTGGGACTGAGGCTTCATTGAGTTTGAAGGAAAATTGGCAGAGTTCATGGAAGAGAAATTAAATGATTGTTACTAAATAAACAGACACCACATGTGGCTCCAGAGGTCCCTGAGATACAAAAGGTTGGAGGAAGGGAGAGTACGCAGGTGAAACATCATCTGTAATTTTTCTGTCCTTACACCATGTTGATTTTGGTCACCATCAAAGTGGAATATTGAGCAAACTTTACTTTTGGTCTGATGCTGTGTGATCATTTCTGTGCTCTAAGACTAAAGCAGCAGCTTGAGCAAGACCGTGACAAGACCATTTTCTGAGCATCTGGTTCTTGGCCACTACGAATCGCCTCTATATTTCAGCTGTTCCTCTGGACCCCATTTTTTTCAGCTATCACCTCAAAGGCATTGACCAGAGGCAATGAAAGCACTGTAAGAACCTGAAGTGAACAGAACAGAACATTGCACAATTAAATTGTTCTTCTAGAGCATGACCAGAAACAGTCATAAAGCTTACAGAAGACTTTTTGTTGGAAAAATAAAATACAGAGGTGAAGAGGTGGGATGTGTAACAACATATAGAAATTCCAGTCCCAGAAATCTGAAACTATAAAAGCTTTGTATGAATAGATGTTGAAAAATTTATGCTGCCCTTTTTACCTCTTTGGTGTCTGGGTAATTTCGGCTAAGGGCCTGGAAGATAAGCTGTATTTTATTATCTCCTTTGTAATATGGCTTAGTTATATTTTACTCTTTTTTCCACAGAAAACAAAGGAAGGATGGGCTTCTTTCCTATAATATAGCTGGATGAAGAAAAAGGTGTGTTTCTCAAGGTGATACACCTTGATTTCATAGTCACATGCCAAATTATGAATTAAACTTGATATTTGTTTAATGTTCATTCATGATAAAAGTATGTTTGATGTTAGATACCAAAGCTTTATGTGAAATTTAATTTTTGTCACAATCTCTAAGCATTACTATACAGGATGCTTACCTTTATGAATAAATTCATGGACTACTATACCTTACTTTTCCATATCTACAAAGGAGGGATAATAACACTTATCTACATGACAAATTAGATAAGCCGCTTAATTTATTAAAGTTTATAAGCTGCTTTGAGATCTTGCAATAAAAGTTGCTGTGCAAGGAGCAAAGTAATAGCAGCAATATCATAAAGGAAACCAAACTTTTAATTTTGCCAAAGTTCCCTGGGTGAAAAGATAACTCTTTAATGAGATTAAGGACGTGTTTGAGATTGGCAAGTTTATAACAAATCCTCAGTGGTTACAAACATGTAAAGCTGTTTGGCATAACTTTTTGCAATTGCATTTGTGAAAGTAATTGGATATTACGAGACTGTGAATAGTGGAGAAATGCAGCTGGGAGTTCTAAGTTGTGAATTATATGTCATTTTTTATTGCGTAGACGTGAGTGTTGCTGCTGTTGTGGCATTTGAATGGGTTTTCTTTTAGATGATTTATTAGCATATGTACAGTATTTGACTAGCATTATGTTTATTTGTTGATACTCATAACAACCATTCGATCACATGGTAACGTGAAGAAATAGCTGCAACATCGTGATTTAAATGTGTGTTTTTTTCTATTTGAAGTAACCCTGATATGCCAGAACATTTGTAATCAATTTCTAAAGGACATAAAGACTCAAAAGAAGACTATTAAACCTAGTAGAAAGATGCTAGAATACTACACCTCTAATGGATTATTAGTTTTCTCTGTACGGATGGGTTTTCACCTAGCTGAGCTGGCTGTTTCCTTATAAGAATCAGAGGTAGATCTCATTTGAAAGGAACCCTCATTATCTGAGATGACCTGTCTTTTGACTGAATAATTCTGTGCTATCCAGTAGAACAAGAGCCTCAAAAGAGCGAGACTGCATTCACTCATGTTTTGACAGTTTACTGTTGCTTTTTTTTTTCCTGTCCTAAGAGCCAGAAACTGAAGGGAACAATTTCAATTACCACTGAATAAAATTACACATCTTAATCCAAATCTAGGCAGTGAATGAAGTGCTGATTTTTCAGAGCTTTTGAATATTTGTAATCTTCATCTACTTGAAATTAACTATTATATATTTCTAAGCAGGGTTACACCTGGGAATAGTCTTCTATAAAAAGAATAAAAATGAGATCCACAATGTCAAGAATGACCCAAAGCTATATGAATGATCCAAACTATATGGTTCATATGTCTTATACATATCATCAGTATATCTTCTATGTCTTAAATATGACAGTTCCTATGCCTTCCTTGGCCAAATGCAATTTCAGTTTAGAGAAATAAAAATAACACAAATATAACAGGATTCTAATGCTCTTTCTTATTATTAGTGGCAGTCCTGTAATTAATAGTCATACTACCGCTGGTGTTTTAGTAGAAAACCAATCCACTCCTTAGGTACAGTTTCCCAGCTCAGAAATCCAGTCTTGTTCTCAGAAGCAGTCGGCATCTTCAGGGTCAGCTGAATTGTGACCAGAGTGGATTTAATGCTGGCTCTGTCTGACACAGCTTTGAGCAGCAGTAGCTTTTGCTCCTGTTCGTAGGGTCAGATGCCCCAGCTGCCTGGCTCAGATGCTTCTCCCAAAGCTAAGTGTTGGGGTGAGGGTGAGGTGGCTGCTTGTCTCACTTCTTCATCAATCTTTGTTTTGTCAGAGCTGTAGAAGGCCTTTTTGCCCTGTTAGTCTAGACACCAGAAGCCTGAATATTGTCTTACACTCTGCTAGCGTAAAATGACCTCAAAATGCTCTTAAATTACAGTAAACCATATATTTATACCCAGTTTAAGGCTCACTGCCAGAGTACTGCCAAATGTAAATCAGGGTCCATTTAACATACCATGTGGGGTGGAAATTAAAAAGTTTAGAATCAAGTAAGAGTCATTTTCCTCTCTTATAGGATGCTAACACTAATTTGTACCCTAATCACTAATACATGGCATTGTTTGCCCCCAATTATCAGAGGTCCTCCTGTACAGAATCTTTCCTTGTTTGCAGGTTTAAATAATTCCATATTTTCTGATTAATGTTAATTTTACAGAAAAATAGCATCTATTTTAATAAAACTACAGAATTACATTAAAGGAGTAAACCCATTGGGATGAGGGAAGGAAATTTCTCAGTTGCCAGCCACAGTTTGCTATCATCTATCTGACTGTGTTAGTCATTTACAACAAATGCAGCCTGAGTTATAAGCTCATGTTTTATGGTATGACTTGGAGGCAGATTACATTCTGCTCTTTTAGTCTTTGTTATTAACCGGCTTGTTAATCTAGTTGGATAATTGAACAGAAAAGTTTAAATCTATATGACCCTGGGAAAGGGGCTCTTTTTCCACGGTTTGTTAGACACACATCAAAAACTTAACACTGTCCCATGACACCAGCTTGTTGCAAGTGAATCTAAATACAGATTTCTCCTATCTAGGTTCTCCAACTGGATYCTTAAGAACTCATTGCCAGACTTCAATTCCTCCATGTGATTCTGCAATCTGTGCATCCGGGGCCTTGCACCTGGTTCCTCACATATTTAACCTCCTTCCTTCCCAGTGATTAGCATGAGTTTCTTCATAAAAGCAGTGGGCTTTTCTTGACTTGGTATCACAAGATGGTAAAGATGCCAAAAATATGGTAAAAAAGTAGCAAGAAAAGAACAGTGTGCTTAAAAAAGGGATTTCTTAGAAAATGACACTCTTTTGGAAAAAAAACAACCCCCCCCCCMAAAAAAAAGAACAGACCATGTCCTTTTTTGTGCATTTTTAAAAGTCATTCTCCTGTGTCTGATTTTCCATTGCTTTTAGTCTGATAGGTCACTGTTGGAACTGGGAAAAGCTTTCCTGTTCTCTCTTTCTGGTTTATACATGGTGACAATGAACCCTGCTGTAACAAAGAACAACGTCTCTCCTATGGTACAGTATCAGTACCACCTTCTTCTAGTTCTTGTCTCTTATTAAAACAGCTGGTATCTCTTTATATCAAAATTTTGTGTTCTTTATGTCTCAGATGACTCATCAGCTGTTCTGGTGTTTGCTTCCAATATGAAAAAATTCCTATAGGCAGCAACCTATGTTTATTCTTTCAGGGTGTGTTCAGTTTGAATATGAGTGCTAATTACCTTCAATCATAAGTTAACTACTAGGTATAAAACTTTTCCCAAATATATTTGAGAAGGACAGGTTCAACACAACATGAGGGAGACCTATCAAGGAATGAAACACAGTTTGATGCAGACAGATTTACACCATTTCATCACACAAATTTTAGAACCTCTCAAAAATTGTTTTGGTAGGTTTAAATCAGTGACTAACAACTACCTCCAAAACGTAAGTGATATATCTTTTTTTAACTTTTATAAAATTGTTTTAATCCTCCACAAACTTTGGCAAAAACCTTTGGTCATCATTTGGATGATCCCATACACCTCTTTGATTGCCTGCTAATTTTTCCATCTCAATATCAGGTTGTCTTTTCTCCCCTTTAAGCTAGTTTAAAAGCTCCTTATTATAAAAGTTTTTTCCTAATGTCTAACCTTGCCTTTACTGCAGTTTGAGCCCATTTATCTCCAACGGATATTGGAAACATTTTCTTACTCTTTCTAGTACTTTTACACATTAAAGTCTGTTTACGCTTAGTCTTTTCTACTCTAGTCTTCTAATCTATTCTCTTTCAGTTTCTTGTCATGCCTTGCCATTGAATTCTGATTATACAGACTCCAAAAGACCTGTGGAAATTTCAGGCCAGCTGTTTGGATAATCAGTATGTCACTAGTACCTTCTCCTCCGAAAGGGTGAAGGAGACGAAAGAACAGTAGCAGTAGACTTCTGTGTCTCCAAGTCATAGATTTCTCAGTTCTTCAAAATTTTCTTTTCTGAAATCAAAGGCTTCTTCTGTATTTCACTATGTGAAGCTCTTTCTTATTATGCTGAATTCATCCTGTTTGCAAGCTGTCCTGTTATTCTCCCATTCATAATCAGTTCAGCTGTCACAGCTAGCAGATATAGGCAGACTTTCTTTCTGTTTATATCATCCATATTCTACATCTGAACAGTCTTTTTTATAATTTAGCTATTTCTTTGATAATCTGTATTACCCTGAATTTTTTATTCAAAACATATACAAAGGGAGTTAACCTCAATGAATATAAGTTCTGTGGTTTTAGGAACTCAGACAGAAGGCCAAGTAATTCTTAATTTTCTCTCAGAGGTATTGGTGATTTCCTATCACTCATTTGGTTTTCTTTTCTATTCTTTGTTTCCTTCTAATTCAAATAACTTACCCACTCTTCTCTTCCATATGTTAATGCAGTTGTCCCAAAAGGGGATTATGTAAAGCACCAAAACACTCTTTCACACCTTTTCTTCTTCTTACACAGTTTGTATATTCAAATCCTTGCTAATTGTGAATTGCCTTCCTTCCAGTTCTTTTAGGTCTGTAACTAGTGTACTTATGGCCAGAGGTGTCATTTCAGAATCTTCTTTTCATAACAAAGAAGCATTTAAAGGCTGCTGTGGTAGAGGAGATCTACTGACACTGAGTCTGATTAGAAAGGGATTTGTTATGGGAACTGGTTCTACTCAACAGTGATTAATTGCCACTGTTTAGCAACAGTTTGAGTTCTTATTTCCTACCTTCTCTAAGTTTGTCTCCAGACCTTCTTATTCCATTTATTTCTCTTCTTATTTTCTATTTTCCAACTTTTGTCTCCTTTGTGATGGTTGCTTTTATTTTCTCTACTACACTCTGAATATCTCCAAGTCTAATATTCCATTTGTGACGCTAGTACCTGGCAGGCTTCATGGACCATCTAATCAGCTCTACGAGAAAACATTTCCTTGGGGTGCTAAGCTTAGGAATGTATAGCATGAATAAAAACAGCCTGTTATGAGATGAGAACGTTACTGGCTTTAGACCACTTATCTCCTTTTCATAACCTATGTGAGTTTAATATCACATAAGATGCTGAAAGTAAAAACCAAATAAAATATTAAAGCTATCAGATTAATTTGTGTCATAAGTTTTTATTGCCTGATTTGAATATTTTTGGCAAGTGAAGAAATGCAACTGCTTGAGAAAAATAGGTGAAAATGTTAAATTTTACTACCAGGTCACCCTGCATCATGTACTAAACAATTTTATGAATATTTGGAGTACTGATGAAACTAGCTATAGATAGGCCATAAAGCAAGCTTTTATTTCAAAAGGAAAGCTTGATTCCTAAAGATATAGGTCTGATTTTCCACTGCTTTTCACCTTATACAGTCATTTACAGAAGTGACAAAAAAGTCAAAAAAAAGTGTAAAGCAAATACCAACTGATAGAGAATTAGGTCAAACCTCATTTAAAGAACCCAACAAGGAATCCTCAAGGCAATAGATACTTTRGTACATCCTGTTCTATAGAGAATATATCCAGGTTTCTCTTTTTCTGGAAGTACCAGAAGAACAATTAAGGTCCTTACTATGCATAAAATCCCCTAATGCCACTTTCTTTGGTATCATGTCCTATTCTTCAGGGAGTGAGGAACGTCTAAATCTAATCTTACTTCCATTGCTAAATTCAGAATGGCTTTGGTCTGAAAATGTAGTATGTTCCTCCATTGTTGCAGACATGAAATAAAAATGGCATTGATAATGACAAAGACTGTTTAAAAACTGTTTACACAGTGCTTAAAACCCTGGCAGTATTTTGTAATGTCCATATGGTGTTTTCCACAGCTGTTTAGCTGATTGGTAGCTATAAGCCTATAACTTGAGTGTGTATATGTGACTTTACAGAAGTCAGTCTGGTCCAGAAGAGTCTGAAATGTTCTGTTTCACTCTTTCATTACACCATTTTGTGCTAGAATACATCTGCCACTTTTAATGGAAGCATCTCTATCTCTTGCAAGTATTATCCAGGTGGGAACACCTACCAGGAAGCAAACTATCTTCAGACTACTACATCCTAACCAAGTAACTATAGAACTACAGGGACTAAATTACTTCACTAATGCTGAAAAATTTAGTTACCCAGTTAAMAATGCACACTTTGGCCCCACACAGTTGATAGATAATTTACTCAGAAAAGTGTATCCTCCTTTTTTGCTCATATATTATTGATAATGAGGTCTTGATTGCCTTGCATCTGTTTATTATACAGCCATGTTAGAGGAACTCATTTTTTAAGAAGTACTTGTAGTCTGTGAATGCTTGGTCTCCTAGTTTTACTCTTCTCCGTTTGAACAGAGTTAGGTCACATAATATTGCCTCTGTTCTTCAAACTAAGCTAATGGCCAACATGTGTACACATAAATCAGTGTCATCTCTCACCTTCTAGCCATGCACCACTGTGAAGAGCCTGGAGCAGGTCTTGATTCTGGAAGTAGATGCGTGGAAGTTGTCCAAATTACTGGTTTCAGGGTTGATTTCAAGAAAGAACAAAGCACATTTCCTAGGCTTTTTAATTTATTTACCTATTTTGACCAAACAGTCTTGCTTCTGACTTTCCTCAAGTTCTTTTATAAATGTACACTCCCTCTTACTCTAGCACTGTATCCTCCGTCTCAATGCCAGTCCAGAAATGTGCTGTATTTCTCCTCCATCTGAGGTTAGGATCATACATTACAAGAACAAAGGCACCTTTCAAAAGCACTAATGAGGGTGTATAGTAGCAGAGCAGTAAATCTACATTATGTATCTAGGCTGGGATCTGACCTTACAGGAGTATAAGAAAAGGCTTATCTTATCCCCAGAGTGCCATGGTCACAGCTGGAAATGAAGGCTTGAAAAATAAACTTTATAAGAGCTACTAATATTACAAATTGTAGCACTATGGAATAAATCACAGTAGCCATGAAACACAACATACGGTACCCTCTTTTCAGCCAAATGATTTATTCATGAATGTTCGTAATTCAAATGAATTGGCCATGAATATTCATGAATATTCCTTTGTAACTAGATATTGTAAAGAAATCTAGGCTAATTACAACAGAGGCTCTTTGCTAGCATTTGCATAGTGGCAGTGGGAACATTTTGGAAGTTGGAATTCCTTATTGGAGTCCCAGATGCAACTACTTCATGTGATTGAATGTGTACGGAGGTCAACAAAGCAAATATGTAGTAATGCTTGGATGTAGTCTGCTGGCATCTACTCCGCCTATTTGTAGTATATGCATCATTAAACCATGAATATTACATAACTTACTGCAAGTAAAATACTAGACATTCATGCAGAGCAAGCCTTAAGCACAAGTAAGTCAAGTGGCTTTTGGGCTATGTTCCAGTAGGCACAAGAGGTGAATTTCTGCTCACAGTTACATTAGCGCGAATTCACTGATTCCAATTAAGTTTCTTTGGTGTGAATACGAGCCAAGTTTGGCCCTGTCTGCAGACTCATAACTCACAAACTGGAAATTTTCTTTTCCAGTAACAGCACTGAGAAACAAATTATACCACAATTTCTTATCTTTTTCCAGTGACATAGGCTGAGGTTAAAATGTCATAAATCTGGCATTTCATTTTTTCTTATTTTCTCAGAAGTATCAGCAGGAAAGGATGCCTTTTGCTCTCTGTTCCTCTCACACTTTAAAAAAGAGGCATCCCGTATGGAATTGTCTGCAAACACATACAGAAAGATCTGGAAGGGAGCTGTAGCTTTGACATTGATGACAAGGAAAAAGGAAGTATGAAACAAACATAGCAGCTGGGCCTTTGTTCATCTGGAGAATGACAAGCAGGTAAAATCTGTGGGGAGTTCTTCGACTCATATATTTTAAGGTAGCATGAGACCATTCTGAGAATTTGGTGTCCAGAATAACATAGATCACATAATTTTTCTCAATAAATGTTGTATCAAGACCAGAATTCCTGATATCCCGACTTATTTTAAAGATATTGAAGTGAGGAGTCATCTGTCTTAAGGCTGCCATCTACAAACCAAACAACCATATCTGACCTAAGGCATAAGCACTGCTAGGGTATAATGCGCAGGACCAATATCTAAAACAGGGAAGACGAATCATGAATAAAAAGAGTTTCTAGATGGCAAGAAAGATCAGATTTAATGTCAATGCTTACAATACCCTAAATTTAGGTAAGCTGAATTTCACTCCCGCTATGGTAGAAAATCCTGGATTTTCCTCAGCAAGTTACTCAAATATTCATTTCACTGTTAAAATGTGCATCTGAGTTCTGATGTAAATTTGTCCCCATTGTACCCAGAGCTGGCTGAAAGCTTTTGCAATTTGAAAAAAGAGCTATAAGAAGAGGCAATAATTCCTGCAGGAAATGTTTCCACTTTTTCTGTATTTGTTAATAAATGTCCTTCCTTAGCCATTGCCTCCTGTTATGACTTTGTTCACTTTGTCCCCATGTGGTTATTATGGATTGTGATTATGTCACCTTGTAACCTTTTATGGGATACACTCTGTTGATGGAGCCTTTTAAGCTTTTTACCAAACAGAACTTTTTTCAGACCGTATATTATGCCTGCAGTATTCTTCTGAACCTTCAAAACTTTCCAGTAATTTTTGGTGAAACATGAACACTGGAAATAGACACTGTTTTTCCCACTAGTGCTGCAACCAAAAGTCAATACCATTTCACTCCATAAAATTTGCCTTTTACCTATGGTACTATGACCAGTGCTTAGCTTCATTGGATTAATTTTTTGTGATAGCCTCTATCCTTTTCAAGGTTTTTGCTTTCTATGAAATACTCGGTAGGAATGGTCTAAAGTATTTGTTTCCTAGATATATGATACTGCATTTGACTCACTTGAGATTAAAGGCAACTGCTGAGCAGTATAATTTTGTACTGCTAACATGTTATTTATTCATCTTGCATTTTTTTGTTATCTTTGTACTTCATCAATTATGATATTATATTCTGCTTGCAGATCAAGGATAAAATACATTGAATATAAGTATTCAGGTAAACACTCTATTGGGACATGGCTTGAGCTACCCCCAGTTGAATGACATTTTTCCTTAATACAATTTCTGGGTTACTAGCCAGTAATTTGTGTGCAAATTTGATGTTCACATCAAGACAACAGGAACAGAAGGTGTCATGGCAATGTGGGCCAGGTCAAATAAATTAAGTTCCTTCTCTAACAAATAGCTTATTATTATGTAGTTAGTTATGGGGAAAAAGAAGTACCAGAATAACAAGAAGTAATCGGATGCRAAAGATCCCCATTCCTTACCTTCCTGGAGCTTGGAAGATACAAACTGGAAGTGAGCTTTGGCTGGGGAGGGTGCACTGAAGGCACAGAAAAAAAGTGAAAAAAAACCCCCCAAACTGAACAGAAGATAAAGGAAGTACAATCAACAGAAGCACAGCAGGAGAGTCTTTGAGTGGCTTGGATGAGAAAAAGGGTGCTCTTATTCTGAGCTTGTAGAACAGCAGCTTTGCTCTGTGCTTGATTTATATTGTGCCCCTTCTATGGAATCAATTGCTTGAACGCTGGCAAGAGCTCCGTACTGCTCCATTAAATGTAAGACCCACTGTGCTACAGGGTACTGATTAGCATGGACAGGAACAGACGTTAATGCCTGAAAATTCATTGCAGCCATGTTTTTAAAAGCTGTYAAGTCATAACTTAACAAAATGCCCAATTAGTGCCCAAATACCTTGTCTATTTTCTCTAGCTGTGGCATTACCATCATTAAAATATATTAAAACTA
This sequence comes from Apteryx rowi, assembly GCF_003343035.1. Lineage (NCBI taxonomy): Eukaryota > Metazoa > Chordata > Aves > Apterygiformes > Apterygidae > Apteryx > Apteryx rowi. The sequence continues at coordinate 1,015,571 of NW_020449208.1, read as the reverse complement.
ATGTTTAATTCCCAGAGTGTAAAATGCTATTACAAAATAAATATTGTAAATGAACTGTTCTCTAGCCTGTATATGTAACCCAAGACATGGAAATACACTATTGTATGGATGATAAATGAAAATCAGCTTGAATTTGAGAAATGATCATTACATATATATTGTAAATGAACAATGAAATAACATTTTTCCACCCAAATGCATATGATCTATTTCTGATGAGTTGAAATTAGTCATTTTAATTATTCTTTTTAATTTTTCCCCTAACAGATCATTCCTGATATTTAGATGCATTTAGCTAGAACCATTTATGTATCCTTTTTATATTGTAAGAAACAATAAGGCGGCTAGGATTTTTAATAACTTTTGCTTATTGGAAGAAAATTTCTAAATAAGCATTAATGTCTTGGATCTACTGAAAACATGATTCTGTAGGCTTTTAAGTGAAGACATGTAAAACATAATATAGCTGCACTTACATATTATAGTTCTGGACTTCAGCCTATTTTTTCTTATTTTCTAATGATTTTATTCACTTGAATTTTCATTTGTATTTAATGGTTTTGTGTGCAGGTTGTTTCTTCAGCTGAAGTGAACTTCTGTGGGCAGCAGGAATGGATACAGACTTAGAAAGATTCACATTTCAAAATCCTTCATTTAGCATTATTGTTTGCAAGAAGGGCTATTTGCACGATTCACATCGGTGTCTGAACATACTCATGATCTCATATTCGACATTGAGCTATCTGGAGATTGATACCTGTTCTGCTAGTTTGCTCACCATTGCCTTGTGCTGCATTTTGTTAAAAGGATGCCACTGAGCAGCAAGTAGGGAGACTGTCTGCTTGCCTTGTCCTGTCTGGAGCACTTTGGATCTGACTGATTTTCCTGTAGGGAGGGAAAAATTTTGATGAACTTGGGGACCTAGACGGATCTGTGTAAAACTACATGCAACCCAGGAAGCTGCTGGCTGGAGAGTATGACTGAAACTGCTCTGCAGGGAAGTTTTTGTTTGTTTGTTTGTTTCTAATATAATGTAACAGTGGAAATTCAAGGCCTTGCAGGTGTTTTTGCTATGTGTTCTTTAAAGAAATAGTGCATTCAGATCCCACTCAAACCTCTGGATGTGGTGAGTGCCATCACTGGCACATTCATGATACTCAAACATCATGAAGGCATAGCCCATGAATGCTATTAGGCCTTTCAAAGATTTCTATGAATATGTCTTATCTAGTGTCATGGTGGGAAGAATGAGAAATAAATGTTTTTAACAAGGAATATGTAGGTTAGACACTAGAAAAAAAAAAAAACTGATGGTGAAGAGAATGAAGCACAGGAGCAGGTTGCCTCAGAAGTTTGTAGAGTTAGTGGAGGTCCTCAACAAACAGCTGGGCAGCCAAAGGCAAGAATGACATAGATATATTTGATCCTGCATGGAGACAACAGGATGGGTTGGGGTCTAGGGCGTATCCACGGTTCTGTAAACAGGAAGATGGCCCCAATGTATTTTATTCCATCCTATGGACTAATAGTAGTAGGCAATACAGGCAGTTAGCAAAAATTCAGATGTTCACTTTCAATGTACTTAGTAAAAAATTAAACGTTCTGTTCCAACAGCTTCAGTTAAAATGCAACAGAAAGTGGGATGAATAGAGACGTAAGTCAAGTCAGAGCTGGTCCCTCTGCCTTGAGACTCCATTCTTGAACACACTGATCATCCCCTCCACAGTGCCCATCTCAGTGCTAATGAACATGTTCACTCAAAAACAGGAATATATTATTTATATTAAATAATTGCCCTCTCATAAAAGCCAGGCACTTCATATGAACAGCAGCGCACTGCAGAAGGTTTCATAATGTGAGTATGAGAAGTGACTACTTGGTTAGTGACATCACCATAAAGAGCTTTCTTTATCAACAACAAACAGTAACATCTTCTTTTCAGGTTGTCGCTGTTAGGCATTATCAAGGATTTGCATGTCAGATCCTTCTCTCCTTCCTCCCCAAGTAGCTATTACAGTATTCCACTTCAAAAAAAACCCTTAGATTTAATAAGAAAGCTTGCAGATAGTGATTAGGGTGATACTGTAGATACCACCTTCATTTGTCCTGAGTTATATCTTCCCAGATGAGTAGATTTACACATACTCCCTGTGATTATCAGTAGGACAGAATAAAAGCAGAATAAGGTGCTACTTGTGGTGGTAAACCAGGTCTTTCATGCTACTCTCCCTCCTGCTTATTTTAGTTTTGACACTGCTAAAGATATTTTCTCTGCAACATTTAATTCAGAAGTTCAAAACTGAAGCTGTTGCAGGATGTTTTATTGTATTTCTCATTTCATTAATCTTTCTCTATCATCTATTTACTGGATATGAATTGTAAGAAGCACAGTGCCACATTTGCGTCATTCAGAAAAGCGGTCTGCATGTGCAGGCAGCATATGGCAAATGTATAAATGGTTATGAATAAATCATGAATCATCACAATTATTAATAACTGATAAAGTCCTGAAAAAGCCCTTAGCTGAGGAATCTGAAGGAAAAAGAGAGTGCAAAATGCCTTGGAGAAATATGCCTTCACTTAAGAAGTGAGCACTCCCACAACCTTGAACACTGGATTTGGCAGGAGACTGTGTGGAGCCAGCTATCAAAATGGTTTTAGCAGCAATGATTTTAACAGAGCGTATGTTCTTCTGGAATCTAATGATAGAGGAGGTGGCGAGAGGAAGACTGGGGATAGATTGCTCAGGGGATTTGTAATGGGAACATCAAGATAACACTTGCCAATTTAATTGCACTTTTCATCATATGATCTCAGAGTGCTTTTCTCATAGATTCATCTCTTTCATGGCCAGAAGGGACCATTAGATCATCCAGTCTGACCTCCTGTTTAATGCAAAATTTCATCCAGTTATCCCTGCACAGAATCCAATATCTTGAATGCTCTGGAAACTCTACAAGTCTATTCCTGTAACTGTTACTCATGTTGAGAAGCACTCACTTCAGAAAGAAGTCCAGATTTAAATGGGATAAGTTTTGTGCATAAATATTGCAAAATGTAAAGGCTTACAGAACTGAATCCAGAAAGATTTAAGACTCAAATGAACCTACAAGACATAACCCTGGGCAAAGGTGTTATTGTGGGAAGGCCCGCTGAGTCGAATCTTTTTCTTTTCCTCTGATAGTTCTCCGTCCACACACTTTCAACTTTTCCTCTAGGGACATACAGAAGCATCACACATCTAAAAGAAAGAGGGCTTCTCTTTTGCAATGGGCAAACCGTTCTGCCTTTCCACTCTCTTTTGGGGTATGGAGCCTGGAGAACCTGCTCAGTTAGGAGGAAGAATAAGTACTGCAGTGACTTCTTAGGAGGAAAGAGCCTTAGTATGGGTCTGGTGCAAAGAAATAGGGTGTCCTCTTCCCTCCCTTCTTGTCCAGCTCTTGTAAATCAGCTCCAGCCTGCAAGACATGAAACCACATTACTGCTTAAGCTGCTACACCCTGCACCACATCTGGTGCTTCCTTGCTTCTGCTGCTGCTCCCCAGAGTTTACTTGGACACAGAACTGAAATAACACAGCTTTATCCATTTTGGAGAAGACCTACTTCCCAGGTGTCCAGCTGGGAGCATGATCAGAGCAAGTGCACATCTGTCTGTATCTGCTCATGGAAATGGACATTCAGATTCTTTCACCTCTATATTTCTTCTTGAGATCCACTATAGTCAGTTGTGACTCAAAATGTGTCCATCTAATGAGATGCACGAGGAGGCTTAGTCCAGATGTTGTGTGGCTGAAACAACAGTATTCATTCGATGCTGTTGGAATGGTGCAAATAGATGGTAAAATTTGTCCTCTGGATGCTCGTGTATCATGGCAAAAGAATATGCATAAACTAACTAACTATCCTTCTTTCTTTTTCTTTCTTTCTTTCTTTCTTTCTTTCTTTCTTTCTGTCTCTCTGTCTCTCTCTCTCTTTCTTTCTTTCTCTCTCTCTCTGTCTCTCTCTCTGTCCAGACATGTTGAAATCCATCACCAACAATAAATACTGACATTATTTGAATTTTTTTCTGTATTACACCATTTCAGCTCACAGAAAGATTTCTAATGTAGTACCGTTAACTTTTGTTGACCCAAACAACCTTGAATTTTTGAGGGCTATTCCAGTCCCCTTCTGAAAGGATCTCAATAACAGCAAAAAGAGAGGGGGGAAATGCCATGCTCTTAGCTGGCTTAATTCAGCACTACTGGCCTTTCCTACTTTTATAAAGAATGCAACTGATCCCTAAAAGATCCATAATTAACAGAGCACATTTTAAATATAAGTGCATGGTCACATGCATTCTAAACTATCAATAATCACAAACAATTGACTTATTCATGATCATGTGATGGTTAAAAAGTTTAATATACTTTTTGCATTGCTACAGATGGAACAAATGGCAAAGACTTTGGGATTTGTTCTGATAAATATTGGCATAAAAATATAATCATTTTCCAAATTTTTTGAAATGATATCATCACATTTTTCTGGAAGACTGAGAACAGTGTTTCTTGAGGCAATTCCATTGGCTTTTTGTTCTGACTAGCTCATATACAATGCTGTACGTAGAGGTTTCTATGCAGAATTTAAGAATGTGCATGCCAAAATCTCAAGAGATGAAAAACTTGCTTTGTAACTGGATCCATTGTCACAGAGAACTTGTCACTTGACCTGTAGTAATTGCAAACATGGTCTTTTTTACATAAAGCGGGAACCTGTTATTGCATAAATTAGAAATACAAAACAAAAACATCACAAAGTATAGAAAAGAGTAGTGATCAGTAGTTTGAATTTCAGATGGCAGGTGGCTTTTAGTAGCATTTCTGACGTGTCAATACTGAGGCAAATACTGTTTAGCATGATTATTGATGATCAGGAGAACAGGACGGAATCCACCCTCAGGATGTTCAAGGACATCACCATGGCAGGGAGGGGAGAGCAGCTGACATGGCAATATGGTAGGGCTGAGGTCTTGGCAGGCTGGATAAATGGGCTGATAGAAATCCCGTTAAGTTCAACAGAGGCAGACAGACTCCTGCACTAGGGATGGAATAACTCCATGCAACAGTACTGGTCAGGTGGCAACTGGCTAGGAATCAGGTCTGCAGAAGAGGATCTGGAGTCGGTCCTGGCGGACAACAAGTGGGCAGTGCATCCCTGCAGCAAAGAAGGTCAGCCTCATGCTGAGGTGCATTAACAACTGCAGCTAGCAGATTGAGGGAAGTGATTATTATTTTGTATTCAGCACTTGAGAGACTGCACTGAGGAGTACTCTGCCTAGTTTGGGCCTTCCCACTGCAAAAAGACACTCTCAGGCTGGAGTGAATCCAGTGGAGGGCCACCAAAACGGTTAAGGGGATGGAACATGTGATGTATGAGGAGAGGCTGAGAGAAATGGGTTTGTTCAGCCTTAAGAAGAGAAGGCTCAGAGTGATTTTATTGCTATCTACAACTGCCTAAGGAGTGGTTATACAGATGATGGAGCCAGTCTCTTCCCAGAGGTGCACAGCAGAAGGAAAAGAGGCAACAGACACAAGTTGCAGTAAGAAAAATTCTGATTAGATATAAGGAAAAAATTCCACACCTTGAAGGAGATCAAAGACTAGCACTCTTTGCCTGGAATGACTGTGGGATCTTCATCCTTGGAAATATTCAAACCTCAACAGGCCACAGCCCTGAGAAATCTCATCTAACTCTGAAGTTATCCCTATTCTGGGCAGGGGATTAAAAAAGATGACTTCCTCAGGTCCCTTCCAACCTAAATTTTTCTGTGAATCAATAATATTTCCTACAAGAAAAAAGTATGATAAAAATATATTGAACACTTTGAGAAGGAGACTAATGACAGTGGCTGTATGAGTACCTCAGATGGATATTCTAAAAGGTTTTTTTTCAGAGTGAAATTCAATAGTATTCAAGATTGCAAACATTTTTTCTCACTATTAATGAATCCAATATTAACGGTGATTTACTGTGTTCTTTAAAAAAATGTTCACAAGTTGTTAGTTATCAGAGGTCCTCTGAAGAATGAACACATATACAGACAAAGCTTTCAATTCTCTTAATATGAAGCCAAACCCTGACCTTTTTAAGTAAAGGGAGAAAAAAATACTATTATGTGTTTACTGGTTTCAGGAATATCCACGTGTCAATTATAGCATAGAATCTGTACACAGTCCATGAACACATCCCGTGATTTTTTTCATATACTTAATAAGACAAATAGCGTGAAGATGATTATAGGGCATGAAAAATTCCATAAGGACTTCAATAGACCGAAACCCATCTCATGCCCTATTTTAAGAACATATAAAGGGGCAGACTGCCCTTGGGTAACAAACTCATTCTTCCACTGAGTCGAGGTGGGAATCTGAGTGGCATTTCAGGACATGCTCATTTCCGGCTATGGAAAGTCACAATTTTGTCATCATGTAAAGTACAGAGGGCAATGCGCTGCTGCCATGCAGCAATACCGCTCCCATGCAGGAACGGGGGGAAACAGCTTTTTGTTTGTAGTGTTGCTTTGATTTCTGTAAAAAAGGGAAAAAAAATCACCTTTTTCTTTTGTGAACAGCCAGGAAGTGGTTCTAATTCTCATCACATTTTGTATCAGTGTTCATCAACGTGGGGGGTTATGTTAAATTGCATGCAATGCAGTTAAATTATCACAGTCTATCAGATGAGCAGCAATAGCTGATTACATACATGCTCTTATCCCAATACTGTTGTGAAACAAAATGTACTGGCTTTTAATTTTGCACATTTAACTGCCAGTGGAGTGGACTAAACACTTTCATATTGTCAGCTACCACAGTCTCTACTGACAGGCAGTAAGTTATTATTCTGTAGTATCTCAGAAATGTTCTGTTATATCCCTATACCCTGACTATATAATAATAAACCTGTTCTATAAGTCCTGTTTTATTTGACAGCTGTCCTAACAGATTTCAGGGGTGAAGGCCTAGCTTAGGAGTTCTGATTATATATATATCCTAATTTAGAGATTAAAGTGAAAAATTGTGTCTAAACATCCCAAGTAATTTGTGATTACAGTAAATTGCACATGATGTTGCTCTGATTTCTAATAGTATCACTCAGGTAATTCTATACGGGAAAAGGACACATTAATAGGAGAAAAGCTCAGTAAAACTCCTTTTTATGTTATGTTCAAGGTAAAGATGTTACATATTTAAATGAATTAGCCACAAATCTGCAGTGTAAAACTTCTTGTTTTGCTGAATCCAACAAAATTGTCACCAACATTTTAACCTTTGAACTGAACATATGGTCACAAGCAACTAGGACACTACCGGTGCTTTGACTTAACTTACAGTAGGTAAATTTTCCTGCTGAAGGTTCCCTCCAGTCTTATGCAACCCCCCATCCAAACATATGTTCTCATGATGAGGTAGTTTGTTTCCCACATAATTTCCCTGTCTTTGAGAGAATAACACCTCTCTTACCTCAGTGAGATTTTTCATTAAAATAATAAGCTATATAATGCCTTGAATGGTGCAATTAACCAAAGATCACAAAACACTTTATAAATTAGAATTTCAACTCCCAGCAAACAGGGGTGTTTAAATATCATTACGCCCATTTTTCTGAGGCATGGATTGAAGTAGACTAGAGCTCACTCAAGCTCCCACTTGAAAAAACTCCGCATAAATGATTCCCTGATGAGGAGGTAGACTCCTGGGACCACTCCCCGTAGTGGCTCCCTCTCTTCACTGACTACATGTGGTTCCAAGGTGTCTTAATCTCAGAGGAAGTTTTATCTATTGCTCCGGTAAAGTAATACCTATGCTAGGCACCTGTGATAGGCAGCCTGGATCTTTTAGTGGTGCCCTTCCTCCAGTGGTTGTCCACCAACCGTGAGTGGCACAGCTGAGCAAATATTAATCCAGCAAATGCTGCAGTGGGTGGCATGTATGCCTTTGACCTCCTTTTGAGGAAAGAGCCCCTCTCCTGGGCTCTGTGCTGAAGAGCTGTGATCTAACCCATACATTCTGCCTGACTTTAGGGGCAAGAGAATCCAGCTGGAAAAAATACATCTTTTGTGTCTCTTCGTAGAGTACTTGACAACCAGACTGATTTATCTCATACATATTTATCAATTTTAAGAGCTTTTTGGAAATCATTTGACATTTCATTTAACATACTTGTATTATTAGCCTTGAATGCTTATTTGCAGCATTGAAACCCACTGCTAATTGTTACAGGGGCATAATAAAGATTATGCCAAAGTCATTCTGCATATGAAGTCAAACTATATGCGAATGTACTAGGGAATATGTGAATAGATAGGTAAATATATATATGCCTATAATATATATATTTACACATGCATATTTCTATTATCTGTCTTGCAGTCTTCAGTTATTCTACCTTAAGTTACATTCTGAGACTCTGCATCCCATAAAAACAGCCACAAGAATTTGCATGGGCCTATGTCAGCTGACTTTAACTTCTGGAGTAGGATTTGTTTCACCGACCGTAAAATACCTACAGAATAGATGTGCCCATCTAACCTAGTTATTTACAGTCTCTTCATAATCAGTGGAGACAAATAAGAATTTTCAGAAGAAGAAAAAAAAAGAGAGATCTTGTGCTAAAGTAGATAGTTTTATTCTTCAGATGAATCTCATGCTAAATCTGTCCACTCCTTTGGACAAGTTGTCTTTAATTTTAAGAAAGTCTACACAAGTAGCTTAGAAAAAGATATCTATTCTGTGGGTAAGTCCGTTCCTGGACTTTAATATAACTCTAGTTTCTGATCCTGTTGAGAAATCTATAAAGATGGAGTTTTTTCAGGATCAAAGCCATATTAACAACAGGAATGGACTTCAAAAGTAGAGCTAGTCAAAGAATAGTTGGTAGCATTTTTCTTATAAAATGATAATTCTTCAAACAAGAAACTTTTCAAAGCAATGTGCCTATTTCCATGAAAGTTCCTTATGAAGGTTCTAGTCAAAACAGGAGAAAGAGAAAGTGAGCTAAACAAAAATAAAAATAGGTGGAGAAGTAAAGGGAAAAGGAAGATTGAAGTATTAAAAAAAAAAAAAAAGGGTAAGTAAATAATGTCAACATTCCAGAAAGCAGAATGTCTGGATTTGAGTTCTGAGCAAAACGCAAAAAATGATTGTTTCTTTGTGTCTTTGTAATGTCATTCTAAAGGACTCTAAAATGCTTGAGCCTCCTAATGTTGACAGTGATAACAATAATAATAATTTTTCATTCAAATGTAGGATGTTTTCCCTTAAAACCTCACTCATTTTTAAACTCTTTGAAGATTTTTAAACAATGCATTTATTTTTTGACTATTCTAGTTTTAAATGAAAAACAAATGAAATATAAGAAAATAGAAACATTCAGCATCTTCTACAAAATAAAGAAAAATGAAAAAGCATGCACATTTGGAATGTCATCCTCTAACATCATTATCCACTCAGCTACTTTCCCTGGCACATAAAAAATGAAAACAAAAAAGACCTAGTTTTTTGTTAATGTCACCATCCTGTCTTTCTGCAGATAGCTAGTCCTATCCCAAATAGATGTATGTGCTTGAAAGATTAGACCTGTTTTTATATGCATAATGTATCAACATTATTGCACAGCTCCAAGCGTAGTTAATTTTTATTTAAAATGAAAATGCATAATGAAGACTGTGTGCTGGAAATGTCATAAGGAACTGCTTGTGTATATTACCCCCTCTCAATTTCTATGATTTATGTGATGGAAATCGAAAGCATGCTGTGAAAAGTGAAGCCCAAGACTTGAAACAAATATGAAGCTGAATACTACAAAGGACTTCGGCATCTCTGTTGCTCTGAGAAATGATTTGATTTTACTGTTATGAAGGTGAAGGCAAAATAGTTTTCCTTAAGTTTATACTTTGATTTACTATAACATCCTTACTTAGATATCTTTGATCTGATGTTGAGATTACAATGGAAATCTAGTAACATTAAAAGTAACGAGTAACCTTAGCACACAAATTTATTTTAATGGTTGGGAATTTTTTTTTTTAATAGGTCTTTATTATGGAGTGTACCTATAGTCAGAATACTCCCCTGCACATGATTAAGTTCCAAAAAGCCATATACTTAAAAAGGGCATATAATTAAAGCTAAGTATTATCCTTGGCCATTAGTAAATGCTCTTCTTATCAGAGCTGCAGGATGCTGGCTGAAGTATTATGCGAGTCTGTCGGGAGTATGGTTAATGTATTAACATCTCTGGTTAAGTTTATACTAACCAATGGTATATGTGATATATCATTTTTAATTTGTATATTCCTAAGGGATGAAGGCTTTTTGCTTTATAGTACGTCGAGCTGTGAACCAAAGCCACTTAATTCTGGAGAGCTCATATTAGCTGCACTCTACAAAAATGCAGGCTTGATTGTGAAAAGGGTTTTATGACCTTTTTTGTCATTACAGTAGCAATGAATTCAAGTATGTTGTTTTTTAAATAAAATCGTCCTTATGAAGAAAAGCTGAGGAAAATCAAATATCATCACCAGCCTGTGGTCTCCAGCCTTGTGATGTGCATTTGCATGGCAAGTTTAATTCCCATGTCAGGTTTAAATCATGTGACCAACAAGGAAACCATGATCAGAAGGGCAATTTGTGTAGTCCAGATCCTCGGTTCTGGGAAGGAACTTGGCAGCAGAAACTTCTGAGGCCAGCTGCCAGTCYGCTTTGGGACCCTGCTACATGCACAGTGGAGTGACGTGATCCCCAGGGAGTTCTGTAATCTCCTCCCTTGAGAAGAGCTCCAAGGTCTACTTCTCTGCTTGGCAATCTGAGGTGTAAGAAGTATGTTCTGTGGTGATCAAGCATATGAAGACATGGTAAAGATGTGTCTCATAGGATCAGGGAGATTGACCACCCCAGATCACACAGTTATTTTCTTGCATCTGAACATTGGAGTTATTCTGCAAATACTTAACACTAGAAATATAGATGTTTATGGAGTCCTTATAGCAGAAACACAGACACGGAGGAAGGAGTTAAGCTCAGTGCTTACCTTCTTGTAATGAAACAAGACTCAGGTTGGTGATGATACCAGTTAAAGACCAATTAAAGATACCTTTATACAGTTCATGTGATAGACAGTGTGCATGGATAACGGACTATTCATCAAAAAACATAATGCAGGGCCAGATAAATTCAAAGGAGGAAACCCCCCCACACAAATATTTAACAAGGAAGGTCAATCACCAGAACAAAGGGGAAGTTCCCAAAAGGGGAAGTTGGATCCCACAGCTTTTGGATCCCAGAGTCCTTTGTCTTTCCAGGCAGCAGGCTTTAGCAAACGCAGGATTTTAGGCTTATCATGGGGGATAGTAAATGAAAGTCCAAGGCTTGTATCAAACAGAAAATCAGATTAGCTGAACTTTTCTGAGCTCAAAAATCTTTGAAACCTGTCCAGTGAGGACCATCTATCAGATGCACTGAGATAGGCAGGCTTCCCATGGAAGATCAATGACATTTAAGATAATAGGATGATGTATGGAAGTTGAATAAAGTTTGCTTAGGAAAGCAAGCATCTGACTTTTCAGTGCGTATTTGAAGAAATGTAGTAAGATTGTTTCAGTGCAAGGATTTTTATTATTATTTAATATTAGAGACAATATAATCTCAGCTGGTATAAAACAGCACAGCCCCATTGAAATCAATGGAGCTATACTGATTTATAGCAACTGACTATCTCATCCTGTATTTTTACATTAATAAGCTTAGAAAAGCTATTTCTTCACAAATAGGAAGGCTAATTGGCTGACCTTTCAGCCTCACCCCGTTTTATAGCTGTCTTGGGGATCTGCAGGGAAGAGTTATGAGAAACAACCTGTCTTGGGACAGGGTTAGCTGAACCTCTGAACCACTCAGGTTTCTCTGACCATGACTACGTTATGCAGTGGAGCATGATGCAGGAGTAACTGAGGTGCCTTAGTTACTGAAGCTGTTGTATTTCATATTACAGCAACGTACCAAGTGCACTTACCATCTGAGGTCTGGAAGCAGGACAGCCACATCGTGATGGAGCTGATAAATCCTGCTAAAAGACTTGGTTTGACTATTTGGGGACTAAAACTGTTTCACATCAAGCCAGCTTGGAGTATCTCAGAGTTATGCTTTCCTGTTTGTTAGGCCAATGTAACTGGAGGCAGCTCAGGAACTGAACTTCAGCTCCCAGTGCGCAGGTGGGCCCTGGGAGTRTGAGGGGAACCTTCTCTGCCCTTTCTTGTCGCAACATGGAAACTGCAAAACTTAGACTTAGCTCTTCTTTTTAATTGTTTTTCACTTCATGGCCAGACTGAATAAGTTTCAAGTAACTACGTATTTTTCCATTTAGAAATTTCAGCTGGTTTGTTTGGCCAGCTTCTTCCCCAAAGAAAAATAATTCTATTTAGCACTTGGTAACATACATTAGAGAACACAAATTTTAAAACAATGAAGTGTACTGTCTATATTCCACCTTCCCATCCAACCATCCATCTACCTTGTAGTTAGTCTCATCTAAGCTTATATTTCACTAGAAGTTGAATGAGGTAAATTTTCCTCTGAAGTTACTGGGGCAGAACTAAATCAATCTGCATTCTCTTAGCAAGTACGGATCCTGCTGTGTCCTTGGGTCTTTCAGTCTGGTTCCCTTTTGTTCATGCTACCTTGAGTGCTCCTCCTGAGAGTGGGCTAGAGCCATTAAGACTGTTATCTCTAGTATTGTCTCTTAATGACCCTTAAGTGTAAGCTGTTAGGCACCAATTAGAAAGACCTCCTCCCTCTTTCTCTAAGTGGGTAGGCTCTATTCACTTGACAAATCCTCAGGGTGAAATATCTATTGGGTACAGATTAAAGCTGTTTAGGAATTTTTTCTTGCCAGAAGAAGCTGATTCAGCAAGACCAAAATGCTTATTAGGAAAATATAGGTTTTGATAAACACCCAGTGAAATTCAGCCAGAGCTTATGAAAACCTGCTTGCTTTCCTGCTGAGGTATTCAGTCAGGAAAGCTGGCTTCCTGTACCATATGCACTGATACAGGAACCGTGTGCACCAGGAACATTGCATTCTCAGTATTCCCCCGATATGGACCCGAAAACCTGGAATTTTTTAATCATCTTTTTTTTAGACTGGTCAGGGGAGTTCTAAAATACGTATTGCAAAGCTCAATGATTTCAGAGTCCTTTCCACATGCCTTGCCTATATATCCACTTATCTGTTGTCCAGTTATGTCCTGCCCTTTCAGATTCCACCTCCTGTCCATCACATGGGACCTAGAAAGTCACCAGGAGCCACAGATGACCTGATTTTCAGGTTAAATGCCATTTATTTTTGATAATTTACTGGTTAGTGGAAAGGTTTTCCTAAAACTCTTTTTCTTAAAACTTCTTTGAAATGATTTTGTCTTTTCTTTCACAACAAAACACTTCAGTCTCTCTCATCTCTCCAAATTTTGGAATTTTCTGTAATTGGAAATTCTAGCTTTTTACTTCAGTTCTAGTGCAACGTTGCTAATAGTAGGAGATTCAGAACCAGCTGATTATCAAAAGACACTCCTACCTTTATTATATATCTCAGACAAAAGATTATCAAAAATGATTCTGTAACACTATTGTAGAATATTATCTGCTTGTCCCCAAAGCACCATGGTAGAGGAAAATTTTATACCCATCATGAAAGTTGCATCAGTCTGCATCAAATATGGATCTTTTTATGCAAATAGGATTCCCCACTGCTTCTATTACTACTTACTACTAGCAGCCAGTACTTGCAAATTCGCCTTCCTTCAGTGCGCTGGGGATTTGATTTCTATTGATGACAAATGCTATTACAGAGTAAGGGATTATAGGAATTGATTAGAACAAAAAATATGAGAAGGATTATATATGCAAATGGGGAAAGGAAGGCCAAAAGAGTAGTTTAGGATGCAAGGAACAGTGGGATAAGAAGCAGAAATAACAATGTATGTACAATAAATGAGTAACATTCCTGATAATAAGAATTATACTGTATGATGGATATAAACCAAAAGTGAGTATATCCAGTGCTAAAACAACAACAACAAAAAGTGTTTTTGTCACAATTTGAACAATTTTGAAAAACAGTAGCATTGGAAGAATACTAGGGATTCAACTATGGGACTTGTATGTGACTTCTAGGCCATATCTTCTACTGACATAGAACTGCATACATGTATTTCAGTGTAGCATAGATTTATACCAGGGTATGAGCTTTGCTCCTCCTTGATGGATATCTCTGATTGTTCAGATTCTCCATCATAATAAAGCTGGAGAAAATAACTGTATTTAATTGTGCTAAATTTACCAAAACATCCACTCATGCTTTTGGATAGCTGCAGGATGAGACCTGGGTTGCCTAATTTAGAAGGCCAGTTTAGAGTTTTCTTTACCCAGTATTTTAGGTGCATAGTTCCTGGAGCTGAGTCACCTTTAATGAGAAGATGCATGATTGTTCCTGTATATAACTCATGGAAATAGGAGCGCAGGAAAGTGAGTGAATTATCCAGACAAACAACCAGTTATCCAGAGAGATGAAGGAGTTTTTTTTGATTTTTTTTTAACCTGAAAAAGCTTTTGAGAAAGAGAAACTCGTTGTAAAATCTTTGGTTTCCAGGCTGCTTTGAAGCACAGCTGCAGGAATGAGAAAAAAAGAACTACCTGGAGGAATCTGCTTCCGCTAGAAACTGCCTGGGTTTCCCTGTACGGGAGATTGGGCTGCTGCTATGATGATACAAGGGACAGGCATTTTTTCATTATTAGATTGTTACCCCTATTCTTTTATAGATTTTAAATAAATCATTTTCCTAAAAACTGTAAATCCCTTCTGTTCTGCATCATTGTTGCTAAACTCTGTGTCTGGACCATCACAAAATGTCTCATCCTACACACCTGAGAATCATGTTTTCCAGCCAGTCTGCTGGAACAGACAGTTCAGACAACAACAGTAAGGGCAGCAGCAACAAAGTGATGAAATATTTGAGCAGAAAAGAGAAAGATTGAAGAAAAAAAAAAGAAAAAAGATGAGAAAGGACTTGGACATAGAGATTTCTTCCTCCTACAATTGAATTCATCCAGAAAGTACGTACTGCTATGCAGTTTGAAGCTGAATTCCTAAATTTGTCCTACACCCACACAGCACGAGTTTTCTTCCGATTTCCTCCTTTGTTCAGTACTACCAAAGAAAGAAAAATAAAAGGAGATGCCATCTTTTTCATGCATATGGTGACACTCAGCCTTCCCATGTGCAACACTTCACACTGAAGCATATGGCACTCACTGATTCACTCTGAAGACACATAAAGCCAATATAAAGGCTTAGGAGAAAAACAGTGGTAAGAGCTATAGCCAGACTTTCATCTTATTGTTTGTTTAAAATCATTCAGCCAACTGTGGGGCCACTCACAACAGTCTAGTCCAAACCACACTGCATCAGCTTCTGTACAAAACCACCTCTGAATAATTGCTAAAGTGCCTATACAGGCTAGCTTAGCAGCAAGATGAAATCCATGATGCAACTGGGAAAACAGAAATTCTGCATGTAGTCGAGATTCATTCTTCCCGTTGGAGTCTTTTAGAGAAGATAATTCCTGTGGCTTTGCACATGTGTACAGGTAATAGAATATATCTCAGGGAAATATATTCCTCATTAAAAGAAAGAAAGAAAGAAAGAGAAAGAAAGAGAAAGAAAGAAAGAAAGAAAGAAAAGAAAGAAAGGAGACAAAAAAAGTCTCTCTTGCTGGGATAAGGCCAAAAAAGGAAGCAGAGAGTGCAACTCTGTAGTGCTTACTCACTGGGGATGCTTTAAATTCTTGTCTTTAGCGTTCTGAATGTAAATAGGCTGGTTCCAAGGTTTAGTGAACAGGAAGACTTCCACGGACTGATACTGGATGTAGGTCTCACCCAAGATGACCAACCAGTGTTCAGAGAAAGTTCATATACACTCTAAACATTTTAAATAAATAAATTGCTGTAAATAATTAAATGAATGAAAATATGACCATTTGCTAACAATTTTGAGGTATTCAATAATTATTAAAAATCTCTTGTTTCTCTGAACTCTGAACCCTTGTCAGATGCCGCATAAGATGAGAAGAAGATGCGTTTTAAAATAATATTGTCCTTTGTTCCCCCAAATCCAGTAGCATTTTTTCCTTTGGGAATGTCTGTGTGAGTTTTTGTTTTCTTTTGCTCTCCTACCTGCCGATGTTATGTGTTCAAAAGCAAGAGAGGAGTTGTTCAGTTCTTTCAATGAGAGTGGTCATACATCTTCCTTATAGATGTACAAGATTAGGTAATAAAAATCAATTCAAATGTTTCCACAGTAATCAAACAGCCATTGGTTGAATTTTCACCTGACAACAGAAAAGTATAATGTGTAGCAGAGTATAGCACAAACTGCTGCATTTTATAGGAGGAACACTGCTGTTCTTCACTGAAACTAAATCCTTTCACAGATAATTACCTTGTTTATTTACTAATGGTTATTTCAGACACAAAACTATATTTGCTCAAAACATGGAATTTTCACAAGAGCACACAAGTGCTGGTAATTTCAGAAGGAAATTTTGTATCTTTCACTTTGTTTAGAAAACATTAAGCAAATGATTTGTCACATTGTATGTAATAAATTTACTTTTATTGATGTTGATCTTTCACTATATTGGGAGAGAGAAGTAATACAGATAAAATCTGTTAAAGAGGCCAAATAGAAAACACTTATTTCTATTTTTCCTAATTAAACAAGCTTTATAAGTAAACAGCCCTAAAGTTTATCACGACCTCTCCTTACTCAAGATGAATATACTTATAAGAACTCCCATAATAATCTTATTTAATACTCTCTCTGGGCCTGTTACATAAAACTTTAATGAATAATTTGTCAACACTAGACATAAATCTCTCTGCTGATGCATATCTTAATTTTTTTCATAATTTGCAGGTCAAAGTCTGTTATGCTTAATGCAAAAAAAAAAAGTGTCTGAGCAATATTAAAGATACCGTGTTCAGACAGGTTTATTGCACACAGCTGCATCCATTCACGCTAGATATTTCTCATTATTAGCAAAGATATATATATTTGCAATAGTAGATTCAAATTGCGCCTTTTCTTTCATTACACAGCTGCATTATAAGATTTCCTGGGCTCCATTTAATTTATTGCAGCTTCTTGTTATGCAAAGAAAGCATCTACTTAAAAAAACCTACATATCAGATTGTATAGGGACTTCATACTGGGAGAGAGATTATTAAAATATGATTTATGTTTCTGAATTTAAAGTAAATCATCTGACTGTGAAATAGTTACTAAAAGAAGCTAATTTCTCTTGCTTGTGTTTAGCATTTTATAATTTAAATGAAAGGTAAGTTTTCCTGCATTTTGTGACTTTGCAGGGGCATTTCACAAGTTTTTTTTAGTCTCTGTGTTGCTGTAATAGTTTTGTTTGTTTCTTGTTCAATGTTCCTTTTTAATCTTTTTCCCCCTCTTTCTTTTAAATAGACTGAAATTAACAGTGTTCTCTCTATTTTAGGTTATTTTACTGATGTTTTTATACCAATTAATTTTTCTCAGAAAAGTTTTCAATTAAACCCCTGGTGATAGGAGGTAGAATTCTCCAACACTAATCTGGAAACTCCACCTTCCAATCACTGGGGGGTTAATTGAAGGCTTTTCTGTGAAAAAAATTGATTGGTGTATAACTGAATGGCAAAATATTATGAGACTATAAGGATTGCTGTTAACCTTGGACCATCTAAATAGAAAAATATTGCCTTCGTTAAAGAGGAAAAAAAAGAAGGTGCACAACAAACATTTGAAATGGATCTGCAGATCAAAGGAAGAAAGCTCCAAGGCAACTTCTTACTTGCCTTTTACCATCACACCTTCTTGAAATAGCCTGCTAATTTCAGCAAGGCATGGCGTCCTGTGCTTTCAGTTCCTCCTGGACCATCCATGTCTGAGAACTAAGCCTGGTCCAAACATGAAATTTTCAAAGAGCAGACGTGCTGGTTGCTCCAGATTCGAGGCACTGCCAAAGGACAATTTAACACCTCTGTGGGCTACCGTGCCCTCTTGCACTGCTTATCTCCCTTCAAGGAACGACTATGTGGCTTAGGGCACCTATCCATCTAACTTAGAAAATCTCTGTGGCTTGAGATAGATACTCTGAATATGGATACTAGTGCCTGTATTGATGCAACAGAGAGGAAGACCAGGTTCACTTACCTGAGTTTTGTTTCTTTAAACAGGCACAATAATGAAGCAATTTTTAAAGAACTAAGTCCCTGCCAATAGCCTCGTTTGCATGAAACTACAAGCAAAATGGACAATGTCACTGCTCTGAAGAAACACTGATAATTTTTTGGGGGTAGTATGCAAGATGCAACAAAATCACCCTGGGAAAGATGCAGATTTTGCACTGAATAAAACAGGTTCCTTCAAAACCCAGGAGCTGGAGCTCCAGCATTATTGAAATATACTCTATTAAATGTAAAAGAACCCTTTTTTTCCCAAATCAATAGACTCCTCATAAATCAAATCCTGGTGTGAATGAGTTTCATAGATCGCATTACAGTCTCTGGGCTTTGCAGGTCTGCTACTATAGCTTAATGCATTGATCAGCTAACAGAATATAGATTCAAAAAGAAGAAATAATTACTGAACTATAGTCCTCCATTGATCTTCCTGTAGTTTGATAGCTAACCAGAGGCAGATTTGTTTATTCTGATCCACCAGGCACAGTCTCTACTAAGTTTTTTATATTTTCTTCAGCCATTTCTGAAGTATTTGGCAGGAGTGGGCCTTATTTTTGCAGGTTTTACCAGGGTTTTTCTGGTATTAAATATATAAACAGCCTAGGACTCTCCACCCTTGGCTGAATGAATTAACAGTGGATTAGAGATATATTCCTTCTTGCTCACTCTGTGACCCCATGATTTCCATTCCAGCCTGCACAGTGGGCCCAGTTAACAGGAGTAATGGAAATACATTCACCTATAATACCACACAGCCAGGTGGCTAAAAAGTACTTATTCATCATGTAAATTCAAAACCTTGCAGGATGAGGACTTAATCTGAGCTAATATTCAAAAAGAGAGAACTGTTGCTGCCATATCCACCTAACTGCAGGCCTCCCAAAGGCAAGAGTCAGGGTTTCAGGCATCCCTTGTGGCATTTGCTAATGCCACATGGTTCCCGCTGTCACACATGGTGGGTACGGCTAATCTCAGTAGAGATACCAAACAGTGCCCCATCCACATATAGAGAGACCCTAAGTAAGGTATGTCAGACTGATGACTTCTGTTCCTGGAGCTGAGCACTTAAGTGAGGCAGTGCTGATTATCACTTCGTCCAGCAATTTTCTTATTGGCTGAATGGGCAAAATCAGTATTTTACATATAACATTTCTGTTAACTCATATTGCCAATAATTTTTGGTGTATGCAGCTACTTAATTACCAAATTGCTTTGAGGAGAATATCATACATACATTGTATAATTCATTTTATGAGAGCAGCCAGACTTGGTGCTAAAACTGAGGAGGTTTAGAGAAACTAGGTAGCTGTGAAATGTGGAGTTTAACAAAGATACGGAAAGCTACCAGTATACCAGCACCTTTTTTGTTGTTTGAGATATGAAAACACTATTAAAGTGTTTTCTGCCTCACAAACATAAACAAACATCTGTGTCTTTTGAATGTTCTCTTGCACTTAGAAACACCCTGGAAGATGACAACCTGATAACTCGCAGTCATGCAATAAAGCACTGGCATTTATTTAATCTGAGAAGTCTAAGGAAGTAATTGATGATTCATTAAATATATTTTTGCTAGCTAGGATAATATTCTACAAAATATGTAAGAGGAAACTACAATTTATTAGTACCCCCAAATCAATAGAAGTAATCATATTTCTTAAAATGCTTTAAAAGTTATCAAGGACATACAGCTTATTAAAGGGGCTTCTCAAAGCAGTTCCTAATATATATACACAACAATGTGTATTCAATAAATATTTAGCCATCCGTCTCCCATTAACATTCAATGAGAACAGGGCATCAAACTCTCTTTTTTCCTCCTTAGAAATCCCAGCCTCTGATACTTGAAAGAAAAAAGGAAAAATTATTTAAAGACATTTGTCAAAAATGATCATTAGCTTGCATGATAAAAGAATTTCACATCCTGGCTTTGTATCATAACATCTGAAAAGTTGAGTAAAACACACTGGCATTTCAGATGTGTGTTGAAGTGAATGTAATAGATCTGATTTTTTTTATTTACTTTATTGCTTTGTCCACTCATGTTAAATTTATGGTTCAAGCTAAAAGCATCATAAATAAAGTTACTTTTAATCAATCAGATCCACTCATGACTTTTTTCTTTGATATCCTGATGGATTTCACAAACATATCTATCATCATTGTCTTTTTACAGCTTTTGGAAAGGATAAATACTCTTACTTCTAAGCAATGGATTTACTCGACTTAATTACTATGAACAAATTAATTTGAGGTTTATTTGACAAATATAAGGAGTATGATTCAAATTCAGCAAAATATTTACATATAGGTTTAATCTAAAGTACATGTCCTTCTCATCCTGGTTCAGCCAATGTTGCCTCTCCTCAGCCCTATTTTCATACATACTCGCTGCTGAACTTCAGGATTTTGCTCAGATAACTGCAAGCTCTACACATGAAAGTACAGTACTGCAGTAAAACAAACATGAGGCTAACACTGAACTGAACACTGGCTCTTTTTACATGGTCTTAATTTAAATTGCTCATCCCATAGCAGTTATTGGAACTCCAATATTTAGTTCTCTTCTAATTTGCAATTTTGATTTTCAGGCTACGTTTATATGCAATCATAAACTCATAGAATAATTTATATTGGAAGGGATGTCTGGAGGTCATCTGGTCCAACCTCCTGCTCAAAGCAGGCCAAACTTCAAAGTTAGGTCCAAATTCAAAGTTAGATCAGGTTGCTCTGGGCCTTGTTTAGCTAATTTCTGAAAGTATCCAGATTCAACAGCTTCTCTGGGCAACCTGTTCCCATTTTTGACCACCTTCACAGTGAAAAAAAACCCTTCCTAACATATCAGAATTTTTCTTGTAGCAAATTGTGACTGTAACTTCTCATCCTACCACAGTGCACTTCCTGGAAAAGTCCGGTGCTTTCTTTTCTGTAACTTCCCATTAGGGAGTTAAAGACAAAATTAATATCTCCCCTTACGTGGGGGATAATACTGTGGTAATATAATAGAGTGTATTTTTCATTCTTCTTCCACCCCCAAAATTTTATGTAATTGAATGATTGTAAAATAATCTTTTTTTTGTATGATTTCTGAATAAAGTTTCCATATATGTGGATCCATAATGTATTGTTTGAATTAGATATAATGTAATAGTTAGATATAATTTCTCAAATTTAAATGCCTTAAGTCTCTGTGAGCAGAAAGCTTACTTCTGTGAATAATGAAAGATATTTCTAAAATAAAGATACTGTTTTGTTTGTTTTTTAAACAGCTCCGTGCAATTCTTTTCCATATGCAAAAGTCACATATGCTGAAATACACCTGAAAGTGTCAGCTCATTGTGGTGTTACTTCTAATAAAAATTGTAATTTCCAAAAAGCAAACAACAAGTGACTGTTAATGTGAGAGAAGTGACTACAATTAGATATTCTCAAATGTAAATTTCTTATTAATATTTTAGATGAATATCTCTAGCTATGTTTTTTAAAAAGGTTGTATTTGAAATTCAAATCAAAGATAAGTTAGCTGCCTTCTCTGAAAATCTCTAATAAACAATAGTGAATTTATTTTGTTATTGTCAAATAGAATTAGGCAAACACAGACTATACTGTTGTTTTGCATTTTCAGAGGTAAATGGAAAGTAACATATAGTGATGTGTTTATTATTTTCTGGGAAATCAAAATTATTCCTCTAAATAAAAACATCTTGATTTCACCTTATTTTTCAGGTTGTCGTTTTCCATTACTGATGTTGTAACAAAGATATAATCTAACACCATTGACTATTTTGCAGAAAGCCTTTATTAAATGCTACTGCAAAATAACAGCTATTTTCTTTGACTGAAAATAGAACAAATCATACTTAATCCAAGCAATCTTTCAGCAAATCCATTTAAACAAAAATCTACCATCACTGAGCCACTCCTACTGTAGCAACCCACAGGAGTAGAAGGGGAAAATATAGGAATGGACATTTCAAGAATGGTAAATAAGTACACAGCAAAAGTAAAATTAGCAGGGAAAAAAAAAACACGAGAAATTTGCTATTGTTAGCCATCATCAGCCATCTTAGTTCCCATTTGAATCTGGGACACAACTAATATGGACAATAACTGCAGTCATATTTCTCACCTGTCTTAATTATGCATTGTGAGAACTAAAGGTAATGAAGAACAGCCAGTCAGACTTTTAGGTTCGCCTAAAAGTCATGTCACTGAGCCTTTAGAAAAATATCAACACTTTTCTCGTAGGTTACTTTTTTGCTATTTCTCCCATCAAATCACAGCCCTTAATGAATGACTTTAGGGGTCTTTCTTTTATAGTTGTTCAGAGTGGGAGAACTTTCTGGCGTACTTTCCTCGTGAACTTGAAAGCTGCTCAAACACACAGATGTGCATGAGGTTACATTTTCACTCTCTCTAATTAAGGAATAAAAGAGGAGGATGTGTCTCAGATCACAAAAAAAACAAAAGGCACGAGGATAACAGGGAAATGAGGCACTCATGACAACAAAGGGTTCCCAACTCTTTGGCTCTCAAAATCTTTTTTACCATAATTTCAGAGCCAGAGATAGATGCCGCTGGCACTGTGATCCTCATTTCAGTCTTTTCAGGCGATGGAAGAATGGTCAGAAGGTTCACACTGGTTATTGATATTGTGATCAGTCTTGGTTTTCTAGCATATCTTTCTTCCACCAGGTTGTTTGCTGATGTAAGCATGTCTTAGCAATAACCTTGACTTATCTGGTTTCCTTACACAAACCCCGGATTAAATTTGCAGTACGCACTGTACCGGGGTACACTTCTTGCTCCTCTCAGAATTCAAGGCAGACCATCTCTGAGACCTCAGGTCCGGAAACAGTCCTACATAAGTGAGCAATTAACCAAAATACTCACTTTGCATTTACCACAAGGAATGTACACGTGCTTACCTGAAACATAAATTGAGAAATACCAAAGAGAGAGAGCTGACATGATTTGTCAAAGCAAAAAAGTCTGTGATGACTTTCATGAAGTTAGGAATCAATCTGTGTTACAGTCTGTGTGTAGTCAGTGGAGATAGGTTTCTCCAGAGCTGATTCAGACATTATTGGGCAAAATGACTCTCTGGACATGACCAAAGTCCCAATTTAAGAATGTATAAGCAACTGGATTCCTCACTTAGACAACTTGGTTAAGTAACCAAAGTAAGGCCTGGATTTTTCCTACCTGTCTGGTAGGAATTCCACTTGAGTGAAGGATTCCGTACAACTAGAGGGTTCAGTACAAAATCCTGTGAAATTACATATTAAAACCATGGCAACAACAGAAAGGTACTCAGTATCTCTGTGGCAGAAAAAGTTGAAGTTAACTGCTTGTCAAGAGAAGTATTAATTTGACTGAAAATACACATCTATACTATAAACTTCCCTACCTGAGATAGCTGTCAAAATTCCTACTATACCGAATGGAGGGCAAGTGGTACTTTCAAGGTGTTTTTCATCTGTTCTTACAATTGATGTCTAGAATAGGTCAGGTATATTGCCACATAAAAGTATCTTTTCTCTATAAAATGGAGTCTAAGGTGCTGAACTCAGATGCAGAGGTTAGACGAGATGAATCCTACCCTGTGTGGTAAACAGGACAATGTAGTAGTTTGATATTTGGGTGCTGAACAACAATTCACATAGCTGTGTTTGGAAAACATCGTCTATATACAAAGTGTGTCTTCCCATCTTTTCTATATACTTCCCTGTAATTACATTGTAGAATAAGGGACAGTGCTGGGGATAGAGATTTTTATTTCCATAATAATTTATTACCATGGGATATCACTGAGGCCAAGAACACAGTGAGATCAAAAGAAAAAAATAGAGAATAAGCAGCTATATGGATAACAAGAACGTCCGCAATTATATTAGATTAAACAAAAATTCATAAGGGATATAAACCTTCATGCTTCAGAGCATAAGCTAATCACTAACTGATGGGAATTAAGAAACTTCTGTTACAGAGAGGTTAATCCCTAATTGCTCACTACAGTATTTCTTACAACATCATCTGAAGCAAATAGCACTGGCACTGGATACTAGGCAAAACAGACAATTAGTCTGATGTTATATTGTAACGTCTATCTTGCTGTCTTGCGACTGTAACGTACAAAATGCAAATCCGTGTTTAGCCTGGTTTCCTAAAGAAATGAAGCTTGCATGATCACACTATCTGCTATCTGCTGTTCCCACCTAATAGCTTTTGAACCTATTAGCCAGTTTCAATAATGTTTGTCACAGGAGCTGAGCCATGGAGGATAATAAAATACCTACACATTCAGCAAAATCAGAAGCTTGGCAAAGGAGAAGCACCCAAGTTAGTGCCCCCACTGCCAGGAAATCTCATGCTCAGCATTTATCTGTTCCGTTGCCCCCTGCTAGTCAACCCTCATGTGCACCCTGGCTGGCCGGCCGGCACGTGTGCCCATCCAAACAGGCTCATGTGCGTGGTCTGCTCCACTGCCAGGAGTTAGAGGAAAAAGGATGAGAGGACAGCGAGGGAGGAAGAAGTAGAGATGAGAGATGTAGATGGGAACTGAAGGAATGGTGGAAGGACCGCTGGGTAACAGTAAGTTAGTAGTAAGCAGTAAGATTCTGCTGTAGACAGATGAGTGGACATAGGACAGGAATGCACAGAAGACCTGAATTCATGCCTTTTTCACCCATAGAACAACTTGTTTGAATGTTTAAATAGAAAAAATATATATATATGCCTAAATCTTAAAAATTACCTAGGGTGGTTCTGAATGAGTCAGTACACCCTCACATCCCCCTACCATACTCCCTTTTTTTTCTGCATCGCAAAAGGGCAATCTGCAGCAATACCGTTACTTGTATACATGAATAAAACATTCTGTCCTGCTTTTTTTCCTCTCCACAAAAGAAATATGCCATGGATCCATCTTCTATTTCTGTTCAGTATATTGCAGATAAAAATTTAATAAACAAGAGTTTGCTTTGTTTTGTTTTATTCTCAAAATTTGTACAGTTAAGCATGGTCAGATTCCTGTAGTCAGAAAGGGACATAGGAAAGCCTATGACCTGATTTAAAATATCTTGAGGGCTGTTCTACCTTATACCATTTGTATAATGGACTAATAAAAGACTCTCCGCTCTGTCATTCATCCTGTGGTTGGCCATCCCACAGGGTTGACATGGCATTTGTGGGAATCAGCTGTACTGACTTTTAAAAGTAGAGAATTTCCCTCTGCTGGGAGCGCTCTCCACTTGCAGATAAAATGCATTCACTGTGCCACAGAGCAGTGCAAAATGATTAGAGTCGAACCGAGACCTTACCTGACACTCATTATTACGGTATGTCTACACTGTAAGAAGATGTGTGATTGCAGCATGTATCAGCGTATTCACACTGCCTTTAATTTAGCCGGTGAAGATACTATGGCATGTAGCATCAGCATGAGTTTTGCAAGTCTGTTAGAGATGCTGCATACTTATATGGTATGTGCATACGGGTGTATGTATGTGTATAAATAAATAAATACAAAAGTATATAAATATATACATGGTGTAAACTGATAGCAGGAAATTAATCATGTCGGGGCATAGGCAATGCATTCAGTTGTCCGTTCTGTTAAATTATTGGAAAAGTTCTTAACACAGTTTTGGCCTGAGGCTTAGCATTCTTCCAACAATTCCTGAGCCTGGTAGAGGAGCTAAAATAGGTCAAGAACTGTAGCTAATGAGTAGTTCGGTTGTGCCCCCTTCCCCCGCACCACAGCCCAGTTTTGGAGGCTAATGGAGTAGAGACATTGCTAGGCTGCGGCATTAGGCTTCAGGGTAACAGAACAAGCTCCAACACTGGTTTACTGGTGTAGATGTAATCACTGACACCTGGGTGGCCATGGTCCACAAAATAACCAAAGGAAAGCTATCCTTGATACACCTGTATGCTCAACAGTTACATTCCTAATCACTGGGCAAGTATCTTCTTGGCTACATGAGACATGGGTGAAAATTATATCATTCTCTTATTTTCATCCACATGCAATTGTCTTATTAGTATTCCATATTTGCCAAATCCAGGATAACAATCTCCATTTTCTGATTTGTCTCCATGGCAGAAGAATTCACATAAGATGCTTAAATAACACTTCCAAAAAACATCTCAAACTGGGTCCAGGGAAATTTAAATGGATCATCATTAGATGCAGAAGTGAATTTGCTGATCATTCTTCAGAGTTTTGTTTAATATTTGCCTCTCTAACCAGGCTTTTACAGGAGAAAGACATAGAGAGAAGAAGGTTTTTATAATGAATATGTATGATATAGAATGTAAGGACAGCTTTCAGAGTTGATCCTATGCAATAAATGGCATCAATCACCTACTGCACAGAGATGATATGCCAGGAAGAAAGAAGGAAAAATAAATTAATTTGGGAATGAAAGAATATATTCATACATAACTCTTAAGCATGTGGTAAAGGGAGTTCAGTACCACCCCCTCAAGAGCACTGAAAGGGGTCCTTACATCTCCCTGAGCAGCTAGGTAGGCAATCTTCAGACAGGAGAAACATTACTCGTCCCAACTGTCAATAACAAATGTAAAGGAGAATGACAAATTCAACTTTAATAGAAACACTTGAATTAGGGAGAGCAAATAGCCAAGAAAGTGTGTGCAAATTTCAAAACATATGAGCTTCTTGCTGTCATGGTAATTAATATAATACCGCAAGTTCATTTATATTCTTCTTTTTTCCTACATAAACTGTGTATATAGGAGGCTGTCAGGGACATAATCTACACTGTCTGGTGTTACACATTATAAAGAACACCTGAAAGACATGTATTTATAATTGGATACATTAAATACCAGAAAGAAATAAGAGAACACTAGATTTTCATAAACAAAAACATTATTAAGAGAAAATAATAGCTGTTTCAAAGAACAAACCACCCACTTCAAAACTTAAAAGCAAGGAGTAACAAATTATGGGAGACAACTTGACTCAAGGTTTTCCTTGCAAACCATATATCCCATTATTTCTTTTAACGCTACATTTTAGACATCTATTGAAAAGTGACTATTTCCAGAGAATTCATGAGCATGCTATGCTTTGGAAATGTACCTTACTTTCCCTGTGCAAACATTTAGCCTAAACTCAGAAAAAAGTATTGAGTGCCTTGATTCACCTGTGCTGTAAGCTACTTCATGATGTGAAAAATTTCTTAAGATAATCATCAGGTAAGAATGATTAGATAAGAAAAATAAAAGGCTATTTTTTGTAGATACTACCCCTTTAAACTAAAGAAGAGATGAATAAGTGATAAAGAAATGATAAAGATTTTTAGCCTGAAAAATATTCTTTTTAAAAAAGGATTTAATAAAAAATCAACTGCAAATAGTATTTGCTTGGGGCTTGAAATACAGGATTTTGAAAGAAATCCAGATTTTTAGTTTAAATCAAAATTTTATTTCAGTCTATTTTTTTCTTTTTAATATTTGCACTGTGATATCTACTTGTTTGAATTTTATTTTTCTCCTGTTTCCTACCTTTTTTACCCATCCCTAAATGCAAAATAGTGCAGAAGGGACTTACACTTTCCACAAAAACTTTTCTGCTTTTACTTTCTCTTCTTCAATGTAATTTGCAAATCTTTCTTGAGACTAGTAAAAGTCTGGACTATGAAAAGAGAAAATAAAATTGTATAACTCTGACATGGTCACCTCTGACTATTGGAAACATTTCAGAATATGAGACAACCACTAAATGAAAGTGTTTTGGACTGGCCAAGTTGTAATATAATTGTCCATAAGAGGATTGCTCATTCCCTTTATCTGAAGTGTTTGGTATTGGCTTTCTGTCAGAAATATAATATTGGACTACCTGGACAATATTTGCTCTTGTATTGTGATTCCCTTCACCCTGTATTATCCTTCAAATTTCACAGAGTCCAGATACACATACTTTTCTTATAAAAATACAAAAAAAGACTTTAAAATGCCAACTATTGTTTTCTAATAATAGATCTGAATGGTGCTATTTACAACAGTGCTTCTGGTCATTCTGCAGATTTTGGTGAATTTTTTGGGGGTGGTTGCACTAAGGGTTACCCAGAGTGCTCACAGACAGCACGATGCAGGGTTCTAATTGCCCTAATTCCAAGCTCATGGGTGCATAAACATGAACGTAGAAATTATTTTGTCACAATATCATCTATTTCTATCAACAATTGTTTCTATTGTCTTCCACAGCCATACTACTCCCATTTTGTCAAAGACTAAGGAAAAATGAAATATTTTTACTCATCATGAGTACACTGGAAATTATGGGATTTTGGTGAAAAGAAATATTTGGATGAATGTTCACACCAAGTTCATTGAAAATACTCAGAACTACAATGCTAATATTTGCATATCCAAATTCAGTATTGATAGGCTCAGAATATTCTCCAATATTTGCTTAAAAGTGACCGTTATTGCATGAATTTTGCTATTAAATTCACTCCATAGAATATTCACGGAAAGCAAACATGAAGGGAGTAAAAATGCTGCTGAGGAGAATTCAATTACTTTACATGAGTGCATATGCACAGAAATTTTGGGAGTGTTCAATTGATATTGGGACCCATTGCTACATCAGTAAATCAAATCATCTTTAATCAGCACCATTTAAAGTTCATCACTGCTTCTTAGCCTATTTATAATTGTAATTTTCTTGGTTAGATGGGACCAGTGGTCTATATGGACCATCTGCCACTCAGGAGCAGAGAAGATCCATTATTGTATCATTCGCAATGAAAACAGCCAAAATGTTACATAGATGTTCTCAGTACAAGGGTCAGGAACCACAACAGAGAAGACAGGGTGTTCCTGCTCTCATCATGACAGCTGAAATGCAAGGCCTTAGCCCTTGTTAGATGGGAGTATAGTTCCTTTCTCTTCCTTCTGTGGGAACTGGCATTACAATCTGGAAAGATTTGATATCTCTAAGTTAATGAGAAGAATACCAAACTGATTTGAAAACAGGAAAGGAATATTATTGCAAGAGCATAACTGCCTTTTCTGGAAACAGGTGACAATTGGAACTAGCAGCAAGCTAATAAAATCCTTGTGTTATTTCAGTATTTACAATCTATAAGGCTGGAGTGGTGAAGTACAAAAAAAGAAAAAAAGCTCTGTATGAACTTTTTAAACCCAGGAACTCTAAAACTAAGTTACTCCACAGAGCTAGTGGGGGAAAAAATATTTTGTGATAGGTGGAGAATTAACAGACTAGTTGATATGAAGGAACTCTAGAAACTTTCTATAGTTTTGATAAACTAGCAATTTTATTAGAAGTGGGAGATTGTGTTTCAGAAAACTTCCCAATGCTCTAAAAACATGTTTTTTCTCTCTGAAGACCTCCTTTGTGACTCCACTGCTGCCCTAGGGATGAACAATAAAGCATCTCCTCTCCCTTCAGCCTGCTACTCCTAGCGCTTTTGAATCAAGCCCATGCAGTGAAAATGGCCTTTCGCCTTCTCTAACTTTCTGCAGTTCATCAACTGACTGCCGCAGCATAATAGGTCCCCCTGCAAAGAAAGGTGCCGGCGAATTTGGGACTATAAAGATGGAACCTCCAGACAGTTGTTCACACAGGCTTGCTAAAGACCAAGTCTTTCACGTTACTAGCAAATTACCTGGCGTCCCAAGGGGCTCAATTTAACAACAGTGATCATCAAGTCAGTTTATTGCTACCTTCTCTCTGGAAGTTACAAAAAGCTCTTTCCTCTTTTCTTCTGTGAAACTCTTTAGCTTCAGAGTATCTGCTTTAACAAGCTCAGCTCAACATGGAATTAGCTATAAATGTATTTCTTTATTCCTCTCTGCCTCTGCTTTCCCCCTGACCTTATTCATGGGGTAAAAACTACCCAGGATTAACCACCGTCTTTCAAAAAATAAAAATTATAGGAGAAAACTGACTTAATAATTATTTTGCTCTTAAGGTTTTCCTTTGAAGAAAAGAAAAACAATTAAAATAGTTTTTTTCAGCCCTATTTTTTCATTTCCTCCTAAAAACTTTATTTTTTTTTCATGTGGCAGTTGCCTTATATCTGTTTGCTCATCTGCTCTTCTGTGCAGAATTCTACCTATATAAATACACCAGTATCTCARCCTTATGGGCCTCTGAGATTGGACTTTAAAAAGCTAAAATAGTTCTGGCATAATTAAGAAATTGAAATAAAATGAAACCAAGTCCCACTTCACTAAGGACACAGCAGGTGGGCCAGAACACTAGCCCATTCTATCATTTCCTTGAGAGTATGATAAATCCTCTAATCTTTTAGGCCTATGGGACTATTCACGCCTATTTCAGTCAAAACAATCTCTAGCCTAATTGCTTTTAGCATCACCAAAGCTCACTAGGTTTTCACTCATGCATTATATCAAGTATCACCTTGTAACAGTGTCCTTATCCCCTCCCCTCCTTTTTTTTTTAAACCATAAGAAACCATAAGGAACCCTAGGGTATATGAAATTCAGTGGAGTAGCACACATACAATATACACCTATGATTGGAGGCAGGAGCTGCCTTATTTTACTAGCAAAACCAACTCGGTAGCACAAAAGTAGCACACTCCTAGACATAAGGATAAGAGACCTTCCTCCAGGCTACGGATTATAGCTCATGTATTTGGGTTACATTAGCATTTCACACTATAGAGGCTTGATTCAGCCATAAATTCCATCAGGGTAGCAGGGGATGAAGGGTCTGAAGCAACAGAAAGTTTACCAAGCGCAGTGTGTGCTCCTTCCTCACGAGTCTGGCATGGGGCGAAGTACCACAGCTGCAGAAGTACAAGGCACAGACCAAAGGAGTATGGCCCGCAAGTATATTTAAATCTATGCCTTCAGAATGAATCCTGACTCTTTATAAACCCTCATATACCAAAAGAATTCTGAACCCTTTACCTCAAGGGTAGGAAAAAGTGTTATCAAACAAGCAGGGCTCCATCTATGTCAGACATCCCCAGTGCTCATTCTTGAGTCCTTGAAACAGGGGAAATACGTTCTTCACGTGGGCTGTCCTTTCATTTCCTTCTTTTCTCCCCCTGGTTTAGTACACCCTGCATATTTCAGGCCACATATGATGTCACATCTCGGTTTTGCTCCTGTACTTTTCCATTCCTTTCCCACGACTGTGTCGGTTCAGGCTGTGAGTTAGGAGGGGCAGTGCCATGGGCAGTGGAGCTACATGGCAGTGTCTGCGCTCATCACGCTGTGCACTCGTGCTGCGCCCCGCGAGGACTCATGGGCAAAATGAGACTACTGCTTCCCCTCTTCCCCTCCCCGCCTCCCACTTATAAAATCTGCACCTGGGTTTGCTTTGGCAGCGTAACACCACTGTTGCGTCCTACCCAGCAGGTACTGTGAGAGGCTGATTATAACATTTGGGATTGCCTCTTTTCCTGTTCTTTCTGCAGGAGGGGGAAATGTTATTTGTAAATGAACACAAGAAGTAGTAATTAGCTCTTATATAAACCTAATTTCAGCATTTGAAAACATAATAGCAATCTTTATATCTATTTCCCTGTTATCAAGACTTCAGACTGCTGAGACGCTTTTAGCGGGTGTGTATTTACCAAGGGGTAGCACAGAGTCTGCCCTAGGGCGCGGGATGATGGGAGCCGAGGAGCTCTGGGGAATGCATGAGCAGGGAGTCTGTCCTGGGGACGCTCAAAGTCGTGGATCCCTAGCCCTGGGGCGGACAGTTTTAGCAAGTGTGCCCTGAAGCCAAAGACCCTGAAAGCTGATTCTAGCCGTGAAGCTGACAAGTAACATCAAATTCAATGAGCAGCTGCAGCATCTGAAGAACTTTTGATTCATCAGAAACGTGAAAAAAAGCTCAGATTTACATACAAATTAAAAAAAATAAATAGATGAAATGACATTTTTAAAGATTCAGAAACCTTTTTTTTGCCTATGTGTGCTTGGATCTGTTTAATAGATTTGAATATTGCTTACATCTTCTAGTTTTCTGTTTGCTGGACTAAATACATTTGCTTTTTCATCCTTTCCTCACACTTCATTTTTTCTTGATCTTTTCATATTTTTGTTGATCTCTTCTAGACTCTTCAGAATGTACCAACCTGTTTGTTAATAAGTAGGGCAAATACTAGAACCTTGCACTGGACCTAAGACCTCCATAGTTCTAGCGGAATGAAATAACGACCTATTCAGTCCTGCATGCAGTTCTGATGTTAGTACACAGCAGAATTATACTTGCCTTTCTTGTAGCATTATCTGTTTAACTCATATACTGTTGACAGCTCACTAAAACTCCCCCATTTTCTGTATTACTACTGCCTGCATTTTTCCATTTTTTGTATATTGTCATTTTCCCTTCATAAGTATGCTACTTTGCAGTTACCTTTCACAAACTTCATCTTATTGACTTCGGACTATTTCTCTAATTCATCAAGATCCCTCTGAATTACTTTTCTGTCCTCCAAATGATACGACCCCTCCCAGGCTGGAGTCATTCACATATTTCGTGTGTTCACGATTCTTTCATCCAAATTCTTAATAAAAATATTAAATAATGCATGGCCCAGAACTGACATATATGAGGCCAGTTTGAAGTAGCCTTCTAGTTTGGCAGAAAGCTCATGATAACTCTCCCTGAGTATGTTTTTTTCAACCAATACTGCATCAACTACATTTAAGCTAGACTTCATTTCCCAAATTTACTTGTAAGAATGCCCCATGCATCCACATCAAAAGCCTTATATAAATCAGATTATCAAACACATCTAGTGCTTCTCCCACATTCACTTGGCCAGTTTACATGTCAAGACGGAAATTAGACTGGCTTGGCATGTTTCATCAAATCCTGACAAATCCATACTGGCCTTTTATTAGCATCTTATTATCTACCAGCTGCACAAAAACTGATTAATAACTTTGTTTCAATATCTTTTGGAGTATCAAAATGAGGTCAAACGCTTTTTGAGTCCTTGGCATCTCCTTCCTCCCATTCTACATAAAGGTATTGTATTGGTCGTGTTTCTCCTGTGCTCTGAATCATCTCTCCTTCTTCATAGATGTGTGGAAATAATTGCTGGTGCTTTAGCTATTTTTTAGCCCCTTCTTTCCCGGTGTTGCCCTATTTTCATGTTCTGTTGTTAACTTGAGTCAAGTCAAGTTTATTTTCACAGTGAGCTTATGTAAACGAAAAAAAACCCTCTGAAAATTTCAACCTTTTCTGCGTTGTGTACCACATATTACTTTCTGTGCATTTTAAAACAAATCTTTCTCCCTAATACATTCCAAGAATTTCTTGGAAAATATAGCTATGCATTATAAATTAACTAGAACAAGAACTGGCACAGGAATTTAGTCATCTATGCTGCTAAATTGTTATGATGTCCATGTTTCTGGCCAGAGCCAAGTGGTCAGATAATTTCTGGGTCCAGTTCAGGAGTTAGTACAGGTCGGGGACCATTCCCAAAAGGCAGTGCAGATGGGACCGTGTTGTTCTGGAGGCTAAGAGAGTTTAATAGCATGGATGTGACTAGACTGTGCCAATTGGCCTCTATGTCGGAGAATGATCCCTGGCACTGTTTGTTTATTAGTACAGACCTAGCCTTTATCTCCTGATATTTTCCTCATCCATCAGATGTTAAGTTGGTTCAAGTCCCTCATTCCCACCAAACCTTACATTGAGCTGTCACTATTATGTGGTTAATAAATCCCCATCAATGCATTCTCTTGATTTGATATTCTATAGGAGTCATGCATGTCTTTTATCTTAATCCAGAGATGCTTAATAGTTCCAAATCTCACTTTCTTTTGTGTTCAGATATTATGAACTTTTCCTTGATATATAAGGCAACACCTTCCCCATTCCTTCCCCATTTTTCCTTCCTTTCCTTCCAGGACAAGTGATTCTCTTCTGAATCAGACTAGTTTTTATTTAAAGACAGGACAATAAGAATTCCAATGGTCCTTGGTGATTTGATGAGCCAGAGATAACACGTTCCAATGAAAGGCTGACTATTAATTTTTTTAAGTGTTTTGTTTCAAAGAGCGATAGAAATGGAAGTCTGAGAAAATCATTCCATTCTTGGATTTGATATTTTGATCCTTCTTTCTTTTTGCAAAATGACAGAAAGAAGAGCTCAGCATTTTCATTCATTTGTTCATTTTACATAAGTGTTTCATAATAACAACTTAGGATAAAATTTATCTCTGTTTTTTTTTTCCCAGACATTTTATATTAAGCATTCCAGTGCTTTGCTGGCTTGGGAGACCCCCCCCCCCCAAATGCCATGGGGATCTACACAGGTGCAACAGCCCATTCAGGCACAGCAGATTGAAGGATGCTAGCCTGGATCGGTAACCATTTCACCTGCTTTAACAGTAAATGATGTATTGCAAATGCATGTTCTAGAACCCCTAATTAGCAAAAGTTCATATCTTATTCAGAGGGGGAAAATGATAGAGAAACTTATAAAAAAATACCAAAGTTTGTTTTTGTTTTTTTTCCATATCCATACCTACACTGGAATGTATATGCTGGAAGGAGAGAAGAAAACCCCAGGCCCTTAGTAGCTGCTGAGCCATTGAAACGGTTTTCACAACATCATAGATAATTACAATTATCCTTCTCTTAGGGATATCGGAGCTGCCAATTTTCTGCAATCGAAAATAAATAAATAATTCAGAACAGATGTTGACTACTCATCTCAGTTTAGTACAGAGCTTTAGGCAGGGATGTTAGCATTAAACTTGAAAACAATGATAGGACTTGAAAATATTTCTTCTCTTTCCCCCTTTTTATTTTCTTCTTTTTAGTTTCTGTTTCTTGTTGTTGTTGTTGTTTTAATACAGTCAGGCAGGGTTTCAAGTTTGTTATAGGGTGATTTAGTCTAGTGGAAAAAAAAATTAAGAGATGGTTATAAGCTCCATTTGAATTAGGAATATAAAGAGAAAGCGTGTTTAGTAATCATGAGAAATAACAAGTGCCTGCGGGTGGCACTGTAGGTATTTGGTCATTAATTATGAACAGAACCAAGCCAGTGACTGTTCTGCTTCTGGCACATCTGTGCAGTGGAGTTTCTTCAACTTCTAATCAAAACTGTAATACAACTGTGACACTCACTGGAAATAAAAGACTGACATGTCCTAAAAATTTTTTTCCCCGTTCTTCTGGCTAACAAAATTATCAGTGCATCTAACTGACTGTTTCATGTGACATTAGCAATTGCATCTCGCCTTTATGGTGATCCATCAAGAAATGAGCCTTGACATTGTGATATCACTTGTCTTTGCTTGATGCTTTAGCTTTTTTTTATTATTATTATTATATTTTTTTTTGCTGCTTTCTCCATGCAAACATTTTATCCTCCAAATATGCAATTTCCAGAGTGAGGATCATCATTCTGCTCAGAGTTACAGTAAGTAAAGACAATAAAAACCCATGTAGAACTCTGCTTACAACTTGCAGTCAAAAATAGCTTTATTTTAATTTGGGGGTGGGCTTTTTTGGAGGAGAGCTTTACAGAGCTTGAATAAAAAGCACTTTTAATTTTAGCCAGACTTTAAATATTTTAGTTCTAGTAGACACTGTAATTAGAAATTTTAGTATATTATCACCCATTCAGGAACTGAAGTAAGTTCCTTCAACTAAAGAAAGCAGACTACTGTCTGTATGTCAAGGCAGAGATTTAGTCAAAAAAGTGTGCCTGTTATACAGGCAACTGATACTGAAAATAATAGGCAATTAGCTTACAACTCAGCAGTTCCTTGGTTCAGATGGCTAGCTGCTGGATGATTGGAGATCATCCGATTCTTTCTTTTCAGGATCCTTTTTGATGTAGTTTAGGTGATCTTAAATATTTTTCATTGTGCTTTTTATTTATGATTCATGGCATATGCATGCGTAACAGGAGTATGCATTGATCCCTTTAGCAATCTAATAGTTGACTTATTACTTCAGTTAATTTGCTGAGTGTATGAGGGGGCATAAGTTGTAAGAATCTAACCACAAAACCTAAGCAACACAAACAGAAAGACTGATATTCAATATGCTATACCACATCCTAAGACAAAAACAACCAGCACCTCAGCAAGCTTTCTCAGTATCACGAGAAATGCAGCATGAGAGCTCAACAGCTGAGCTGGACTTTTACGCTAGCAAGACTAAGGCTTAGGTCTACAGAATAACGTGACATAATACTTGTGCCAGCATCAGACCATGAGCCAATATTGTAACTTCAAAGAAAGCATTCAGAGGTGGGTTCAAAGTATATTTTTTATCATTCCTTTTCTGCTTACAGATGTTCTGAAAGTGGAAGAGAGAGAAGCCGAAAACCACAGTTTTCTAACATAGTTTTCACTAAAAGATGAAATGTGATGTACTCCTGATATTACATAAAACTCAGATCTTTCAGTTGGGGTGCAATCATGAATAAAAATATGAAAGTTCTGTTATATGGACCAGTGGGCTATGTCTATATTGGCAAACTAAATAGCACCCAGAAACATTTCTGGGCTTTCCAGCGCAATCATCTATTCTTATACTGTTACATTCTTAGAATGGTCTCTGGCATGCTTTTGGTTTGTGCCAACTAGCAGTTTCCCAAACAATCTTTGGGAACAGTAAATTTCTAGGCACCGTTCCCAACAGGCAGTTTGTATGCACCACCCTGTTTTCGGAGGCTGAGATAGATGCAGGCTCCTCCCTGCCAGTTGGCCTCAGTGCCCAGGAAAGTTCCCAAGAACATCTAATTTGTTAGTGTAGAGGTAGCCATAGGGGATCCAATCACAGAAATTTGCCTGAGATATTTGTTCAGGTGAGTTAAAGAACAACCATCCCTCCTTCTGTTTCTTCTTCCTGTCACTCCACTCCTCCTAGCTCCTTTGGCTGATGTAGGAGAGGCATACATACCAGCATGCCTTTTAAAGGATACTTTGAATATATTAAATCAGTGCAAGTTTCAATAGCTGCATATCCATTTTTAGATTAAACATTCTAGTTCTGACATAAAGGATATGTAGACTGTCTAAGAATTTCCTGGAAAAAAAGAATCCAACATATCTGCTCTACTGTGGTAAAGAATAGTGGCAGATCTTACTGCAGTGCTTTAACGAGGTAGATCAGAATGACTCCTTCTCTGATGACCTTTCCAGTCTGAATGCATGTCCTACCTGTCTGAGTCTCTTCAATAGTGCTGTCCTCTATGGGACAGTCTTTTGGGGGATGCAGTAACGGAGGGAAAAGAAGGAAAGAAGAAAATAGGAAAAAAACTAAAATCACCCTAACACTCATGCTGCAGATGAGGACGTCTGCTAATACTGTCCTTCAGGGCATACTCACTGCTCTGTATAATGGGGGCATCATGCTAGGGTAGAAGTGCTGTAAGATAACCTAAAATATTGCAATAGCTGTAGAAGGGGAGACATCTTTTTTGCTTGCAACTCTATTTATTATGAATTGCAGGTGACTCAAAATTAGAGTTGGATTCTAGCTTTACCCTAACAAGATGGAATAAAAATATGGTTTATATATTTTTGATCCTTAAAGAAAACAGAAAATGTGTGCATCAGGTCAGGATATTAGACTATGGATTTCAGTTGTGGTTGTGAAGTAACGCATGCTGACAGCATATGCTGTAGGAGTACTGCTGATATACTATGTTTACTGTCGGTGATTAGCAACAAACACAGGCATTGCATATGCCTTCATCCTTGTCTTCTATCTCATATATGCAAGTATGTCAACTGTACATGTTTTGTCTGTCAAAGATGCTTGTGACCATTAATCCTAGTCCTACTTTTAAATTAACTCATCAGGCATACATTGAAAAGAAATAGATTTACTTATTAATTCAGATAACCTCATTAAATTAAGTAGTAAAATGCCTTCCTTTGCCAAGATCAGCACAGCAGTTTGAATACAACTTAACACCGTATATTCTGAGGATGGGTTATTTTTATAAGGATAAATTATTTGCAGACACTTGGTAAACAAAAGTCACCAACATGCAGAACAGTGATGGTGAAATGTGCCCTCTGGCATTTGGAAGAACTCCCTCCAGTGTGCTGGCTTCTTACATTATTCTGGATATACCCTGGAATGATTGTACTGCTAATGCTATTTAAAAGGGTCAATATTTATCATGCTGTGCAATGTTCCCAGCATCTTAAATACTTGTATGGCCCATACTGCCACAGGATATGAGTTTTTTTCAAGCTTCACTGCAATTATCCTCAGAACACCCAGTGAGATAAAGAAGTGTTTTTACCCCATTTCCACACTCCAGGAGTGACGGCACAGAGAGACTGTGGCTCAGATTCTCAACAGCAGAACTGCAGCATGGCACATTTATATGGAGGTGCTCCTCTCACTCCTCCATCTACTATTTCCCTCACTAAGCCCTCAGACTGTATCTCTCTGCCACCATACCATCCTCTGACTCCTTCTCGTTCCAGTCACCCAGTGAATGAGCATCAACTGTCCTGGCAGCTATGGAGCAGTAGCCAGTAAAATTAGGGCATATTTTTTAGCATGCTCCTTTTAAATGACCCATAAAATACCATTTATATGCAATGGCTGTATAAATATCTTCCTGACCAATGCATCTGGCTTTCCTTTTCATAAAAAAAAAAAAAAGATTATGAAGGAGCAAGAGGAATAATTCACACTCACATTTCATCTGGACACACAGATGGGACCTCAGCCAAGGCATACATTAAGACCTGGCAGCTAGAAGTGCTTCCAAGATCTACGGTTTAGTCTCCAACCCTCCCATCAGGCTGGTTTCCCAGTCATT
This sequence comes from Apteryx rowi, assembly GCF_003343035.1. Lineage (NCBI taxonomy): Eukaryota > Metazoa > Chordata > Aves > Apterygiformes > Apterygidae > Apteryx > Apteryx rowi. Next base: position 976,449 of record NW_020449208.1, on the reverse strand, counting down.
CAAATATTACAATCAAAATAACCATAGACAAAAAGACCTGTGATTATTTATTAATTTTATGAGAAAGCTGAAAGTCTACCGGAAAGTGAATTTCACTGTATCTTCAAAACCTAGAAAAAGCTGTTCAAATGGTTGTGTCATATACTAAATAGTCATTGAAACCAAAGTGCAAAATGATTTTTGGAGCTTTTATATAGATTAAAAAAAAAAAAAAATTGGACCCCTCTTCCCTCCAGGGCTGTATCTCATGGGGTCCTTCCAAGCAGATCCTTGAACAGGCCAAATTCTGCTCTCCTGAAGTCCCGGCTTGTGACCTGTTTTTCTCCCTGCTTCCTTCTCACAAGATCCTGAACTATCCACCATCTTCTGGTCACTGCAGTCAAGGCTGCCCTTGGCTTTAACATCTCTGACCTGTTCTTCCTTGTTTGAAAGTATGAGGTCCAGCAGAAAGCTCCTCCTCATTGGAGCCTTGATCACCTGTATTTGGAAGTTGTCATCAATGCACTCCAGGAGCCCCCTGAATTGTTTGTGTCCTGCTGTGTTGTCGCTCCGTTAGATATCAGGGTAGTTAAAGGCCTCCATGAGGACTAAGATCTGTGAACTGTCTGTGTCTGTCCCTGCTTGGCTATGCTTACCTGTCAGCAGCAGGTACCCTCAGAGGAATCCCCCAGCAGCCTCCAACAAAGTCCCGAGAAGATTCAGAAGATCTCAAAGCAGAGGCTAGATACTGCTGTGCAAACCGCTGTGTCTGTTGGCTGCCTCTTTAACTTAATAATAACCATTTTCCTTGTCTTCAGAATATATGTTGGTGTCATCAACTCATTTTAAGGAGGTACACTCCTATTAGTCAGCAGATATCTCAGGAAACCACTAGTAAGGATTTTCATTAAATCTGCTTGTCTGGAAGTGGTACAATATGTTTGAAGAATAAAAAAAATTTGACTTAAGAATGTGAAAGAAAGCGACCTGGACAGCTATAGACCCATTAATTGTACTGCTGCAGTATCCAGGATTTAGAACACATTTTAAGGGAAGGGATAATTAAAGACAAGGAAGTAAAGGGAAAATAAAGTAAAATGTGACATGGATTCACCAAAGATAGATCACATTAGCCTCAGCAGATATTTCTCTTTGATGAGTTAATTGATTTTCTAGATAAAGGAAAGGCAATAGGTTTAATCTAACTGGACTTCAGTAAATCATTTGATATGTTGCCATATGGGAAATCATTCATTAAACTGCAAATGTAGATTAGTATAAGAATTAGATGCTGGATAAAAAGCAAATGAATAGAACAACATTAGAGAGCAGAGAAAAAGTATTATTGATTTTAACAGGTTGAGGAGAACTTAAAAGTTGAGTCAAGTATCATTTCTGAAGTTTTTCAAGAGTTAAAGCTTAAGAAATTGGTCATATCTTCATTACTGATCTTGACACAAGACTACTGCTAATGGAAAATGTTAGAAACTCCTCTCAGTAAAAGAAAAAATCAGCTGAACTTGAAGACTACACTGAGAAAAAATAAATAATTCTTGTAAATTTGTATAAAGTGTCTGATAATGCGCTTAGAGTTTAACAGCAAGAATTTCTTCCATAAGGTGAATCCATCAATTAGAAAACAATGAAGAAATAAAACTCCTTAGAGTTCTAGTCAGTCACAGAAAAAGTATGAGGTAACCAAATATTGTCATACAGTGTATCAGGATGAGTATTTCTAGGAAAGCAAAGCAAAGTAATGTCAGTGTCTGAACACTGAGTTCATCTAGAACATCATTTATATTTTTAGTCATCTGTATTGAAGAAAGAGGAAGTGAAACTAGAACAGGAGCAGAGAAGGGCTCCTGAATAAATCAAAGATATTGATACTCCAGGTAGGTTTTATCACTCAGCAAAATAAAGAGTAAGAGGAATTACAAATACTCCCTGTGCACAAAGGGAGGATTGTGAAAACCTAAAAAAACTTTGTCTATGTGTAAAATAATGTAAGAGTTGGATCACATTATGAAATAATGACATCATGTGATGCCTTTGACACCAAGGGACCGTAGCCAATGACTCAAAATGTCCTCTCCAATCCAACGTTCTTAGGTCCCAAAATAGAATAAATGGCTCCTCTACTTAATAGTTTAGTAAGATGTGTGAATGACAGAAAACAGAGTCTTTTAACAATGTATCCAGACACACAAACATATTTTCTGATACATAAACATAAGTTTATTTCCAACCATCAAAGGCAGTTTGGGGCCARAAACCTGAATGGCATAATTGTCAGTAATACTCAGCTGATGCTACTAATTTATACTCCAATAGCCTCAGGGATCTTAGTCCATACCATGGTCTTGTTCTGTCCTGCACGACAGAGGAAAGAAAAGTTCATTTCCTTATGACCTTTTTTATCCAAAAAAAGGTATGACTGTCGCGGAGGAGTGATGCACTTCACTCGTAAGAGAGAAGCAGCAGTACATTTTATTGATATAAGACAGTGATTTAACAAAGTTCAATGGTAAATAAGACAGTGCTTTAACAAGATTCAATGAGAAGGTTCACTTAGTTATTTACTGCAGAGAGGACAGGGTCAGACAAAATTGTCAAGGAGACCCTCCCTTTGAGTCACGAGGTTCAGAGTCTGGGTGCGGCTGGATCCAATTTTTTTCCCAGACTTGGTCAATGGTTTATGTCTAAAGGATGATGTGCACAATCAATCCGAGATGCAACTTAGCAAAGTTTGCAAAGTTTCAGTGCGCTATTAGTCACTTACCGAGGATCTGTCATGGGTAAAGGATCTCTCAACCTTTGGGAGTAACCTTGACAGGCGTTCCTACTCAAGAAGAGATCCTGGCATGCAGCCTGCTGCCATGCAGGAGAGCTCAACGGGCTTTGGGCTGCCCTTTATTTATGGGGTAAGATGATTGACTCATAGCCATATTTGCATTCCAGCCGTATCTTGGTTGGCGCATGCTCAAATAGCCCTTGGATATTGTGCTATTATCTGTCCTTCCAGATTCTGCTTTGAGCCAGATGCAGCCATCATGACCACTACTGGTGGTTATCACCTGAGTGGGGAGGGGGGGGGGGTGTCAGGTCTTGAGCAAGGTTACAGGTGAAAAGGTCAGGTTGGGGGGGAGGGGAAGAACACTGTCACACTGACTCTTTTTCAAATCCATTAAAACTCTGTGTTGCGGATATAGACTGGTGCAATTGTTATTATGCAGTTATTATCACAAAAGAGGAAAGCTGTAAATTTCCATCTTCAAGAAAGGCCAAAAGGACCATCTGGGGAATAACCAAACAGTCAGTATTGCTTTAGTTCCTGGCAAAATCAGTGAGAGAGCCTTCTTGGAACACATTTCTGGACAGATGAAGGAGAAGAAGGTAACTAGGAACAGTCAGCATGGATTTGCCAAGGGTAAATAATGGCTGGCCAACCTGAGCGCCTTTTACGATAAAATAAATGACTGGATTTGTGGATGAGGGGAGAGAAGTGAATGTCATTTTTCTTGACTTTAGCAAGGCTTTCAATGTTGTCTCTCACAATATTCTTGTATTTAAATTAGGAGATTATGTTCTAATGGGTGGACAACCAGATGGGTAAAAAAATGGTAGGACAGTTGGGCTTAAAGGCTTAATTGATTTCACTCTACCTTGTGGCCCTAACCAATGGAGTACCACAGGGATCTATCCTGGGTCCTGTCATGTTTGACATCTTTATCAGTGACCTGGAAATGTGCTTGCTCATCAGGTTTGCAGATGACACCACACTGGGGGGACCAGTTGATACACTTGTGGTCTGGGCTGCCATTCAGAGGGACTTGGACAGGCTGGAGAAATGGACCAATAGGAACCTGATGAAATTCAACAAGGAGAAGTGCAAAGTCCTGCATATGAGAAGGGATAACCCTTTACGACCATACAGGCTGAGGAACAGCTCTGTGGAAAAGGCCCTGGGGGTCCTGGTGGACAGCAAGCTGCATGAGCCAGCAGTGTGCACTGGCAGGAGCAAGAGCCAGCAGCATCCTGGGATGTATGAACAGGGCACAGCCAGGAGATTGAGAGAAGTGGTTATCCCCTTCTACTCAGCAGTCACTAGACCACACCTGAATCCACTTTTGGGCCCCACAGTGCAAGAAAGATTTTGATCAGCTGGAGCAAGTTCAGTGGAGGGCCATGAAGATGCTTGGGGGCTGGAGCACTTGCCCTGTGAGGAGAGGCCGAGGGAGATAGCTTTGTTCAGCCTGGAGAGGGGATGGCTTCAAAGGCACCTAACAGCAGCCAGTGTCTACAAGGAGGTCAAGCATTGGAGCAGGTTGTCCAGAAAGGTTGTGCAGTCTCTGACCTTGGAGGTTTTCAAGGCGCAACTGGATAAAGCCCTGAACAACCTGGTTGGACCCCACAGCTGACCCTGCTTTGAGCAGTAGGTTGGACTAGAGGTCCCCTGAGATCCCCTCCGGCCTGGATGGTCCCATGGTTGTATGCAACTGTGCACACCCAGGGACTGTATGATTTACCAATGTAACATTTCATACACCCACACCAAAGTAGCTGTATGAAAAGAAGAAATAAATGTAAACCAGGCCTCAGCATCAGACCAAAGATAGTGCAGGGTTACACTACAGAAACAGCAGACAAAGAAACTCTGTGTTTGGAAATAATGATTTGCATCAGTGCTAGTTCTAGGATTTCTGCCCCATATTCCAACATGATACAATTATTCAGCTTGTTAAATAGAAGCTTTAGCACACCCAATGGCTAACCATAAGTCAAGAGGTCCAGTTTATGCTGTCCTGCGTGTTCAAAGTCAGAGGAAATGCAAACCTCATGTAAGACACCATCAGTTCAAAAGAAATGTTTTGCACAATGTCTGAATGGGTGTAAATCACTTCCTAGCTTACAGGCAAAAAATGAATCAGCACCAATGAAATAAGCTTATGGCTTTATTTCTAAACAACAACAACTTTTTAAAAATAGAATTCCAGGAAAAAAAAAAAAACCTTCAGGAACTACTCAGTGGAGTAGTGGGTTTCCCCAACCATTTTTCAAACCAACCAAATTGATTTTGCTCCATTTTTTCATTAAACAGATTGCTTCAGACTGTGAGCTCCTTTGCCAACTTCTAGCCTGCAGTGAATTTTTATGGCTGAGTCATAAACCCCTCCAAAACTGGGATATGTAATGGAAATGCTGAGGGACCCTTAACTAGAGTAAGTGCTGTGTTATGCTGCAATAATAGTAAACAATAATAGTAATATTAATAAAAATAACACAGTTTTATGTGAAACCATAAAAGGCCCTTTATATGATCACTGTACAAATATTTAAGATTCCAAAATACTGCATTTTTTACAATTATGATGATGTTACTGACTTTATAGACTCTTTCAGAAGCCTTTGGGTTTCAATGTGTTGTATGCTTTCAGCTCTTAAGACAGGTTCCATTAAGGGCATGCAATGGCAGGCCTATGTCACGGAGACTACTGATTAGCTAAAGGGACTTCTTCACTAAAACTTTTTTAATGTCTCCACTATATAATTTTTTAACACACACCTCCTAATGAGGGAACTGAAAAGTTCAAAGTTTCAGGATGTCTGAAAAATCCCCAAGTACAAATCAATGGTAGCAACCTATTTAATAAATTATGAACCTAAAAAATAATCAGTTAAGATTCATTATCAAAAAGGCAATTTCTTATAAAGCAGCTTCCACATGTCCCCAGGCTATAAAAATTACTCCCTGGCTTCCCACTGTGTGGAAGTTTCAATTAGAATTTCATGTTGAAATGTACGTTAACACCTTCTTATATATATTTTGGTAATGTCTGTTTAACTCTAGCTGTTACAACTTGGAAAGGATATTTTTTTCTTTTCCAATAAGCCAGCTGGAAAAAAAAGGGGGAAGATATTGAATGGTTCATAAATATATAATGTTTCACATTTGTTATATTCTGCAATTGGAGGCAGCAGCTTTAAACTTGCATATCAATGCATAATTCCACAAACTTAAAAAATTGACCTGCCAATGTCTCCCCTCTAGCAAGCTTTTAATTAAATGAACTTCACTCACCTTACTGCTAAACTCCTTAGGTTCATTTTATACTAAGATCTGATGTATTTTTTGGTGACTTTTTTTTTTTCTAACTGTAAAGGTTGTTTAGTAAACAAGTGTTTAATAATGTATACAAGGTTACCGATCATAGATCAATGCCAATTATTTATTCACAATAAAAAGCTTGGAAATAATGAGGTTCTTTTATATTCTTGCCAGCCAAAACCAAGAGTGCTAAACTGAAGAGTTAAACTGAAGTTGAGCTTTTAATTTGTAGGAAACAGTGCTGATTTACACCAAGTAGAGATCTACTTTAAATACTTCTTCTCCCCATCTTGTTATATAAGAATGGAATTTGTATTGATGACAGTTCTGCTTAACAACAACAACAAGTTAGTAGCTGGTTCAACAAGGGAGATCACTGTAATGTCAGTAAGAATCTGAAATACTGTGGGTCCCTCACTGTAAGTCTGTGAAGGATATATCAGATTAAGGCCAGTTACCAGCTCAAATTACAAAATAACAGGTTGAGCTGTACTAAACTAAAAGACGTGACAAATCTACGGCTCCAGTGAGTTGGGATACAGACCTTAATAATGAAAGAAATGCAGCTGCCATATAACTTTGGACTTCGGAAATGCGGCAGGGGCACGCTTCAGTGCAGAAACACTGGGCAGAAATGGCAAAACCAAGGTGTGCTGTTCTCCCAGGCTGTTTCCAGCTTCATCGTTGCTGTTGGACATACGTCACCGCAGTTGCCCTACAATCCCTGGACTTCAGGAACCTGTAGCAGGGCTACAAAGAGAGTGAGAGGGGCAATATGCGCTGCCAGTGCGCAGACAGGGAGCTCCGTTCAATGTCTGCACCCAGGCCTCTGCCAATCAGGCCACTGCCAGAAGGTTCCCAATAAGCCCCAAACACTGGAGAATCCTCCTGGCTTCACTGTCCTATGAGGCGGACTAGAAAATGCAAAAAACCTAGAGAATCTTATTTTTTTGCTGTGTGAACTGCAATCTGGTGCCAAGACGAGAGTTGGAATCCCAGCTGGCTTCATGCTTCCCCGGTTCCTCACTGTCCTCAGTGTCACTTATTTGCGATCATCAATCTGGTCTGTAAGAAGAACTCAAGGGTGGAGGAAGGCTATGGGATTTTCCTTCCATACCAAGGTTTTGAGACCTTGTATAAGAAACTCTTTCACAATTAGAGCTGAAAGACAACATCAGCAATTGTATTTCTATCTCTGCTGTATATTATAATACTATGCAAAGTTTCACCAGAATCCAAAGTATATTTATGTTTCTAAGCATCTTGCATGCTTGCAAATTGAAGCAGCAAAAGCAAATGCACCTGCCAGTGGCTTTCAATGCCCATAGAAAATATTGCTCCATTTCCCCTTCCCCTCCCCAAAAGCCATTGCTTCTAAACCGTTTGCAAACTGCTAAGGAATTATAACTGCAGCACCAGACATTACATGACAGCTGTTTGAACAGAAATACTAATTGCTTTCATATTTAATTAGCTATTGTTTAAATTAAAAATACCAACAAAACAATCACAGCAGGCTCATTTTAACAGGAGGTTTATTGGTCCAGGCACTAGCTCAAAGAGCAGCAGGCATTGGATTCATGCACTACCACTCTTTAGTCCTGAGAAAGTGCCAGCACATTCCTCACTCAGCAGCTGCTGTATCATCCCACTGGCCTGATATTCTTCCTTAATGGTTCTTTCCCTCCTGAAAGGTCAGAAATTGAGAGACATCATCAAAGACGGGGGAATAATCTCACCTACTTTTAGATACTAATAATTCAGATGACTAAATCCCTTTATTAGCACTGGGGAGCTATAGCTCCACTTATGTTGATAAAGCCAGGGTGTTTTGTAGCCAGGGTGTATTGTGTCCACACCACTCGGCTTGCCCACTCTCGAGGAAACAGGCTATTTCCTTGGATTGTAACACTTCTTCCAAGGACATTGTGATTATTTCTGTGTGATATTTTTCCAGTTCAAAGCGACCAAAGTGATCTGATGGCTGTGTCGCAGGCAATGGTGTTTTTCTATCAAGAGGCTAAAGGCATGTGCTGTGCACTCTGCAAGGTGGTTTCAGGGTGTGACGCTCGTCCTATGGAGCTTGGGGAGCTGCATCCGATGCAATCTCATAGTGCCTACGTGTAATGTTCTCTGGGGCTTACTATCCTCAGAGCGACCTTAGGTTTCATCCTGGAAGGCAGCAAGCTCAGGCGAAATGATATTTAAATAGTTTGGATAAAGAAAAGATCAGGATCTGGGAGCAAAAAAGGAGAGTTAAGCTATTTGTTTATGTAGATTGAAAAGAGACACTTAGAGAATATAGCTTACTCCTTCCTAAGGTCCAACACAGATTTGAATATAAGGGCTTATTTTCTCTATTCACTTTAAAAGTACGCTGTGGAAATCCAGCCTAAGGTGAGATGAATCTTAGGCATTATGCCATATGAAGAAAAATAGCCGCAGCAGTTGTCACTCTTTGACATGTTCAGTCCTTCCCCTGCTCCATTTGCACTAGCTGGGAGCCCCACTCCAGGCAACAAGAGATACACAGCAGGTGCAATTGCAGTGCTGGACAGTGGTGTACAACGTATAGTGGACGTCCCAGTGGCAGGTCACTCTAAAAGGTCCAGGGTTATTTCCCTGAATGTGGACACTCTGGAATGTCTTTGCTTGAGATATCATCAAATGGTACTTGTTGTGGCATTTTTCAACTGAATGTGGTGCTACACAATGACTCTGATCCCAATCTTCTTCCCAGAGACATTTATAGAAATTATCATTAATTTATTTCATATGGCTTTGCCTGCTGCATGACCATTCACTTATGCAGATTCACAAAGATACCAGCAAGTATATTGCAGGTGAAACTATTTACTTAAATAAATATTTGTGTACTTTTTCATGTGAGATTCCTTTTCTGCTGATATTCATGAAAAGAAAATTGTCTCACCCAAATATACATGAAAGTCAAATATTTAACTGTTGCAAACACTGCCAAGGACAATTTTGTTTAAAATGTGTGCAAATATTCATGACAAATGTTTTGTGATATTCACTCGGCTCTGAATAATTAACAATGCTTAAATTGCAACACATGTAACAAAACCTATTAGTTCTAATAAGTCAGTACAGTGGAATTAATCAGGTTTTCATTTAAGCAAATGTATTACAAACTAAATTGTTTCATAAGCTGTCAAATGCATAGAAGCACAAAAGTGTGCAGTTGTTTTAACTACCAAATACCAGAATGGTATTTAGTGTACTGGGTGACTGGGAACCTAGTTCACATATAACCTTAATGGAGGGCTTGGAAAGGGACTTTGTGGTGGGATTCCTCACACCTAAGCTTAGCTGCCTAAAAATTAAGGGTGTAAACAAGTTGCCTCAAGCTCCCTGTAAAATCAATGGAGACTGCAGAAACATTCATTCTTCCCTAAGACAGGTGTGTATGACAGGTGGAATGAATTGCATTCTGGAGGTTCCTGTCACTCTCCATTAACTATAAGAGGAGCCTTAGCAGCTCATTTAGACCAGACACCTACAAGACAGATAGAATTAGGTGATATGAATCTCTTCCATTACAGTTCCCAAACAGCAAACTTGGATTAGGTGAAATGAACTCACCTCTAGTTGGCATTTCCAAGAGAATGTAAGGGAATTGCATGTCCTGCTGAAAAGGATTTTCATTACAAATCCCTGACTTGGTTATTATGTGCCATATTTCTTTGCTTGTAAAAATATGACAACTTCCTTGCCACTATCATGATCTTAGTATGAAGGTCAAAATAAATAATGATGTATTTATTCAAATCTGACTTTGTGACTGAAATGCATACATAAGTATTGGAAAGCTTTTTCCTTTGAAAACATAAATTTCTTTCCCCCAAGGTTGCAAAGAAAAGTTTGGAAGTGTATCCCAAGTGTTTCTCAATGCTTGAAGTATAAAAAGCAAAGAAAAAGAACCTGAAAATTATTTAATTTTTCCTATTGTCATGATTTTAAGACAGGCTCATGGCTTTTGGGGACCTGACCCATGATGTTTTAGAACTTAGGGGTGGAATTGCTAGGATAATAATATACTTCCCTATTTCACTGGGATTAGTAAGGATGCATTCATTTTCCTGAAACAAAATACATGTGCATTATAATATTCATTTGAAAAGTATGGTAGGCAGAATCAAGGAAGTGCCCTGGCACTGATGCATGCCTTCATGCTGAATGCATATGCTCTAAATCTTCACACAATACATGAGCAGAGTACATAAAGGAAAGCAAATGTGAAACATTTTTCCCTATACTGAACTATCATTATCCTGTGAATGTTTCATTTGGGAATGCAAACATTAATACAAAGTGGGCTCTTCTCTATTCAGCCCACAAACACCGCGTTAGTTGAAAAATACATCAGTTGGCAAGGGAACAAATACCTGATGATGGAGAAAATCAATGGGGAACCAAACTCATTGCTAGCTGGTGAGGAAGTTTGTCCATATGAGTCCTGCATTACAGTCCAGGTCAGCAAGACACAGGACGATGCTCAGATTTACAGCTACTGGCTTGTGAAAGGCTCTGACGGAATTCAGTTAGGTTTTGGTCATCTGCAGAAAGTGGTGTGCTGCAGATCTGATCCTGGCAACGCTAGTCCAATTGTGCCTCTACCCAGGCATGCCACATAGCGAACATCTGGCATAATTAGCAGTCTCCTTCTTGGCCTGCCAGAAGCATATGCAGCTGCACTGTGTTTGTCTTCTCGGCAGACACAGGGCAGGCAAAGCACAAGCTGCAGCTTCTTCCTAACGTAATTGCTGAAACAGCCATAGTCAGATTTAACGCAACCGTGGACGTATGTGGATTCCAGTATGGCTAATTCATTTATTTACTCATTATAAACACAATGGCAGTTTTCTGTTTTGTTGTTTCTTTCTTTTTTTTTTTTTTCTAATAGCATGCCAGAAGTGTTCAGATGCTATACTAATGAGGGTCATCTGCATGGCTAGATGGATGAGTTGGAGATCTATAGTTTTTAAAATTTTCTGCATAATTTGGGTGTTTTTCTAAAGTTTCAAATGTATTGTAATTTTGTTTTTTTTTAATTAATTTCAAAATTTGCCATCAGCAAGATTTCAGCTCAGTGTAGTGTTAACTAATTTGTTTTTCATTAAGTTCTTTATTAACAAAGAAATCCCCTGACTATTACACTTCTCTGACTTTTTGATAATCTCCCTTGCAACCAGTCACATAATGCTTGAATACTTTTCACTGAAATATTGTCAAGCCAAAAGAGCTGATGGGGCCTGTAATTAACTTCTAAATAATGCCAAAGTAATAGGATGTTGTAATACTAGGAGTCAAAAACAGATTTACGCCCTGTTCCAGAGACCTGTGGCACTATGCACAGCCACAGATTGCTAGCCTTTGAGCTGAGGCTCACCTGCCTTTCCTTCCTGTTCTTCTTCACTTTTACTAACAGCCTGCACATTTTCAGTTCAGTGCAATTTACATTTTACAGTGGTTCTGTGACTGCACCCCAGGATATTTAACACATTCAAATGACCACAAGCTATTCTGTCCTGATGGGCAAGACGAAGCACAGTGATGCCTCCTCAAACTTACTTCCTTTCCAATTACAAAAATAAATTAGCTGAAACTAACAGCATAAGCCTGAGAAATGGATTTTGCAAAGAAGAGAACACCTTCAAGCTGGGCTGAGAGTGATAATAATCTAGCCCGTAATTAAGAGTAGAAATATGCTTGAGTATTAAAAGAGTCTTTGCTTCATTTGCAGTTGATAGGAACAGAGCGAACTCATTACAACAGCAAAGTAAGGCTTTTCATACAAGCGCCATAAAAAGACATTACAAATACAAGCTAATTAGCCACATAACACACCTTGATGACAAGAAATTCCTGCCATAATCCATTTTATGGAGAGATAAGATGAGTCATCACTTGCTCAACGGTGACAAAGTGGTTGTAGCGTCAGGAATAGATATCAGGATTTCCACTTCTCATTGAAACTATAAGGATACATTACCTCAAACACACTGTATGAAAGTGTAGACGTCCTCAATAGCTTGGGTACCAAAATGTGCTGTAAGTGCTTTTCCTGCAACAGCAACAGAACCCCATGGTGGACTGTGCTGGTTATGTTGCCTCCAGAGATGAGCTAGAATCCTGGAAAAAGAGGAAGAAATTCATATTGAGCCATTTGCACTAATTCTCCTAAGTTCATTTTGTGCGTGTTCATGGAGAGAGCTGGAGAGAAAATGCAAGCAGGGTGAGGACAGCTGGATCTGGAGCAGCGGATTCTCATTTACAGAACCCACCAGCCACCTCCGAGAACCTTCTGGACCTGGAACGTCTTGTTTCCTCAGGAGTTCACTACAAATGGACTTCACACAGAGGGATTTATTTAACCACTACATATAAATACAAGCAGATTTTTTGTTGTTATTACAGTGTCTCTTTCTCTAGATTTCATCACTGCTTCTTTGGAGCAATTAGACCCAGGAAATGGTATTAAATATAAAATGAAAGCCTGAGGCAAAGGTTCAAATGCAAACTGGAACTTGGTATTGTTTAAGGTTATTTCTTTTGTCTACTTTTAACATTTTCTGCCTGACACAGCAGACTATGTTCCTTTTAAAGCTGAAATTTTGAAAATGAAAATGTAAAGTTTCCCCTTTTCAAAACACAGATGACATTTTCAAGAGTCCTCCCTCTGCATCTTCCGCTATATTTTTTAAAGCAACATAAAGCTGTTATAAAAAATCAAATAATGAAGGTTCAGAGAAAAGAGAGAGAAAATTTGAGAGATCCAATATTTTATCCCATTTCTGACCAGTTCTAGACTTCTCGCTTATATTTCCCATACCTGTCAAAATGACCAGCTGGTAATACTTGTAATTAGGACCAGGCTATAGACGGTTCATAAACTTAATTGCTTTTCTCCAGTACGGCTCATGAATATGAGAAAATACTCTGAATCAGTCTGAAAATTCTACTCTCCACAAAGGATTGTGGCTTGTAATAATATGGTTTCTCAGGTAATTTTCCAATCTATTATAATGATCCTTTATAAATAGTTAAACACGATTATAATCTGTTCCAGTCAAGAGTCCTTCTTCTACTGTGTATTGTAGGTAATACAGTGAGACTTCACTCATTCACTGTAATCAGCCTGTCTATATTTACCTGCTCTCTATGTTTTCTACCTATCTAATTAAAGGTAGATACCTACCCGATTAAGTTTTTTAATAGAATACTGTCATTTTTGAAAACTGGAAATAAATGATAAATGGATATATTTCCCTTAACTTCAGTGAGCAGTAATCAAACTTCCAGTGGAAGCAGCAAATATTTCTGGACTGATTAATCTACGGAGATTTTTAAAATCCTGTAAACACCTTTAATATATTGCTAGAAAAAATAGCATGCTAAATGAGCCTGAAGCTTTTAGGTATTAGACAGGCTGATATTATCTATATAATAGGTTATATAATAGGTTAATAACATGACTGCTAATCACTGTTTGGGTTAATGTAAGTCACAAAAGGCAATGAATTTGCAGACCATAAAATAAACATTTGCAAAGCCTGATCTCTGCCTGGATCTAGAGTGTGTAAATAATCCCTTATCCTCATAATCACTGGAGTTCACCAAAGGGTACCAAGGGAAATGAAATGGGAATGGGAACAAAACTAATCTACTGCTGTGACTCTGATTTGAGAACAGGGAGCTGATGCAGAACTGTAAAGTGTCATAGTTCTGAGCAGAGCTCTGGAGATGCACCAAGCATATCTAGGAATACTCTCCAAAAAATTAACAACATAACAATCTCTTTAGCGTGAAATTACCCTGTGCATTTTCCTAGAGTAAACAGTGGTTTTCAGAACCTGCATATCTTCCATTCATGTCACACCACTGATTTCTTCAAACTTCTGTTTTCTCTGTTCCAAACCCATTGCTTCTAACTCTTTRCAGTTCCAGCTTCTCCATTTCCCACTCCTCTGCTGCTTCATTGCTGTTTTTCTCAAGGCTCAGAAGGAGAGTTCAGAAAACTTTCACTAGGACAACTCCAAGAGGACGCTGGTCTCTCAGTAGCTGCCTATTATCTCTCAATCCTGCATGACACAGACAACGAATGCAGAGCACTCAAGCTCAGAAATGTTGAGCACAGTATTGAATCACTGTAACATCAGTTTATTTTACAGTGACAAGGATCCTTAAGATAAGGGTTTAAAACTTCCTTAAAGCCAAACAATATAGCTACCTGTTTCAATGAAATGGAAGCTTATTTCTAAGTCTTTTATAATCCTTCTCATTTCTCATGATCTCCTCTTCCTTCATCTTTCAATCTCTTTCAACAACCTTGTATATGAGAACACAATAAAGATGCTCTGATGTCCCTGTTGGTAAATAAAAAAGCACAGTGAAAGCAGGGTGCATATGTGTATAGTTTATTCCTAGCACTAAATTATCTGAGCATTTGGGGAAAAATGTAATTATGAAACTATTGATCTGGTATCAGCTATATAGTCTAAATGTTTATGCTTGGCTTTTAACATGTGCAATAATATCTCTAGAAATGAGTTCTCACATGAGGCAGATTATTTTAATTTAGCTGAAAAGCTTGATATAACAAAATATAAAGAACTATTAGAAGAGTGAAGATTTTTTAAAAAAAGTTTGTCATGCCTTGTTTATTTAGACTGCAATACCTTTATCCATGCAACGTGGTGCACATGGTATGAAGTTCATCAATAGAATGAACAGAGCAGCAATATTTAGCATATGGAAGCCTATCAGTCAAAGCCAGTCCTTATATTACTTCAGTTTGCTAATTAATGTACAACTCCCCTCTTTTTAAATGTAGAGGCCATTTATACCAGTATTACTCATACACAATAGCACAGAGAAAGTCAGAAAACATTCACTATATTTAAAAGCTTTTCCAGGTAGTCATCATCATAGTGCCCAAAGGCAAAATTCAAATCAAGATTAAGGCACTCCAATTTAATTATTTTCCCATGCACTGGTTGGTTTAGTAACCCAAAAAGAAGAGTCTAGTGTAATTTTAGCTGCTCCACAGTGTCTTCTTTTCTACTGCCCTTGAAGGGTCAGGTCTCTTGTAGGTTCTTTATGATACCTGCCAGATCTCTGGGGACCTCCTGGATTCCCTATAGCAAAACTTATGTAACACCAGATGTCTATGCTGGTAACTGAATCACAGTGCAGGTTTCTTAGCTCCCAATACACGGGATGGTGTCTCACATAGGTCCCTTGCGATATCCCTGTTTGGATGTCTCAGACTGTAGGCCAGCTGGGCTGGCACTAGGTGCCTACGTGTACAGCTGAAGCGAGCCCTAGATGTTCAGGGTGAGCTGAATCACTGCTTGATGCACTCAAGGGTGTCTGAATTGCTGTTAGCTTGGGCCATGGCTATTCCCCGCAAAAGGTGCAGATGCAGCCACACTGTTTGGGAGGAAGAGGCTATGTGGACACTGATCATTCCTGACAGTTGGCCTCAAGGCCAGAAACAGTTCCAGAACTTCTGCTTTACTAGTATAGGTATACAAGATCAAGCTATTATTATCAGTCTTTTTTGCTTTACAGTGCCTCTATTGCACAAATGAAGTTGAGACAAGCTCACATGCACAAGGACCTATTAGCAGGGTCCATAGCTGATGTCATACATCGACTTTAATGGTGAAATTTACTTCTCGAGGAAAAAAAAAATTGAAAGAGGAGATATAAAAAGAGAAAGAAAAGGGAAGAGAAGAGAAGCAATGGGGTTCCCAGCCAAGCATCCTCCCCTGGGCTCCCATCCAGTGCAGCAGGTGTCCCCCCTCCCATAATACTTTTCCCACAGCAACAATACAGTTTTCATCAGGACCCACTCAAACTGCCCATTGGATGTTTCTGGTTACGATGCTGGAGCACGCTTTGATCAGTGGCAGGGGCTGCATGCTGACTGGCTGCTAAGCTTTGTGCTTGTATGTTCTTGGGTCCCCTAATGTAACCCAAAAGTTACAATCAAAGGGTAGGGAAAAAGATGTAAAGTAGGGGTGATTCTCATGCTGGTGGCAAACGCTTCCCGTAACAACAGTATCAGTGTGTGCAGCTGCAGGGCTGTGAGATTAACAGCATGAGAAGGACAGCATGAGAACAAGGGAAAAATACTGCCACAAAGGCTCTGGGAAACTCTGCCATAACAGCTCGGGTGAAAGGGTCCAGAGCTGCAACCACCGAGCAGGCTGCAGAGCTGCAGATGGAAAGCTAAGGCTCCTACCGCGCCGTGCAACACCTCCCTCAATGTGATCACTGGTGATGCACTTCCAGCTTAAACTAAAGCATCACCGAGTTCAGTATGCTGCACTCTTCCCTCTTTATTTTAGAAACACTCATCAATGTCAATTTAAGAACATTTATGGCAAGTCATGCTGTTGCAACACCCTCTCAGTAAAATGACTTACAAAGGCAGATAAGTGTGTGGCATGGCTTGCAAGTACATTAAGGATCTAGGCAAGTTTTTCCTGTTACTTGCACCACTATAAACCTAAATTAGGTAAATCAGTACCAATTGAGTTACTCTTGATTGGTTTACTGTAAATGCACCAGTATTGTCTATGAGCCAGCTTTTTAATTGGAAATCTTAGGGATACTACAACTGGACTGCCATTTTTCACATCAACCATATTTTGTCAAGGAGATTTAAAACTGAGAAATACTCCATGATTTGGATTAAAATAAAAATGACATTAAAATGGTATCATTTTTTAATCTTCATTGCTGTAAGTGCTCCTGGTTCTTGAGTAGTGAAGTTAGGGTATAAATGAAAGATTGTTCCAGAGGCTATAGAACTGACAGATCATAAAAAAGCATTAATAATATAAAAATAATGAATATTATTGGAAATAGGATAAAGCAGCCATTTTTTTCTTAATTCTGCATTTGGAAAAAGTATGAGACTGAAGTCAGCACGAGCCTTTCAATTGATTTGACTGGTCTTCTGTCTAGTCCCATGCACAGCAGCACAAACACAGACTCTCTTCCAGCACTGAAATCTTTACTGCTGGGCTTCTGTCTGCAGGACAGAGCTCATAATAACAACTGTGTCTGTTCTAGCATAGAAGGAGAGTTTGAATGAAGAAATAGTACAGTATTATGCACCCATATACGACTTTCATAGAAGCCATAAGAGTTTTACAGCTGCTACTACTTGTGAATGTCACTTACCTTTCCCTCTCATCTGCAGCCATGCAGTTCTGGGGTTTCTTATTCACATGAATCTTTTTCCTGTGTTTGCAGACTGTTTTATAATAGTCTTATGACTGGCACAAAATAACAGACATGATGGCTTATGAATGACAGAAGGAGTTTAATACAACATGACTGATGGCTTGGAATTACCCAGACATCAGCCCTAGCCTCGCTGGGGAAAAGGTAGACAGACTTTCAGGAAGAAGATCCTAACTCTAATAATGATCAGACCATAAAAAAATAATGGTTAAAAAAAAAAAGAAAATGAAGCAGATATAGGCATAAAATGACCATTATGCACAGATAGGAGTAAGAAACCATCTTTAAAATCCTCAACCCTGCAACTGGTCAAGCTCAGCACTGGAAAAGTCATTCAAAGGGGAATCTGGACAGTCTTTTGCCGCTGTGGAAAATCAAAGTATAAAATAATATAATAGTAATATAGTATAAAATAATTCCTATCTCTCTCAAATAGGAAAATATTAAAAGACATTAACAAAGGATCTGCCTTTCTATCTATTCCACTACTATTACAATCTACAGCTTTGACTGCAGGAGCCTGGAGAATGGCTCTCTTTAGGAATGACTAATAGAACAAAGCTCTTGCTAGAAACAGAAGCTCAGATCTAGAATTTCAGCAAAGGTATTTTTGTGAAAGGATTTTGTGGCAAAAATAGAAGGAGATTAAATGGTCAGGGAGGTCAATATGGTATAGAAAAAAAAAGGCCCAGTGACATGCTAAGATGGGAATGTACGAATGACTGCTAGAAAGCCTGCAGTTAGAGCAAAATAGTGGCTTTTGTTAAAAAAAGTAAAAACAGTTAAAAACATTTACCTGTTAGGCAAAAAGACATGATCTTTTAATTGCTTAAATACTGTCCTTCCGCCCCTTTCAGAAAAACTGTTGGACAGGCCTGCCGGACTTGATGGTGTGCTCAGGCAGAGCTGAGATGGCTGCAGTGCGMCATGCACCAAAGCGCTGCCCGTGGGAGCTGTAAGAAGAGCACAAAGAGCCACAGGACTGCTGGGAGGAAAGATATAGCTGGATCCAGCCAAAGA
Source organism: Apteryx rowi (assembly GCF_003343035.1). Lineage (NCBI taxonomy): Eukaryota > Metazoa > Chordata > Aves > Apterygiformes > Apterygidae > Apteryx > Apteryx rowi. Next base: position 958,061 of record NW_020449208.1, on the reverse strand, counting down.
AAACCTGTGCTCCTAACAGAGTTAGCTAAGTAAACAATTCTAAGATTTCATGGAGAATGCATTTTTCATTATTTCACATCCCCAAACCTCTAGGACCCAGCTGGCAAAACAGACCAAAACATAAGCTATCATCTTCCTGACATTTCCACTCTGAGCAAGCTGAAAAGATTGTGGGTCCTCTTTTTTTTTTTTTCGTAAAATTCCCATTCCCAAGTTATATTTGGGAAAACCAAGAAGCCCAGGTTCATCATTAATATTGGATTATGCAATGTGAATTGAACACAAACCTTTAATCAAACTACAGTTTGCTCATAACTAGTCAGAAGATAAATTGTGATGCAAAGAATTGAGCAATTAAGAGAAATAGGAAGAGATCAAACTAAGGGAGATGTGACACATCATGTGCAAAAAAGACAGACGAATAAGAACTATGCAGGAAACTCTTCTTTCTGCATGAGGACTTCTGAAAAGTCAAATGAAAATTTGGATAAAAATCCAAAATATTGAAAAAATGCAATGGTCTGAAAAACATTCTGTATCCGCCATTTAAATGTTTAATTTTGAGCATTTCAAACTGTTTCATTTCTGCTTCTGGGAGAAGCTGTTTTATTTTTACGTTCAATTTGGCAAACATTTCATACAGCAAGTCACTGTGAACCAAAAATCATAACTTCCTCCAATGAAAAATGCTGGCAATGATGTCCAAATACTTTTGTAGCTTCTGGTGTACATTGGGCCTGTCTTTTGGGAGGTGGTTGCTGACTAAATACCAAGGTGTTTCTACCATTTTCTCAGCACCTCCTGACAGAGGGCACATTGTGTATTGATGAGATCCAGTGAGACAGGCTTACACCTTCCCTCCATGTCAGACCCTTAATTTAGCCACCCACTCCCAGCTCTTCTGCCGAAACCTACTCTGCCAATATTAAAGTTGCTCGTGTGAGCATCAGAAGAATCCACAGGAATTTTGCCCTGACAAAGATTTCCATTTTCAGAGTCTGCTATATTTTCTTTAGTTCAATTGCAAAAATTATGGAAAACAAGAACCAGCTGTTCTTGCCTATGTTCATTGTCAGAGGAATCAAGAAAATAAAGCAAAAGCACAGTATCATTGCCCTGAGCTAGTAAAGATTTGATAATGAGATAGTTGATGATAAATAGAGGGGTTTTTGCTTTTTTTAAAAAACAAAACAAAAAAAAAGCCAAAGTACCACAAGGTCTGTGGTAAGCTAGAAAAAATAAGGTTTCCATAATTCTCTAAATCCTTCTGCATTGAACATTCATTGTGTGAGGGATGAACCACGCAAATAAGTTATAGTTAGGGGGTGTCCTCATTGGAGAGCAAATTGTATTTGATTTGAGTTTCAGTAGTTAAAACCAGCATGTTCTCTTTATTCCCTGGGGGAAATTCCTGATCTGTCTGAAAAAGAAACAAAGAAGTGGATAAATTACAGGAATCACTGATTTATTGCAGCATGGATTGAGATCACTGGCTTCGACCACTGAAACCAATGTCACTATCCACTTATGCAAATGCAGTTCTTCTTTCTGTCGACTTCTTTTGTCTGTATACATTTAATCATCTGATGCTTTGGGGTCTAAACTGGCAAGAGATCCATGATCCTACCGCATCTCTATCTGTCCTGAATAGACAGACAAACCCTAAAAAGGGAGCTGTGCTTTATCATGGGGCAGTTTACCCCAGTACGAAGCCAAGAAAATATGAGAAAAAAAAAAGTACTTTATTTATGCTAAAAGAGTTACATTGGTGCCACTAACTCGGGGTAGGTTAGTTTTAAAAGGCTTAAAAGCTTCCAGGACAAATTCTACTTTCTGGAGAGTGCCCATTACAAAGAAATCTCAGTTTGGAGTCTATAAGCACTAACTCATAAAAATAATAATGAAAATAATAAATTGTAGCCTCTTGTATTCACCCAGGGACAGATAACCTTCTTTCCTGTATCTATGATAAAGGTAATGGCTATTGACTACCTCCACAATATTCCATAATATTTGCGAAGAGGCCACACTGGAAAGCAAGTTAGAACAGACAAGAAAAACTTATGCATGTCTGTGAGAACTGTATGATTTTAGGATTGAATGAATCCCAAAAGAGAAGTACTAATCTGTGAAGCACACTTTAGATTAATGCTTGGGTGGTGGTTCCTGAATTCTCTGTACTGAAAAAAACAGAAGGTCTCATGGCTTTAAAACTCTGTAAATAGAATGAATACAACTCAGATGGTAGGAATTCATTTGCTCTCTCAGATGCAGCCAGCAGTATCCAGCCAGGGGTAATATGTTATGCTTAATTAATTAAAGGCACACTGTTAACATAAAAATCATACTTAATTTTGGAAATGTTTTTCATACTTAATTTTCGAAATATTTTAACCACTATTATCGAGGTAATACTTTATACCACCAGGCACTGGAAGACATCAGGGAATCTACCGCACTTGCTTTCATACCTATATTTGACTGGGGCTTTTTGTACCAAGGCTGATCAAACACTATCTGTTGATACTCTGTTTTTACAGAAAAGAAAAGTTTGACTTAAATTTCGTAACAAATCTTTTCAAGGACAGTGGGTGTTTTTGGAAATGTAAATGTCTATTTGCATGTTATGTGAATTTCCTCTGGAAAAGAAAAAATGTGCAAAATTTTCAACTTGTTCTTTATGGCATAGAGACAGTTCTATGGGCACCTTTTGTATAGTCACTCAGTCTGTCATTATCATCCCCCAGTGACTTTGTCTTTCACACAGCAACAGAGAAAAAGAAATATGGTTTAAAGATGGGAAAATATGAATGCAAAAATATAACACTGGCAAGATGTCTCAAGGTAAATGCATTGGCAGAAACTACATTTAACTTCCTTTAAATAGACTAGATTTCAAGTTGAAAGTTTCCCAGTAGTGCTTGAAATTAATGTGTCATTCAGGTTTCAAATGACAAAATACCATACAACCAAGAAGAAAAGATGCAAGAAGGAAGCAGTACAAAAAGAAAGAAGAATRAAAGCCACCACTCCACAACAGCTTCTGAGACAGTAGATCAGGCTGCCAAATGTCAGGCTGTGCAATCCTTGGTTCCAGAGATGCAAGAAAAGAGATGGTGCTTCAGCTTGACATTTATGTCAAGAGCAAAGGAAGTCAAGTCCAAATCTATCCATGCAGCTCTGCATTCAAACTGGAATATATCTTTTGTTAAGGTGTTAGTGGAGTTTGCAGCATGGGAATTAACATACAGAGAAATGCATTCTTCAGTGAAGAGCAGAACTTTTGTGAAAACAGCCTCCGTAATCAATATCGTGTTCTGCTAAGAGCTGTCCCATATGCCCTGAGTATGCAAAAGTGAAGCATACGTGGTTCTTTGCTATTCTTTTCTCCTTGTTTATTGAGAGATTAACTGAGAAAAATGTCCTAGAACTAYGATTTAAGGTTGCAAATTTTAATTACCTTTCTATACTTATCAAAAACGATGTTCTCACAGCTTCTATTTTATTTTTTTCCCATAACTCTACAGGTTCTAGCAATAAAAACCTGCAAAATCCCTTTCAGGAGAATATTTAAGGACTAAAGAAGAGAAAGAGCACAAAAAAAGAAACTTTTAATGTAGTATTTAGAATAGAACAACTGGCTCAATTATTCATAAAAATGACAATGCAGTCTGATATATATCAGACTATCTCTATTCTGGTGAAGAAACAATGCAGTCTTATGAACCATCACTTAGTACATATTTCTTTGGGCAAAAGTAGGGAATTTATTTGAGGAGTGTAAGTCAAGATCCCAGTTCTCTGCTCACCTTTCTTGATGTAAACCAGAAGCATCTTCCCTTAAATCAGTGAAACTTCACCATTTAAAAACAGGGAGAAAAGTAACAGATAACTCAAAAAGGCAAACATGTAGAAGACTAAATCCTGCCCTCTCTAACAGTGCAGGTTTTCAGAGTACACTCCTGTACTCAGGATGTGACCCCTGGGAATTAGCCAAACTAATGATAGCAGCAACACATTTGAGGATGGAAAAAAAAAAAAAGAAAAGAAGGAAGGAGTGTTCAAGAGAGCTGGTTAGTATTCAAACATCACTTCCTCCAGGCTCAAGAGCGGTGCATCCCTATGAGTAGGAAGTCAAGCAAAGGAGGCAGGAGACCTGCATGGATGAGCAAGGAGCTCCTGGCAAACCTCAACCAGAAGAAGGAAGTATACAGAAAGTGGAAGCAGGGACAGGCCACTTGGGAGGAGTATAGGAACGTTGTCAGAGTATGCAGGGATGTGACGAGGAAGGCTAAGGCCCGTTTGGAATTAAATCTGGCTAGAGATGTCTAGGACAGCAAGGAGGGCTTCTTCAAATACATCAGCAGCAAGAGGAAGACTAGGGAAAATGTGGGCCCTTTGCTGAATGGGGTGGGTGCCCTGGTGACGAAGGATGCAGAGAAGGCAGAGTTACTGAATGCCTTCTTTGCTTCAGTCTTTCCTGCTCAGGCCAGCCCTCAGGAACCCCAGATCCTGGAGGCAAGAGAGAAAGTCTGGAGAGAGGAAGACTTTCCCTTGGTGGAGGAGGAGTGGGTTAGAGATCATTTAAGCAAACTTGACACCCACAAATCCATGGGCCCTGATGGGATGCACCCACGAGTGCTGAGAGAGCTGGCAGACATTATTGCTAAGCCACTCTCCATCATCTTTGAAAGGTCATGGAGAACAGGAGAGGTGCCCGAGGACTGGAAGAAAGCCAATGTCACCCCAGTCTTCAAAAAGGGCAAGAAGGAGGACCCAGGGAACTACAGGCCAGTCAGCCTCACCTCCATCCCTGGAAAGGTGATGGAGCAGCTCATCCTGGAAGCCATCTCCACGCATGTGGAGGACAAGAAGGTGATCAGGAGTAGTCAGCATGGCTTCACCAAGGGGAAATCATGCCTAACCAATCTGATAGCCTTCTATGATGGAATGTCTGGCTGGGTAGATGAGGGGAGAGCAGTGGATGTTGTCTACCTTGACTTCAGCAAGGCTTTTGACACTGTCTCCCATAGCATCCTCATAGACAAGCTCAGGAAGTGTGGGCTAGATGAGTGGACAGTGAGGTGGATTGAGAACTGGCTGAATGGCAGAGCTCAGAGAGTTGTGATCAGTGGCACAGAGTCTAGTTGGAGGCCTGTAGCTAGCGGTGTCCCCCAGGGGTCAGTACTGGGTCCAGTCTTGTTCAACTTCTTCATCAATGACCTGGATGAAGGCACAGAGTGCACCCTCAGCAAGTTTGCTGACGATACAAAACTGGGAGGAGTGGCTGATACGCCAGAGGGCTGTGCTGCCATTCAAAGAGACCTGGACAGGCTGGAGAGGTGGGCGGAGAGGAACCTCATGAAGTTCAACAAAGGCAAGTGCAGGGTCCTGCACCTGGGGAGGAATAACCCCATGCACCAGTACAGGTTGGGGGTTGACCTGCTGGAAAGCAGCTCTGCCGAGAAGGACCTGGGAGTGCTGGTGGACACCAAGTTAAGCATGAGGCAGCAATGTGCCCTTGTGGCCAAGAAGGCCAATGGTATGCTGGGGTGCATCAGGAAGAGTGTTGCCAGCAGGTCGAGGGAGGTGATTCTCCCCCTCTCCTCAGCCCTGGTGAGGCCACATCTGGAGTACTGCGTCCAGTTCTGGGCTCCCCAGTACAAGAGGGATGTGGCACTACTGGAGCAAGTCCAGCAAAGGGCCACAAAGATGATTAGGGGACTGGAGCATCTCTCTTATGAGGAAAGCCTGAGAGAGCTTGGCCTGTTTAGCCTGGAGAAGAGAAGGCTGAGAGGAGATCTTATCAACGTGTACAAGTATCTGAAGGGAGGGTGTCGAGAGGATGGGACCAGACTCTTTTCAGTGGTGCAGAGCGACAGGACGCGAGGCAACGGGCACAAACTGAAACACAGACRVTTCCATCYGAACATGAGGAAAAACTTTTTCACTGTGAGGGTGACAGAGCACTGGAACAGGTTGCCCTGAGAGGTTGTGGAGTCTCCTTCTCTGGAGATATTCAAAACGCGCCTGGACGCGATCCTGTGCAACGTGCTCTAGGTGACCCTGCTTGAGCAGGGGGGTTGGACTAGATGATCTCCAGAGGTCCCTTCCAACCTCAGCGATTCTGTGTGATTCTGTGAAAAAAAAGAAAAGAAAAAGAAAGCTTCATGTGTCTCTTCCTGTCCAATTTTCTTCCTTCGCAAATCTTTTAATTCAACTAGAATGATTTCTGTGGATAATCCCTCTTCTAAAGTATTTGCATTTTGAAACATTATCTAAATAGTGCTGGCATCTGACAAAGGTCTCCCTGGTGGGGTCTCATTCGGTAAGGAACTGCCAAATATTAGCTCACAAAGAGCCCTCCCTTGCTTCTGCCCAGAGCCTGTCCAGTCTTGTAATGGGAAAACTAAATAGCAATAAATATAGCAGCCCATAATGCTGCTTGAATTGTCCTCAGCTCATTCTCACCCCTTAAATCACAAAACATCCCTCAGAGAAAGCTTACTATTGTTCTCTCTGAACAGGAGAGGGATGCTGAGGTCAGGATGTGAGTTGATATGTCCAATATCGTTCAGAGCAGCAGGCAAGCCAGAAATGAGCCCCGTGAGTAAAACTTTAGTCCCACAGCTTTCATTTATGTCCAGAAATCATCTCCATATCTCCCAGCTCCAGGCCAATGTCTCATCCAGGGCAATAAAAAGCTACTTGCAGTGAAGCTATGAGAAAATAGTGACTTGTGCTTTATGGGTGCTTGTACTGTGTAAAAGCTGGTCATACAACAGGAGCATGGAAAAGAGCTTGGAAATGATCACAGAGGGAAAGACTGATTTATGAGTAGAGATGTGTTTAGGTAGATTAAGAGAGGACTGAACAGCAGACATTACAATCATGTATGCGTTGGAAAACTGTAAACAAAAAGGAAGGATATAAGGGTTTACAGAGAACAGAGGAGTCTACCCTGAAAGAAAGGAATGAATTAAAGGCCTTTTTCCTTGAAAAGTAGTAGTAAAACTTTTAATATGAAGATCAGCCAAGGGGGGCAGTATACCAAGCAAAGCATGCTTCTCCTATCAGAAGACTAATAGGAATCTGGGCAAAATGTGTATTGAGTTATAGAATCTTCAACACAGCTGAGTCTTCAGCTACCTCTGCACCGGTTGCTGATCTCACATGGCATCAGCTGTGCCTGCAATGAAGGTACGTGGGATGTGGTCACAATTTGGGTAGATTAGGATGCAGTGGGGAGATGCTGCTGCTGCTGTCAGGCCTGCCACGGTAACACCAGGATGTTGGAGCCATCCATCTGGGTGTTTGCCTGTTAGCCAGGGAAAGCACCCTGGCTTGGCAGGGCACCCCCAAATCCTCTTGATGGCAAAAGCAGGTTTGATTCAGTGGTATAGCCAGAAAAAACAAGATTAGTTTATTGTCCTGATGTAGGCTGTGGTGATCAAGTGCACGGCTGCTGGGCTGGCACCTCCAGACATTAAGGATCACGTGGTCCCTTTTCTCATTTCTTGATCCTCTTTTTCACTGTCCTTATACCTCCCTTTCTCTGCCCTAGTCTTCTCCCAAATAAACAGCCTACTCCTAATTACTTTGTTCCTATTGTCCACAGTTTTGTTACAGCCGTACCCAAATTGGTATTTCTGATATCTTTTTCTGGGTATTCACAGCCTTATATGGTATCAGTGATATGGTCACCTAGGTGCTTTCAAGGTTTTACCTTGTAAAGTTTTTCCCCCCAAAAGATGTCCCAGGGGCCCCTCCAATTACCCATGGGGTTTGGCCGTTTCTCACATAACTTCCTCTTAACTATATGTGAACTCTGTCTATCCCTCACAGACCTATCTGTAACTTTTGTCATCTTCTTGCAGTTGTCTGTCACATCCAGCAATTCCTCATGTCACGTCCAGTAGTTTCCCATGTCCTGTTCAGTTAACTTCACCTCGAGCCAAGGCCTATTCAGCAGCCAAGTCATTTGCCTGCGGCTCTGTATCTGTGTAACAGATACAAAGCAGATGCCCGAAACGCAGTGTTAAGGGTTGTGTAGTTCCTCCTACAAATCTGCCCTTGGTTTCATCCCTGTGATCTGATCTAAGGGAAAAGCAGTGCAGGTGACATATGCTAGACCTGATCACTAATTCTCTGTGCTGTTTACTGCAGTTTGTTTAATCTCCTTAAACCCCAGCTCACCTCTCGGTTAGGAATAAATAATACCTCATTTTTAATGCCCAAAGATATATTGAATCTTCATTCATTCATTCTTAGAAAATCCTTGTCAACTCTTCAGAAAAAGGTGGTCACATATATTTAAAATGAAATGAAAGAATCTAAGTCTTTCTGCTATTTTACCATTCTTTTCAAGCATGGGAGTTTCTGTGCAGTGCTACAAGAGCTCACCACTGCAGCTTGGTCTCATTTGTCAGTTAATTTATTTATTACTCTTCATCCATTTATTTATTTATTTATTTATTACACTTATTCTCAAGACTTAGACTACAGCATATTTGTGAATATATGGTAATAAATTCTGAACAAAGTTAAACTATGGCTGACAAGTATGTAGTACCGTATGTGCTACAACAGCCTCGCTTTCTTTCATTGTTTATGTTTCTTTACTAACTCACAGAACTCCAGGTTTTGCAAGTGGTCTTCCAACCATAATGACCCAAATTAATGAAATCTCACTTGTATTATTTCTAATTGGCAGCATAACTGTTGCCTTCTATTAGTTCTACAGTTGATTTGACAGCCAATGGGGAAAAAAAAATCCACCATCTTCTCCTTCTGACTGAAGAGCTTAACGTACTTATGTTTGGTTTTATCGCAAAAGCTTCTAATTTTAGAGATTAACTTCAGCAATTTGTTGGGCTTGTGGCACTATTCAGGACAGATGTTTAGCCTCTGTAACCACCCTCATATCTATCAACAGTCTGAAGGGTAGTTAGGAAAGTAAAGTGCCTTTTAAAGTACTATCTTTGCTAAAAGCAATATTTGTTTCGGATGAGATGTGTCATATATCCCGTGTGCAGGTCTGCCTGTCTGATATGTCTTGTCACATTACTTCAACTATCATGTGTCACATTATCTAAGGTCACGCCACTTTAGCTAACAATAAGACACAAAGCACTAGAACAGCAAACTGCTCGCCAGAGACTCCCTCTTTACACTTCACCCGTTGTCTTGCAAGGAGGAGAAAATCAAAAACTGCAGCCCTGAACTAGCAAGCCACCTGAAGAAAAGGAAGTAAATTAACAACTGCTCTAAGGACAATAGTCAATAGACCTTTTGAAAGCTGATTTAGAGCCTATTACCGCATTTCTTACATAGTCTCACCTCCCATTAGAAGCAAATGAAAGTCTATACAAACTAGAGGAAGAAATAGTGTCTTCTCCAAAGAGTTTGCAATTTGCAGCTCTTCCTGCCTCTATTCAGGGTATCAAGCATCACATCCCAGACTGCAACACTCCATATGGATTATGTCCTTCTTTTACCTCTTGTCATGAGGATGCAGGAAAGAACTGTTTCTCTATCACTGATTGACCTAACCATCATGCAGCACTAAAGAACCATTTGTTATTTGAGTTATATTGATTCCCATCAGGATATTTGGTACCTTTCCTATGTAATTCTCTGGAATTTGGATTGTGCCACAGTCTCTCTAGTAGGAAACTTCCAAAACTGCTTTGTGATCTGTGACTGAAAATATTTAAATTGGTTATTGCTGGAGTTTTACCAGTTTTTTACCAGTACCATACATGTACAAAGAGAAATGGTAACTGAATTACCATTATCACAGTTGCTCAGTTTGAGAATATTCCCAAACTACAGTTGCCTAACCACTAGTCTTTTTACAGAAAATTCACAAACAGAAATTGTACTACAGTCATAAGATAAATTACTGGTTGTGAAAAGCTTTTGAGATGAACTTTGATTCTGGACAGTAAGAGTTGATGGATCCTGTAAACTTCGTTTTCTCCTGTCAGTTTGAATGTGAAGTTGCAATGATATTGCAGTAAAGGGCTGCTGAGTGGAACAATTACAGAAATCCACAGTTAGCAAGGAATATCGGGTTGTTTTGCTGGGAAGATGAGTAAAGAAGTAACCATTGAGAAGCCCCTTTGGTGTTACGACTATTAGTGACATGGTGTCTTCACACCAGATTCCCATCTTCACATCTTATTATGTTCTACCTAATTTAGCATGGAGGGTGTATGCTGGGGAGGATGAGCTGTCCCAGGCACTTTCTCAGCTGCTCCCCTAAGACCAGGCTCCTTGGATCAAAGCCTAGTTATTCTTGTGTGCCACCATCCTATGGAGTTTCCTAAGTGTATGAATGATCTGCTATAAAGATGAACCAAAAGAAAAGAAAGACACCCACAAAATGGCATCAGAGTGAACAAGTGAAGTCGTGAAGAAGATGATATGCGGCAGTCCCCACACGAAAGGGACACAGTTCTGATTCAATGCAGCGATGGACTAATCAGTGAAAGCAGCTGGTGGAGAAATGTAATTTGGATAACTCTAGCAGCTGAGCTTGCTGGATTTGGAAATCTGAGTAGGACCTGTTGACTTCTTACTTAATAAAGAATGAGAATCTTAGGTAAATGTCCTGGCTTTAGTCATGGGGAACATTGCTGCTGACATCCCACGTGGTATATTCATTGCTACAACATAAGAAGAGTAAACAACTATGTAGTAGGAAGATCAAAGAATTTAATAGCAGAAAGAATGGAAAAACTGAAGAAAACATGATAGGTCACAGATGGCAAATAGTTAACCAAAAGGAAGGACATAGGAAATTCCCCCCAAATTGATATTTAGGAAGCGTAAGAGTGGAAATAAATTAGAAAGAAATTAGGCAGTGACAATGAGTAAAATATTTTTGAAATTAAGGGCATACCTTTGAAGAATTTTAATGCTGACCTTCACATTATCTGCAGTCAATTATTTTACATATTACACTTTTTTAGGCTATACCAAATCATGCTTGTAGTTTTCTATCGAGGTTGTTTCTTCAATGATTTCTACTGAAAGAGAAAAAATAAGAAAGAGGATACAAAAAGCAACAACAGGAACTTGTGGGATTGCTGTTGGAGGGCTTCTTGAGGCTTACAGCATTTGAATAAGTCCCAAATAAGAAGTGAAGAGAGACAGGCTGACTTCTTGCCTGGAAGTTCAGCAAAGCTTCTAGACCTAGTACAGACATCTGCCAGAGTTAATATTTAGAAAATCTGCAGCTAAAGCTTTGAAGACCTGACATCCATATAATGACCGCACTGTCCATAACCTGTGCCCTCAGTAGATCTCATCACTTTAGTTGTATCGGCACGGTCAGAGCCATGAATGGCTACAGGAGCAACAGAAACCAGCCACTAAACTCCAGCACAGGACAGAGGCTGACAAATGAGATTTGATATGGGAAATTTCATGCTGGCCAACTGAGGTTGAAGAAAACTAACCTGCAATATCTACTAGTTTTTACAGATCATTGAAAAACTGTGAATCATGACAGCATGTTTCCTTGTTATCCTAATGAGAAGGAGATTGTAGAAAGCACAGCTGTAAGTAAATTTGCTGAACTGCTTATCTCTAGAAAAGACTGACAGGCTTTGTGGGGTAGGAATATATTATTCAGAGAAAAGTATTGTGTATAATTCCATCAGGACTTTTTAAGAAATGCTGATAGATGTTTCCCTTTGAATTAAATTACAATGCACCTTACTGCACAGGGCAAGGGGAAGGAATGGACTGAAGTTTCTCCTACGTGTGTGCTGGCTGTCAGGTGTTCATATTTGTCTTTTCAGTTTGGCCAGTTCCTATATTAGAATGTGCCTCTCTCCCTTCTATTCTGACTGTCAGGAGGATATTGAAAACAGCCAAAATAAAACCTAGAGACTGTGGCTGTATATAAAAGTAAAAGAGGAAGAAGAATGGGAGGCTAGACCTTTGTGCTCAGAGAAAGAAAGAGAGACTACTGCTATATCTAATTTAGCTGGACATTCACCTGCAAACACAAAGAAAACCGATTTCTTCCCTAGAAGTGTTTACAGATTTTAGTCAATGACTATTTAATGCCAAATACAGAAACAGAACTCAGTTTTTCTCTCTCATATGAGCAACCTACCACTGAGCCTACAAATCTGGGTATCTACATTCCTATTCTATATAATCTATATACCTATTCTTCTGCTCACATTCCCTATATGTTGTTTTCATTTATTGTCCTATTTAGAATACAAGCTTTTCAAAAAGAAGACTGTCTTCCAGCACTACATAACTTGGTCAGAATGGGCTCATGAGGCTGTGTGAAATGCAATAAAACATAATCAATAACAACAACAATGGCTAGCAGAATTACCATTTTATAGACCTAAAAGATTTTAAACATACTGTCCTGAATATGAGAAGTTCCTTTTCCAAACTGCAGATCTTCAGATCTGTTGCTGCCTAATTTTAGTTTGAATTTTAAAGACTGTTAAAAGCAAAAGAAAATGTTTGGGAATGCTTAACATATAAAAACACACATTTTTCTTAACTAGATAATCCAAATTAATCACTTCAAAAAATCAGTCTGTAAGGTGGAAAAAAAAAAAAATTGAAAATACTGTAGAGTAACATGCCGACTATAACTCCCTTCACACTAAAAACCTTGAACTTAGAAAAATAATAATCTAAATTCAATATTGAAAAATAATGCTTTATCATCATGCACTAACTGGATTTTAATTAAGTATTGCTTTAATTATATTATTATGGGAAACATTAAAAAGTAGCTCAGCACTTGCCACTGGTTATTTTCTTAATAAAATTGTTGTGGAAAGCTTTAATCTTTTTAAAATAGCACATGTTATAAACCAGATATTTCCCATTTAAACTCCCAAACTATATACATAGAATGTTTAAACCAAAGACCTGGTCTGACAGTTCTCAGGTTAGGCTCTCTGCATATTTTTCAAGAAATAAGATTAAAGATCCTAGTTTGTTCACAAAGGGCATTCTTTTTGTGTGTGTGTGTGTGTGCGTGTGTGTGTATATTTGTATATGCAAACAATATACATTCACATACAAAGATACACCTTCTCCATGGGGATGACTAAGAATATCACCAAGACAGCTCAAAGTGCAGCTTGTCTTTCCTGCCCATGCAGCTTCTGTAACATTAAAATACTAATCCTGTAAAAATTCCATTGACTTCACTGGGAGTAGGATTGTGCTCTTGCTTGCTTACACTGAATACCTAAACCTGCTATGATTTTTCTATTGGTACGATGCTTGTTCTTTTTTTCATTAATATTGCTGGGTTAATTCTGCATTCAAGAATGTGCACCTTAAAAATTATGAACCTTTCCTGTACTCTTTTGAGATAAGAAAAAATCCTCTTCCCTGTTTCCTTGCAGCAAATAGAGCCCTAATCTATTTTCACTTGCATTGCTACAAATCAGAAGTCTTCTGATATTCATGAATTTACTCTGGATTTTAGGAATCTGCTCAAACTCCTGTTCAGTTCAATAGCAATATTCTGTTTACTGAAGTCACTCAGTCTATTCTCATGACTGGAGATCCTCTCATATGTTTCGGGATGTATAGGATGAAAACCTAAAACAGATCATCGTATTTATTTTTTGCATCAGTCAGACTCCAAAGGTCACATTTTCTTTCTCTTAGACATTCTTGTGAGAGGGCTTCCAATTTTTGCCTACAGAAGTTCAGCCTCTGCAAGGTCTTTGAGAGTACACTCTACTTTCCCTTGGCTGTGGCTCCTCTTCTGACCTCTTGATCCTGCTTAAATTGGATTTTGCTTATCCAAATCATACTCTTTTGACAGTAAGTCACACTTTTAATTTTTCAGCGGAGGCTTGTAAGCCATAGGGGACACAGGGATGTATCCATACATGTTGTAGAGTGTGGTGAAGTTGCAGACAGAAAGGGTRCAATAAACCCATAGAGCACTATAAAGGTAGCAAATATTAGTGATACCTCAACAGTGCTTCAGAGTCCCCACCACAGACTCTCAATGTACTGTCAGAGAGTGCATACATCCCACACCTTTTATGCTGCCTCCACAGCAGATACAAGCTGTCAGTGAAGCTAGTTGGGAATTTTCAGTCAGAAGAATTTTCTGATGGAACATGCCCTTCTTGCAAAATTGATTTTTTTTTTATTTTATTTTGTGAACAAATATTCAATTTTTCACTTGGGAAAAATCAAACTGACAGATCTCCAGTCTCCTCACCTAGAATTTTTTTGTCATCTTCACTTTCTGCAGGCAGAAAGTACATTTGATAAGCGTCCTCCCAGCAGACTGTCAGAGGCTGAGTGTCCGAGCTCTCAGCCTCCTCCGCAGGCTGGGCTGTTTTTCTTCAGTGGGCCTAGCAGGCAGAGCATGGACACAGAAAATCTGAGCACTCCTGCTTCAGCTGATCTCTTGGAAAGCTGTCTGTTGGAAAGCTTGGAAAGTCATCAATCCACTGGCTTTGCAGGCAAAGAGCAATACTGAGGAGAGCCATTCAAGCAAGCAGGTAACATGCTGAATTCTTTTTCAATTCAGTTGGAAGGGAATATTTTTCCTGGAAATGCTTCCTATGAATATTTCTTCCTTCTTCTTCTTCTTTTTTTTTTTCCCCTTTCATTTCTCTTTTAATTCAGGGCAAATGCTATAACTTTACATTATATTGTATTATGTTATAGCATATATTTTAAATAATTTTTTATACACACACACACACACACACTCTATATGTATGTACACATAGCAATCCTGCAATTTTTTGCAAGCAATGTTATTTTGGTTCCCTCTTACAGTCCTTGTTATGTCCCTCATGTTTGAGAACAGAAAGCTTTTCTCTTTAAATTTATTATAAAATGTGACATAAATGAAATGCAATAAACCGTACTTTAAGTTATTAGAAAACAAAGGAAATCTCTGCTGTTAAGAACACTAACAGAACCAAAATCTTTTACACTGGTAAAATGGCTTGCAGCTGCAAGCACCAGTGGTAAGGCTGTGTCCAATTTACACACTAATTTACGTAGTTGTAAATAAGCATAGCATTGCTATGCATAAGCATAGCAGGACTAAAAGACCTGCTGCTTTTCCACCTCTACAACAGCTTCTTCAATTCTTTCAGTAAAAGCTGGCCAATTTTCCACTTCTGTCCTGAGATGATCAATACTCCCTAAGTGAGTCATCTTTTGAAGTACTTCAGGACACTTTTAGCTCCTTCTTTGATCTTTCCGTGTCTCCTTTTAAATGTAATGGATTTTACCCTAGTGAGACTTTATCCCACTAGCTCCATTTTTATTATCCTTTGGCTGACTTTTGAGAAGATAAAAGCAAGTTAAAAGGATATCTTTTCTTAGCAACAAAAATTAATCGTGCAGCCCCATTTTGGGAAGCATCAGACATCTTGGAATCCCAGAGAAATCTCCATAAACAATGCTCTTTGTAACGATCCCTTTTGTCTTTGTTCTTGAGGAACACATGAGGCCAGATCAAACGAGTAGACGTGAGGGATCTGGCCATGCCACTTGCTGAGCTCTCCTCCCTCCTGGGCTCTGCTCTGTGGTCCTCTGAAGATTTATCAATCTTTGCATTTTCACTGTGATATTCTTACAGTGCTAGGCACTGTGCAAAACCAGAGCTAATTTTGTCTAAGCAGACAGCTGTCCTGTTGTTGTTGTTTTCTTTTTCCCCTTTTTCATACCTAGAATACATGCAAGTATTTAGAAGAAAATATCCACAGGAAAATCTTTAACAGCAGAAAACTTGCAAAAAAGTAGGATAGCTGCTTCGAATTTGGGAAGAAGGAAATCATTTTGCTCCTCCACAAATTTTGGGAAGGCAGTCTTTCCAAACAATCAACCCGGAGGAAGCTGAATGTTTGGTTTGCTTTTTGCTGTATGTCTGAATTTGTTTGCTATTAGCAGGAAGAGTCTCAAGACTCGAAAAGAAAATTGCCTTTCCATAAAACATGAATTTTAATCCAGTAAATGTGGGAGTCAACAGAGATGCTGAAATAGAAGGTGGTTTTCTGAACAATATCTCTTCTCCTCAATCTAATTCACAATCTGATAAAAAAAAAATTTGGTGTGGATGAGGCAAACCCTTGAACTAGGTTAGTAACAACATTATAGAGAGAAACAGGAGAGGAGACTGAGACCCAAAGAACCTGTTTAACATTCTGCTATTTTGTGTGCTGTTGGAACTGAAAAATATGGGTAAGGCAGAAAAAAGGTATCTGAAAGGATTGATGAAATAGTAATAAAGTTAACCCAATACCATGGGCCACATTCACTGCAAGTAGCTCAGGAAGATGTAAACCATACTTCCCTCCTCATGTCTGGGTATGGATTTGCAAACTCATATGGAACAATATCAGCTTTCAGTTCTGCTGGGGGCTTTTTGGAAATGCCATCAGGTAAAGACTACTGAGATGGTACACTGATACAGTACCTAGCCTAAAGTCCTGGCCTTGCCATGCAGGGCCACCATCAGAGTCCAAAGCTACATCTGACTCATGGAGCAGCAGATTATGGTTCCATGGAAGTCATACGAAGACTTGATCTCAAAACCTGCATTACCTGAATATCAGCAGCATGTGCATTTGCCCCATGTGCATGATACTCAGCAAGCTGTGGGTAGAAACTAATTTGCAGCATATTTCTTAGGTAGACTGAGTTACACAGAATTAGTTGTTGAACCCCAGCTATAGCTGAGATGTGACTGAATTTAAGACCAAAATCACAATATATATGACACTGATTTACAGCTAAGGTCCTTCTGTGAATGTAGTTCTCTGCGGAGACAATGCCTTCTATTCTGGAACCACTTCACTGTTACAAAAGGGAGGTCACCTGCAAAAAATAGGAAGGAGAAATAGTTGATATGCAGCAAGCCAGACTGGAGAAGTGGATTCAGTTCAAAATAAAGACATCAAATACAGATTTCTAAAGGGATATGTGCACAGGTGAGGTATGTGTCTAAGTTGCCATATAATCAATTAGAGACATAGTCAATACAGGCATTGTTTTTTTAAGGGGTAGATTTCGCTGACAAGCTGCTAGGGGTGCAGCTCAGTTGACTGCCCACAGGCACAAACAGCTTTTTGGCAGGACTGATATATTCAAAACATCTGCCCACAGTTGGTAGATGCAACCCAGAGCCTGTAGGAGAAACATGGTCTTAACAATGGCAGCTTGGGGCCAAACAGGACACTCAAGTCAATTGTCATTACATATATCTGTTCAGGCAGGTGAATCATATCCTATATGTCTAATTTACAGTAAGCTGAATCATCATCCAGTCTCCTCAGATCATATCTATTAAGAGTGGGATTCAGTAGCCTAAACATAGGGCGTGGTTTTATTTTAGGCACTGTGGAGTATCTTACCTGGCTCCAGCTGCTTCTGTAGAAGATTTTCAGTCTCCCAGAAGTCCTATGTCATATCTGCCTGCCCAGTAAAGACATTTTGAATACTCAAGGGCATCTCAAATGACAGCAAATGCGTATGTTTGGGCAGCTGTAACATACCCCTACTGACTTGTCAACTGAGTCACTCACTAGACTCCATTGACTGGCTCTTCATTGACTATAATATGAGCTAAGTATGTCTATACCTGCATTTAACTGTCTTAATTTCAACTGAACCTGTACAAAGACATGTGGACTTCATTTCTCAGGACTAAAATTCTTTAGCTGTGGAATTTTAGACGAAAAACCTGCTTTGGGGTTGACAGATTGTGTGTCACTATCTAACAACAAACTCATCATACAGTCAGCCTCTGTCCTTGTCATGGATAAGTCATCCTGCTAATAGTCTGTACTACTGTCATCACGTGGTCTTTGCCTTGTGTCAGAAAAGGCCTTTCCCAGGGATTAGAAGAGGCTCATATCTGAACAACACATCCAGAGAGGGGTCATTACTCCTAACAGACTGGTGCTGGCAAGAGATAGGTGGCTTCTTCATGCATCTGGCTCCACACTTACCGTACCTCTCCCACCTTCATAGGATCTTATCACAGGTATCCAGGATCAGAATGGCAGCAGGTACAGCTTTATTTTGTTAGAAAGTAAAGGGACTATAAAGAAGCCATTTTAGTGTTCTTCCACTTTCTCTTGTTTCAGCAAGTCTAAAAGGGCCACCTCTGCACCTTCTGCTCCAATGACTTCCTCCTACTCCTTCCGTACAACAGCGATAGCAAGGCTACTGTTCTCTAGATCCATCTCAGTGATTTAGCAGCTCCTTCCAGTATACCCTTCCCATCTCTCTGCCACAAAGATGCATTCAGTCGCTTGAGGTACTCTATTTCAGATGCAGGAGTTCATTTTGGATCTTTCTCTCTGACTCTTTAGGCTCCAAAGGAACAGACCTTGTCACGGAGGGAAGATATTTATCTTATAATCTGTAGGGCTGTGTCTGCTGCAAAGCGCAGTTCTGTCCATGTTCTGTTTCGCTAGTAAAAATGATGTGACAGGCAAGCAGAGTTGTGGGAAAGAAATCTTCACTATGCATTCAAAGTGATCTCACTTCCTCGGTGACAGGTTCTGAACTAGTTATCACTAGTCTGGAAAGAGACACTGAAGTTACAGCAGGTAGCTCTGTGAAACTATTAACTCAGTGTTTAATGGATATCAAAAGCAGGCAGAATTAAGAATTATCTGGAAAACAATAAAAAACAAAATAGAAAATATCATTATGCCACTGCTTAAATCCCTGACGTGTCTTTAATGCTGTTCAATGTTCCCCCATCTTGAAATGAATACAGTAGAACTGGAAAAGATACAGAGATGGACAACAAGGAGGACAAAAGATATACAAAAATTAAACAGAATAATATTCCTCATCTTGAAGAAGACACTGAGGGAGGGATATGAGAGATGTCTGTAAAAAAGCAGTTGTACAGAATGGGTAAAGTGAATAGAAACTCTCTCTTCTGACCCTCAGGCATCAAATAAAACTAGCATGAGATTAGAAGAAAACCGTAGAGGTTTTCACATGTATTGTTGCCACAAGACATTGTGGATGCCAAAATTTTATTTAGATTCAAAAGTGATGAGACAAATTAATGAAATAAAAATTGTCAGAATTCTTTTAAAAACAAAGACATCACCTTTTGTTCAGGAAGTCCTAGAGACATAAGCTACCTCGGGCAAAGGAGGTACCAGGGAAGCGTCACCTTACTTTGCCATGTCCTTACATGCCTACCTATGAATCTGCCGTTGGTCAGTGTTGGAGATAGCTCTGTATAGATTTTTCCCTGACCCAATAAAATTGTTCTAATGTTCATGCAATTAGTGTCAGCCTCTGGGGAAGGGATTTAGGCCAGCTACCGTGGATGTTACTGTAATGCTTAAAATGAACATTCAAGACCCTGGCAGCATGATTCAGAACATCTAAGTTAGGCGCTGAGTCCTGCTATACCTTCAGTGGAAGGAGACTGGAACTGTGCTAGGGCTCGCCAACATTTTTGCACACTTTGTTTCTTGATTTTTGATTGAAATAAATTTGCTTAGGTTAATAAGAATGTTTATTTAAAAAAGAAATATATTTTCCAAAGAAGAATACAAGAACAAATGTATTCCCTTGCAAAGGGACTAGAAACCATAATCTCAGATATTATTAGCACCATTATTGTATCAAGTGGCAGGATGGTATAAAATTCATGTCAGCCACTTTTTAATCTGATATTGATGATTCATACAAAGTCAGATAATTTGATCCCTTATAATATGATACAAAGTTGTTGCTGCATGAGTCAGTTTCCAGTAATGAAGAATAAAAATATACTGGAATTCACTCTATAACAACATTAGGGCTGTAATACACTTTTCAGGGTAGCCAAGATAGACTTGGAACTACCTTCCATGTTAAATTAAAATGCTCTTCTTTTGTTGTTGCTCATCATTAAATGTGTTGAATACTGTGTTCTTACCTGGGGGACTGTGGGAAGCTTGTAATATTTATAAAGGGAAGAGCCACTCATCTCAGACCATTTCTGTTGTATGTATTATTTATTTCCTGATCTATCCCCTCCCATGTTCACTATCTTTAAGAACTATGATTAATAAAACATTCCATGCTGAACAGTGTGGTTTATATTTCCAAATATATATATTCAGGCCATTTCTATGCAAATGTCACAGGAGAGATTCTTCATCACCAAAAAAGTACATATTCTCTATTCAATCCATTCATTTTACATTTATTTTTCAGATTAATTATTCTATTTCCCTACCTGACCATTTTTCAGCTGGGCACCCCAAAGGGATTTTGTAACCAGTGTAGATAGGTTTAATTCTTTAGCACATATCAGAACTAGCTCTAGAAGAGAATTTAAGTGTGCAATTTAGAAAAAAAAAATTGTCTTCACTTTATTATTTTTTTCTTAAACAATATTTAATTTATTATTAATATACAGGAAAAAAGATGAGAGCTTGTCATAAACTTTTTACAGTATTCTGTAGCTGTGTAAGAATGAGATATACATTGGCTTAATCTAACTTTAATCAACATTCCAGTACTGTAGCTACAAACAGAGGCCCACAGCAGAAGTCTTTTTTTGTGGCAACTCTCCCATTGATATCTGTTCACTGACGGGAGTATGACTAGGTGCTTTTAATCTCAACTTCTAATAGATATAAGGCATTAGTCTTGGTTCAAGAGAACTAAAAAAATTCAGTATTATGGGAGAGGTCAAACTATATAACCTGAAAGTCTCTTTTGTTTTAGATATATTGCTCCCTCACATCAGGGCACCTTGTCCTGAGACAGTGCAACTTATTACTGACTTTCAGATAATATGTAAATATTTTACTGAGAATGTGGAAATAAAAGTCCCTGATTAAATTTATTTTCAGTTTGTATCACAGGTATAGCTAATGACCCCAATCAAAGACCAAGTCCTCTGTGACAGCACTGCACCAGCAACGCACAGTCCCTAACCATCAGAATCCAGACTCTAACAACAGGGCAAAAAGCAGGTGGAAGAGAATGATGGTGAAACAGCAGTAGAAGAAAAGATTAGGTTCCACTAATACCAATAATAATTAAGAAACTTCATTGCCTTTGGTGAGGCCAGTTATTCATAATAACTTCTATATTATAAGTAGTCATGTTACCTGAGGTACACTGCAATACTCCTGATAAGTTAAACAAAGTCCAGTATGCATGGTCCTAACGCACTTCTGCATGCAAGCATATTCACAGGTAGCTGTTCAAATTAGTTTAAAGAAGCTGATTTTCAGTCTTGATTTTTAATCGAAAATTTCAGTCTTGAGTCAATCCTCAATTAAAGCAAGGTGTCAAACATCATAACTGGGGACAGGTTGAAAGAGAGTGACTGCACTGGGGCTCCAGGCTGAAGTATGACTCCCTGGTTAAGTAGGGTGTTATTACAGACCCTGCTTTGATCTCCAACAGCACTTGCTTGGCAAAAGTGCACAGCATTTTCTTCAGCTGATTAAAGAAAGTACTAAAAACTGCAACACGTGAGACACATTTCAGTGGATTGGAAGCTCTGTCCTCCTGGAAATAGAGACAGTATGAGAGGCCTCCAGGCACTTACCCCAAATCACTACTGACTTTTGAAAAGCTTGCTCCTTGTCTCTGTATAATTGTTAAATCTTCAGAGTCTTAAAAGCTAATCACAGATTATGGTATCAGTACGGAAAGGGCATCGTTTGACAAGTTGACAGATACCAGGTTAACATACTAACATAAATGAATTTGATCTGAAAGCCATGAGCAGAAATGTTGAGATCCTCAACTCCTTAGAAAGAGCTATCTCAATTTGCTTCTCTTAATATCGGTAACAGAATATTCCCAGGGGGAAAATAGCTGTTGTTAGTAGACCATTGTGTGTGTGTAGGTTCATGTTCAAGAATGTGGATGTGTTCATCTGTTTGAGCATGATGTACTGAGAACAAGGTAGATATTTGTTTACAAGGTCAGTACTGCCTACAGCTAATATATCTTCTTTATTAGTCTAACAGCATAACCCTTCTAGAAGTCTAAATACGGTAAAAGGATGGGTGATGATTTTTAAGTTATTTATTTTTAAATAATCCTTCAGTATCATTTGGCCCCAATCCTTTTTTGATCCCAGTTTGAAAGGTCAACAGTTTTAAAAGTCAGAAAAAAAGATCATAACTCTAGTAAACTTTTCTATGACTCTCCAGTAGGGTTTTTTTGTTTGTTTTTGTTTTTGTTTTTGTTTTTGTTTTTGCTATGGACAAGAATTTATAAAGATTTGAGGAGTGGAGATTAGATTCTGGATGCTTAACCCGATTCGTGAGAGGTATCTAATTTTAAGAACATGCTTTTGCCAGACATTTCACCAGAAAGCATAAGTCATTTTTGACTTATTGACCAAGTGATTGGTTAATTTTCCTCTCACAAAGTTTCAGGTGGAAACTACTATGTAAGAAGAAAAAAAAAAAGCACTCTGCAGTTCCATGCTTTGAACTCCAATACTTGTCTAACAGATCATTTGTTCTTCAGACTTTTATAGGAGAGACTCTGTTTCAGTGATAATATTTTGCCTGATTGTTTGTGACATTCATTTCTAGAATTCAGAACAGCATGATATACCTAATATTCTTGGTTTGCAGTCAACTCTATTATAAAATTCTGAGTGTCTGCTTATGACAGACACTCGTTAAGGAGGAGTTTATGGCTTAGCATTGCAATTACAATCTCTAGGGGAGCTTGCTTGGCCCGTCCTTGGCAAAATCTCCTGGTTAACAAGCTCTGTTAAGGTAGGGATGTGAGTGCCGCTGTGCCTGTAACTGGAACACCCAAAACTGCCTGGATGGCATTTGGTAATGCTAGAAAGGAAAATGGCCATTACCTGGCTTAATTGCAAAGAGACTTTTGAAACGAAGGATTAAACTTGAAAAAATGCATAAAAAGTATGAAAACTTGTAGCAGGAGGGTGGACAGTGAGAGGAAAAGACAGACAGACAGAAGCAGAGCAGCAGCCACCCTGGTTTGGTGCTGCAGAAGTCATCTGTCCCACGGCACCAGGACCTGCCTATGCCCGGCTGAGTATCCCCCCCCGCCGGCGCTCCCAGTGCCTGAAACCCACACAGTCTGTGACGGGCGCGAGTGTGTGTGTGTGTAACTGTGAGCAAGTGTGGGTTTAGGCGCAATTAGAGCTTTTGAGGTTGGTTATGTTGGCATATTAACATTTTTGACAGTATCTAATATTGTGGTTTGATTGTTGTATTGTTGATTTTGGTCCTGAATGTATAGTTGGCTTATTGCTTGTTAATTACATGCAATTAGTAAATCAATAAACTGCTTTGATCATGAGTTGGTTTAAGCTACTTGAATTTAAAATTTTTTCCCTGTGACACAAACTTGTTTCATGTTTTAAGTAGCAATTTGAAATTATGAATAGAAACTTCTTATTGCATGAATCTTGAGGACATATTAGACAATAACATTGTTTAAATACTAAAATGATCACAAGCGCAGCTTGAAATCTTTAGGATTACCAAAAAACAGAACACAAATCAACAAGGTTGCAGATACCTCAATGACCTGAAGGCAAAAGCCACATCAGAGTTATTAAGCCAGAACCAACAATGTCATGGTGCTATTTGAACCGAAAAGTCATTCTAAGCTTTCTCCTCATGGGAACTGATCCCTATCACTTTCTATCAGATTGCTGTTATGATAAGACTACACAAGTAGCAGCCTAGGAATAGCAGGCTCTAAACATTTACATGCTTTATCAACAGTGCTGATCACAATGACACGCTCCTTAACCAAACAATAAAGGAGAAGAGGAAAAAAGCCTTTTATTTTCTGATCTCTTTTGCATATTGTCATTCTTTCTTTAACTCATTTGTCCATAAAAATATCTCTGTGATACAGAATGCTAGATGATGATAATGAATAAGCACAAACCACTGACTAAATGACAAAATGTGTGCACTCAGCAGACCAAGCTGCTTTTAATTTTTTGGCCAATTATTTCAATGTACTGCAAGAAAGGACATCAGATATGTGACCATACAGTGGTAACTGTTCTCATTAAATATGCAAATGGATTATGGTCATATGTCATAAATCCCACATCATCTTCAGTACAAATAGGAACGTGGTATTACAAGGGACTTCATAGATTAATGAGTTCAGTCTTTGGTGTTACAGGCAATTATGTTACATATCCCATTTCATAAACTAATCAAACTTTTAAATTAATTAAGCTTTTTGCCCCACTTGTATTGGACACTTTTCCAAACTCCTTGTTCTCAGAAACCTTCTTCTTCTTTCAGGCATAAATTTTATTCAGTTATAGTTATTTCCATTTATACTTGCACCAAGTAGCCTTTCCCCTCTTGGATGTTTATCATTGCTGATATATTTACAGAAAGCTAACATAATCCCTATTTAGCCTTCATTTTGCAAGGCTAATAAGCCAAACCATTTTGGTCTCTTTTCATAAGAGCTGTTCTTCATTTCCCAGTCATTTTGCGTACCCTTCTCTGCACTTAATCCAGTCTGAGTCACTCGTTCTAGAACAGGGACTCTCCCCATTCCTGATACTCCATTACTGCTGTGGAATACAGGGATTATCTCACTTGGGACATCCAAGGATGCTATTTGCCTTTCTTCCTTGGCTACATCATATTGGTGATTGTCTATGATCAGTCAGTCCTACAAGGTCTATCCCTCTATCATTTCCAGCTGATGAAACCCCAGTTTACAGAAAAATTGTTGTTATTATTTCAACAGTGCATGGCTTTGCATTTTGTGCTTCTGAATTTCCTCTCCTCCTTGTTATTCTAGTCCTCAGGGTCATCTCATCTCTTTCCTTCTGCACAATAGAAAAATATTCCACTGTATTAATGATGACTCCAAAACTTGCACTGTCAGTAAATTTTATCAGTATCTTCCCCACTTTTTTGCTGAGGGAACTAATGAAATCCTTAAATACCACAGATAGCTCATTCCAGCTCAATATTTTCCCTGTTTATTACAATTCAAATATCCACCCTCAATTATCCTCACCTTCCAGTTTAACTCACTATTTTCCATTTGGCACTATGTCAGCTTTGCTGAAATCCATACATATTAGAATTACCATCTTTTCATTTGTCTGTCAAATCTCTTTCCATAGAAAGTTTGGCGTGATCTATTTTTGCTAACCTAGCGTTGCATATTATTCCATATTCCATTTATCTTCTTTTCTGTATTTTTTAAGAAAGAATTCTAAATCCTTTATATAATGAATATTAGACTAACAAGCTTGCAGTGGCTTAGATTCCCCCCCCCCACACACACACTTCTTAAATATAAGTATTAATTTACTTTTCTCGAATAATATATTGGATTTATCTTGCTAGGTTTATTCAAAACACTTGGTCCTGGGCCCATAATTTCATGTCCCAGCTTCCTCAGAAATGTGGATCAGGAATTATCCAGTCCCCCCACACTTGAACACATTCAACCCTGTTAACTTTTCTCCTCTCTTCACTCTATTTCTTCCCTTATTTTCTTACCCATTTTTGTTCAGTAAGGAGTCTGTTAGGTAAGGTGCCGAACCCCGTCGCCCCATGGGGCCAGGATGCCACAGCCCCAGGTTCCTGGGTCCAGCTGGTAGCAAGGCTGAGGATGTATTCCCAGTCGGCACCCACACTAAAGCGCACATGCAAAGTTATGTACATGTACACCTGACCGGCCGCACAGGTCAACACAGACAGACTCTCTCAGCACTCGCACCAGCAGCACCAATGGCCTCATCCTGTTCCCCTCTCTGGCTGATCAGGGGAAGGGTTCATTAGAGGGACATATATAAATATATACGTGGTATATGTATGTGTGTAAATATATACATGTATGACAATGTGGATCCCTCCAGCAGCTGGGCTTGGACACTCAGTCAACCCAGTAGCTGCCCCTGGATCCTCAGTCTCCCCAGTTGCTGGCACCTGGACGTAGGAGCCCCAAGGCCTGCAGCCCACTACAGGGGCTGGTACAGATCCCCTCACACGGACTCAGACACACAGACACACACACTGTGGATCTGTCCAGCAGCTGGCCTTGGACACACAGTCCATCCAGTAGCTGGTCCTGGATCCTTGCTCCTCCTCACTCCTAGAGATACACGTGGACCCCAGATACACATACCTAAACTGATCTCAGTCAGTGCCCAGCCACATGGTCCCTCTGGCAGTCAGCTGGGACTCCTCCAGTCCCCCAGTAGCCAGCTCCCCTGTGGTCTTGCCCTTAGAGACACACACACACTCATACTTGGCTCCCAGGCCACTTCACCGACTTGCCAGCTAGTCTGACTTGATGTTCACTAGCGATCACACACTCACTCTCAGACCCTCACTCGCTCCAGCTGCTGGCACCCAAACACACGGGCCCGCTCACCCATGGTCCCACTCCAGTCACTGCCACTTAATTTCACTTACTCTGGTTTCTCCAGTTGCTGGCACCACAGACACCTGGGCCTGTATGACCCATATTCCCAGTCCAGTTTCTGGCACTCAGACCTACACACAAACACACACGCACACACGCACACAGAATAGAGTCCCTCACCCAGAAAAATAGGTAGAAAGGAATTTAATAAGAACAAAGGACAAACTTTTTTTAATATTCTCACATTCAGTGTGGACAAAATCAGCCTGGTAACGTTTATCTAATTGTATGTTCTACAAACGGAATAGTAGATAGTGTTCTCATTTCACATCATAACCAATTCCAAAAAAGTATCGGTTGTTAAGGGCAGAGGGCTGTTACGTGAAGATATCTCTTAATTTTCACATCCAGGAATAATCAAACTTTCCATTATTAGTAGTGTTTGGTTTCCAGTCCATATCTGGAATTTGAAGTCTCCCATAATGATGCAATCCATACAAACATTTGTGTATGTCTAAATTAATGGTGATACTGAGATGGTGCTAAGAGGCAAGATATATAAACTCAGGGATAAACTCCTATATAACTTTAACACCATATCTAGTCCAGGTCTGGCCAGTTCAGAGTGTGGGAAGATGAGTCTTTGTCCATCTTCACCTGTTCATTAAGTCATACTTTTTATTTTATCAGCACTGTTACAATTTCTATCTCTATCCATATTTGACCTCAGGGATCAAGAACAGTCTCCCAGGCATACCGTAACAAAATATCTTTATCATTCACCTTGAAGTGATTTTTACCTAACCATGTGCTCTTTTATGTCACAGAAGTGTTCAGAGCTCCCCATTCAAGGAACCTCTTAGATCCAGTCACAGTGTTCATAGCAGCTTGAGCAGGGAGGTTGAACTAGATGATCTCCAGAGGTCCCTTCCAACCTCAACCATTCTGTGATAGCAAACCCTGAATATGGTCAGCTGTTTGATGGCAGTTTAAAGCTGGCTGGTGCGAATATCCCACTTCAAAATGCACTGGAAATTGGATGTAATCTACATAGATCCATGCTATCTGTCAGGCAGAAGTGGATCATCAGAAGAAAAGTAAACATAAAGAACTGAGACTCTGTATAAGTACGATGCGGAAAAGTCCCAAGTTCCTTCAACAGGAGACCTTTTAAGATGAATTTAGCATAATCATTGGCATCCTTCACCTTTATATATTTATATTGCTCTGAAATGGATGACAGGTCACTTTGCTGGCTAACAAAATAGCACAAAATAGCAAGAGTCTCCCCCGTGAGATAATAAGTACATTGATACTCCTACAAGAATCTGAAAGGATTTAGCTTCAGAAAAGTTTTCGTATTCACTCTTCAGCACAATCGAGAAACAATACCCTCAGGCCATCTCTCCTACTGGTTGCCAGATGCCTCTAGAAAACAGAAAAAAACGTGCATCATTATTGGAGATCCACGTTATATCTCCCTACCTACAAAAGAGACTGATTAAACATTGTTTTTGTACAATGTCCATTTGAATTTGCTGGTTTAGAAGGCACTGATCGTGTAAAGGGGAAATATAGGAAATGTGTCAGGTCTCAGAGTCAGCAAACAGGCACGACAATAACTAACCGGGAGTTAGATAAGAAAAACTCCCTCAGAGTTTTTACTGGAAGTTGTCCATAAAGAAATTTCTATCTTTCTCTGAAACACATGAGAATGGGAGGTTCATGCTCCAGTATGGCAGTTTGTAAGCTTCTACTTTTATGCAAATGTAAGGTTAATGTACTTTAAATAAACCTAAGTAGAAGCAGCAGAATTTCTGTGAATGATTGCTCCTATTTAGAAATAAGAAACTTTTTTCCTGTGACCTTGTCCTTTTTGTGTTTGTTTCATACAAATATTTATTTGATCAAGTTTCCTGAGTAGAACTTTCACTGAAGCTGCTAACTTAAATTTTTAGAGAAGAATAGCCATGGAAATCATGAACTATTAAGTATTCTTCCTGGAAATCAAACTATGAAAGCTTTATGCCTTATTTCAAAGTACAGAAACAAACGCTGTGACCTCTGCGGACAGTCACAATAACTAGGATTTTGCACACCCACAAAGAACTACACAAAAATCATCAGTCACACAAGAATTCTCTGGAGAAATTATTATTGAGTATGATCTTAAAAAACACATTCTGCTTGTACCTAATACTGCATGCTAGAGACTTCAGATTTATTGATAAGGATTTAGAGCTATAAATTCATAGAGTGCTTACTCACAAACTGCCTAGTTCTCTCCCCTCTTTCACAAGCCATTTCTTCACTTCTGAATTTTTATTAATGTTTTAACACTTTTATCCTGTGAATTTTGATCTATTCATACGAAAAAAATTATAATAACATTTTAATGGCTGCACCACTAAATCCTGAAATTCCTTCAAATGTATGGTATAAGTGCCTATAATACAAATCTCCAAAATTAAAGGGTAACAGATAAAACAACTATTGCATGAATTTAAAAAATAGTGTGAAATGCAGCTGAATTTTCTATTATGCAATGTCTGATATTACAATGGAGTCAGGTCAACACTGTGACTTTTGCAAGGTAATCAGCTGATGCTCGAACCAGGTCCTTTGTGCAATCTTGAAAGTTTTAATTTTTTTTCCTAATGGTCTCAAAACAGAAATAACCTTATTCCTAAGGAAATCAATTGACCTAAACTGCAGTCTTCAAATGAAGCACTGACCAAAAAATTTTCCTGAATATTCTCTTTCCTTAAGGATAAAATTAGGCATATGCCCAGGATTACATACATGTCTATCAGTCCCTTGGAGTATGTATATAACTGTGTTCCAGGAACTGGTCTTCATCCATTTAATCCTTAGATTTTCAAGATGTTTCTTTGCAATAATCATCCGAATTCTTCTGAGGGGGAAGGCAGTTGCATGGTGCATCACTTGGAGAGGGATGCATCCCAATGCAAGAGAAAGACTGTGGATGGCTGGGGACTCCTGGCTGGCTGACTGACAGGACACATTGTATTGTGACAGGGACTTATGCAATTCTGCAACGTTTTGGCTGAACTGCAGCGTTACAGGAGCACAGCTCAGATACAGCCAACACGGTTGTGTTATGTATGTTTTGCCACAGAAGGAGAAGGGCCTGTCACGCGGGTTATACACTGTTTCTCGAATGATACGTACCATCTTTATGGAAATATTCTTCACTCAGTAGTGCTGGAAGTCAGACAAAGAGTCAAGAGTATGGCCAGTGTGCAGACTCTCAGATATAAAATTCACGTGTGAAGCCAGTGGTGTGGCAGGGCAGGTATAGTGAAAATTGACCATTCTAGGTGCTGCAGTCCTCACATCAAATGATTTGCAAGTATTTTCTGACTTACACAAAGTATCCTAAGAACCATATATATATATAGTTTCAGTATAAAAATTGTCAAACAATCCTGTTCCTCTCCCTTCTCTTGCACCATTTTTCAAGATTCACTGATGTCTTTTTTTTTTTTTTTTTTTTTTAATTTGGAACCCGCTATGCTCCCTTTTTAGGAATGGGAAATGTCACCCACTCCATCTTAGTGCAACTTTCCCTGCATGGGAGCAACTTCTGAAGTTCCTTTAAATATTGTGCAGAAAATGCTTTCCCAAGGATGCAATCCAATTTCCCATGGCTGAGCCTGACCTAGGTAGCTCACATCTTTCCCCACACACGCATGCCATTGTTTTGGTCATTGACATTGAGAATTAAGGTCTTCCTGCTAGGATGTTGTACTTTCCTAACCAGTATGAAGCAGAAAGTTCTTAGGCACATCTCTGAATCTAAGGACAACTTTCTAGCTCCTGCCAAAGCCCCATTGACCTTCATCTCTTGTTTAGTCACAACCAAGCCTACACTGGGTAATAGACCTATTCTCTTCAATGCACTTTCTCTGCGTATGCCCTTATGTTGCCATTATGACTGGCTGGAACTCTATTTACTTTCACAGCATTTTATCTAGGCTTCGGAATCAAGAGCTGTGATAGAGCAATATTACTTACCCATTACGAACAGAGGTGTCAAAACTGGGTCCTGCACCATCTGAACCTGTCTAGGATCTCACTTTTTAATTTATTGCATTTAAATTACAGATTCTTTTGTTACACACAGCTTGTGAGGTTAGTTTACATAGAAAAAAAGTGTTTTTAAACAGAAAAAACAAATATTTTCCAGAAAGACAATTGAATGCTGAAAACACAGTGAAAAAAACCACATCTAAAGCTCATTTTATGTGATCTATTGTTCACGGATAGCAGGCATATATCATTTGGTTTTATTTTTACCCTAGAATTTAATGCCCTTTGTGCAAAATGTAGAAGTTAATTGGTAGCTAACTCACTTTGATGGTATGTTTGCTGTACTTGAGGGACGTATTTTCTCAAATTGCCACATTTTAAATAGATTTTACCTTGCAGGGCTTACTTTTAGCTTATCATTACAACTCGAAAAAATTCACTWCCTTTGCTCCATGCAGATAAGTGCTCCCAACACACTTAATAATGAGATATCATGTATATATATGCAAAGGAAAAAGGAGCAGGGAAAAAAAAAAGTACTTTGAAGGATGTAGCAATTAATTGTTCACAGGTTGGACACACACATGTAATTTTTCAAGATGCATTAGAGGTTGCCTTAAGAAAAAATTGAAGGAGGAACACTCTGTGAGGCATTCATTTCTGTCAGAGGAGAGTCAAAAATGTCAAAATCCTATGTGAATGACAGCTTCTTGGTCTCACATTTTGCTGATCATTTGGTAGCAAGCAGCTGAACATTCAAAATTTCGAGCTTTATCAGGGAAGAGGATGACTTAGCATTTTGACCTGACCCAGCAAAACCAGACCAAAGTGAATCTGGCCTTACTTGTGCACTTATCTTTCAGTGAAGAGGCAGAGGGGAGAAATCAACTGCAATCTTGCTCGGAGTGCAGCCCATCTCCCATCATGAGGCACCGAGTATCCATAATATTACAAGATGATTGGTCAGTTGGTCCTTCTAAGGCTCATCAACACAGAAAATGTATATAAAAGCAAAACCAAAAATAAAATATTTTAGAATTTTCAGTGAATTTTAATCCAGAGGTTTGCATCCATTTTGTTTGGTTGCTTTTTACATAGAAAGGACAAATCCTGAGTTCTTTGGTGATTTTTTTTTTTTTTTTTAGTTGCGGACAATCACACCTTCTTTTATTAAAATCTGAAAAGTAAATGAAAGGAGACATTATAATGCAGTTCCTTACGAAACCCTTACTCCTCTGTAAGAATTTAGTCCCTGAGCTAAAATTTTACTTAACTGAAATCCTATTTCTGTTTTTCAGCAGGGATGGCGATCACAAAACATATTAACATAAAGTCAACTTTTTGCAACACAGTATTCTTCTTCAGTTTCATTTAAAAATAGGACCAATCCTTTAAAAAAAAAAAAAAAATGCTTGACATATGCAAAGCATCAAGATATATTAGAGTTGTTGCCCTGGAGTGTTCTGCACGTGCAAGTGGAAAGTGGGAGTTAAGCATGCCAAATATCTGAAGCATAGAACTAGGCAAGTAGGTAAGAGACAAGGCTATAATTCATTGTGGCTTCGTGCCATGTTCTTTTGCCTCTCTATGTAAGAAGGAAACCCTCTAGGGATGTTGAAACTCTGAAAATAAAGTATTTTAAGTCCAAAAAGATGATAATAATGTGAAAGTGTTGGCTTGAAATGACAAAAGCCCTAAGCTTTTAAAACTTTGCAATGTTTAAAGTTTAAAGAATTTGCATGAAACTGCCATTAGTTTACCATAACCATTATTACTGCTAACAGCAGTTCAATCATATGTCTTAAATCTGGGATTTTGACAGCTCAGGCAATTTATCATTCCAAATAAATAATGTGAGTAACTTGTTAAGTAATCCTGAAGAGTACTCATTCCTCATCTCGTTGGAGAAGAATTCTCCGCTGGTCCCCATGTAGTTTCCCATCAGATGGCAAACGTGCCTCCCATATGATTTCCCCCAGCCCCAGCACACCCCGAGTGTGTTTCTGAGCCAGCGCATCCCTTGATGTGAAAAGTTACTTAATGATGTTACATAAATATGACTTAGCAGACTTGTGTGACTGCCTAGTTTTAGATTCCCTGAGGGCTCGTGCAGAAGTCCAGCAGATGTGTCTACTGGCAGAAAATCAGCCAAGCTAATGAGAAAAGACTTCAACTTCCATATGCTGGTATCAGCCCAGATTTAATGTGCTCCTCTGAGTGCTTCCCTTCATCAAAACTTCTGTAGTGTTCTGGCAGGTTTTCTCAGCCCCTGCCTTAGAAGATGCTCRTGGAAAGGCTGGTGGTCTGTACTTGCTCTGTGTCTGTGCTCTGTTCTGCTCCCTTCCCATCGGCACTGATGAGCTTAAACAGAAACTATATTCTGCATTTCTCATCACCTTTTACAGTTGGTTGTGACCAATATCAGTGAATACATTCAATTTATGTCTATTGCTAAGAAAAGCCACCCTGGCTGGCTTTAACAGAAGTTCTGCATTTGTCTTAGAGGTGGAATTAATTGCAAGTCTTTATCCAATGCATCTCATACTATGTTTATTAGGATATTTATGGCTATGTTATAGATCCACCCCCGATGGAGAGCTTGGATTGTGGGAGGATTACTGGCAGAAGGATTCCTGAGCATTCCTCTTGTTTATATTTCCTTTGAAGGATGGGGCTCGAGTCTTTGAAGGCAGCTGGGCAGCAAGACTCAGTGGATGTCTGTAGGATGCAGATATGAAGGGAAATCTGTTTCAAGGCCAGGACCACAAGCCTAGGTTGCTCCCAGCTTTGCCAGTAGCTTCTAGATATCTAAATATCTCTGGGATTTCAGCCCAGAAATTCCCTCAAAATAGGGGGAAAAAGTCTGAGGGGAAATGAACTTATTTTTAATTTTTATATTAATTTTTTTGTTACAAATTATTTCATAAATTATCCTCTTCCTTTCTTTACATCTTTATTTCCCCTGATTTTATTTTGCACTAGAATAAGAATATAGGAACTGTGAGACTGGCTCAGACTAACTTTTTTTTTTTTTTTAATGAGTGTTACTGGAGAAGTTGGAAGCTTGTAAAAAACAAACAAACAAATAGTGTCTTCCAAAAATGTATTCTGAGAAAAGTTCAATTTTCAATATTCTCCTGAATATATTCACAAAGTTTCAATCTGCTGGATGCAAGAAAAGCCCTCGTGCTTCAGCCCCGCAAGGACGAGATACAAGTTTCTCCCTGAAAGAACAAAAACAGCACAGGTCTTACCTTAGCAAGGCTGGCAGAGGAGCTGCCACATACAGCCTGAGCACCTGGTGCAACAAATCCAAGGTCCTTGCAGCGTAACACCTTTCCCCAGAGAACTCACTTGAGTATCATCTCCAAATGTATTTTACACAGGAGGAAACTGGTACTTGGCGAATGGGAATGATACATCCAAAGTCACAAAGTAGATGGGAATGAAGTAGTCTTCTAATCCCAAAGCAGGACATGTGTTGGAGCTCAGGATATTGTCTGGAGTCAGGCTATGTCAGGAAGAGATGCTACCAGAACATCTAATTGTTATTACTTTCCCGGGATGGTGTGCGGTAAGCTACAGGCTGCCAAAGGAAGTGTGGTCTGCAGAGCTGTCTTTTCCTGAAGACAAGCTCCCGCAGCTAAGCAGCTAACTGTGGGGCGAAGGGGTGGCCTCAGCCATCTCAGCTAAGATAGCTTCAGCCTCACGGTTAGGAACCTCAAGGTCCCTCCTCTCCCACTCACATGTTTTGAGAGCCTTTCTTCATCAGCTAACCAACGTGGTGGGTTACGGCCCTCAGCTCTTGCAACAAGAGGAGTGACCGGGGACTGACCAACAGTTGATAGTGCAGCTGGGTCCACCTATTTCTGCTGTAGCAAAAATTCAAACGTAACAACTCAGTCTACAAGGGAGGTCAAATGAGAAGTTTACACCTGTTTTCAGGATAAAACAAGAGCTATTTTTCATGCTACAACGTGACTTGTATTTCCTGTTGTGCAGGGATGCATTTAACTTTAAGAACATTGTTGATAAACAAAGTACTGAGAAAAAAAAAAAAAAAGATTAAAAGTGCTTTCTTTTCATCTGCAAACATTATATCCTGAAACAGATTATTTTACTTTATTCCAATCACTCAAAGATTACTTTTATACAGAACACGTTTGTTTGGGATAGACTATAAATTACTTATAGAGAGACAATGAAAGTGATTACTTCACAGAATGCATTCCTAGAAACGTTTTATTGTTTATCTGGCAATATAGTCCACCAATATACAGTCCTAAACATGTGGTAGGGACTGAGCTCCTCATCTGTGATTCTTCTTAAGAAATTCTTTGTCCGCTATACACTGCAAGTGAGAACCTTTTGCTTCTATACAGATATTTCAATAAGCACAGAAAACTGTTTCATCTTCAAGTGCTTTTTTTTAAACTGTAAAAATTCAACAAAGAGCTTAACAGAGAGGATCCCAAGGTTCCTATAACTGCCCTGCTGCCTAATAATGAAAACAGAATTGGTACCTCTTTAAAAATCACTTAGTGATACAGAAGAATATTTGTTTAATGTGGCCAGAAATACTCATTTGATATTTTTTGTCATAAATAAACTGAGGAGGTGACACAACAAGAGAATTAACTGTCTCTTTTTGTTAACACCACAAATAGGCCTGTTGTGGACCAGGTTTGTAAATCTATCACAGACATTCCTGAGTTACTCACTTTGTTTGTTTTTCAGTCCCATTCATTTTAACTACTCTGTTGTGTACACCTTTTTTACTACGTCCAGTCTGCCTGTTTCTTTTTTTATTGTATATTTTGATCTCCATATGTGTTTTAAAGAGTTCATCAATAAAAGAAAAAAAATCTCTTTTAGCGTATATATATATATTTTTAAATGATGATCTCACTTCAGTTCTAAGCCCCATTSCTAAGAAGAAATTGTAAGCTCACTGTCTTCAGTTTTATAAGGGAAGTTGCAATTCTTTACTGATAAGTGTATGAAACTCTCCTTAATGTTAGTGGGAATGAAGTAAAAATATCTGTAATATCTTATAGCAGAGAGGAATCATTTTCCCCGAGGAGCAGCACAGGAAGGGAAAGGGAAAGGGAAAGGATACCTTTCCCTTTCATCCACCCTCAAACATATGAAATTTTAATATTTATTTTCCTGTTATAGCTTAAAAATACAACTGACATGGCCAGTATACTGCAGGGTTTAAAGATACTGAATCATCTTTCTGAAAGAAAAAGAAAAATAGACTTTTATGCAGCCAGAAAATAAGGATTTCTTTTAGGGGAGATATGATGAAAAACAGTCATTGAGGCTTCTAGACATCTTGTCAACCACTCCCAGGCGGTGCCTGTGGGTCAGCTCGTAAATGATCCTGTGAAGCCTGCTTGATATTGCTGGACTGGGACAGCCCTTTTTCTTCCTTTGCTGTAAATCTGTCTCTCCTGGCTCTTACAAACCAGTCCTAAGCTCCCGTGACTGTTTTGTTCTCATGGCCTCTATTCTCAACACTGTTTCACCTCCCTCTGTAAAGGAGAACAACTGATGGGACAATTCCAGTAATTAGCATCACAATCAGTTATTTGGCTGACACATAGCAGAAGTGTTTTCAGAAGACTTGAATGAGAAAGAAGAGCAGCTCTTCAGGACATCTCAAGAATGGGTTTTCCAGGTGTAAGGGTAGCAGAGAGCTGTTAAGTTATCAGAGGAGGCAGTAAGTATCCTTTATTTAAATTAAAAAAAAAAAAAAAAAAAAGCTTGTAGGCCTAAAGTAGGGGTCGAGCAATATCTAGTATATAATGTCAAGAAACTAAAAAAATAGCTTATTAGGGGCCTAAGTTCTTATGGTAAATTTCCCCAATCACATAAAACAACATTCAGGACAACTATATGACTTAGATGAAACATATGTGCCTGGATCCAAGAGACCTACTCACAACACCTACTTTACAGGCTAAACTATCACTGTATAGTATAAATATGTTATAAATATAAATATAATAATACCGCCATTCAAGACCATTGCTTTGCCTACCTCCATACACATGTATATAAGAACTGTCTTTTAGGCAGTGGGTCACCTATTAATACATAAGCTCCGCTGAAATACTGAGATGGATGGGGAAGGTCCTAGGCATGATCTTGGTACCTCCAGGGAAGCACTGTCCAACAGGCATGGTCAGAGCTCTATTGATGCACTCAGACAGCTCAGGGGTCAGCTCAAACTGTAGTAGTGATGAAAGTCATTTTTTTTTTAATAATAATCAGTAAGTGGGACACCTGGGCTCAAGTTCTGCTTCAGCCTTAATAAGTCATGATAGTCTGTATTTCTCAGGAGGATATCCCAACCTGCAGTGTACATCTGAGAGAGAGAGAAGAAGCAAGAGGGAACCTCCCAATACAGACACTGACAAGACAATCAGTCTCTGAGGTGTTCTGATTTCTACTCCAAATACAATTTATCTAATGACTCTTTACTATAAAATACTTAAGAAGTCCCTGGGAAAAAAGAAAAGTCCTCCAAAATAAAATCCTACCAAAGTAAAACATCACAGAACACGATGCCAGATATTCTTGAGGAAGAGATAAGAAAAAAGCTAGAAAATCTGAAAAATAAGAATTCATATGACATTGTAGTCCAAGATTATAGTTTCCTGTGTAGGTAGAAAGGGCTTACCTCATTATTTAATTATACCTGTTTCAAAAAATAAGTATGTTGACATTTTGAACATGTTATGAAACCTCTTTTTGTAAAAATTATTAATAAAATAGCACTATCTCTGTTTTCTCAATATCATGTAGAAAATGGGAAATTTTTTAGCACGATATTGGGCTATGAATCAAACATGAGCCACTGGCATAGATCCTTTTAAGTACTATATATATATAGCATAAATAAGTGCAAAACCTGAACTCACAGTAAATATCAAGATGGCGCATTGCCTCATTCTCTACTTTTGGCATCTTGAGTCACAGCTGTTGCTGAATGATTACACATTTGTCTTACACTATTATATAGTTAGTGCATTAAAGTGTATGTTCATATAAAAGTACCATACCTATTCTAAAGAATGACTCATAACAATTACTTGAAGATATGACCCCTCTTTATCAAATATACAGAAACAGAATATGAGTTAAGAATCCCTCTTGCGTAGCAAAATTATTCATATATTGAATTGTTAATCTAGAGACAAACTGGACTTCCTTGTTGCTTACTGCTCATCAAAGGAACAGTATAGCCTGTGTGCACTGCAGGATCAGGCTGCTTTCAGCTACATGACCTTGTAGAGTATATATTCCTGATTGTCTTATGTTAAACTAGGCTGTATTTTGCAATCAAAACATGTGAACACGGTAAAAGATTGCTGTGGACAGACAGACAGACAGACGGCTGGCTGGATGGATAGAAATGCCTGTTTTAAGAATTTAACAAAGATTTTGAGTTAAAAACTGAAGACAGTTCAAATGTATTAATAATGTATCCTAAATAGGTAAGGCAATTAGCTGTTACAGGGAAACCATAAAATGAAGTAATGTTCATTAAAATGCATACAATTTTTACTTAAGTGGCTTAAAAACTGAAGACAATAACACATACAAATATTTGGTTCGTTACTTTTTCCCCATGGATTCCCCCAAATCACATGAAACAAAAAAGACACTCATCCCTCATCTGGTTAACAGTCAATAGATGGTAAATTAAAGCAATAACAAACATTAATTGCACGTAAATTTAGGGTCTGAACCTAGCTGGTATAGAAAAGGAAGGACAGTACTTGAACCAGCTATAAGGTTGGCTATGCAGATGTACATCCAACACTGAGCAAAGTATGCAAGGTCAGAAAAAATAAACAAGATTTGTACTGTTAACTTCAACAGAAGCAGGACTGTTGTACTTGAATTCAGCCAGATTTAGATATATGCTGAAATGTTTCTCCAAAGGAAGATAGATTTAGGCTTATGCTGGAGTGATTCCCTGAACTGAGGCCTGGTACAGATAAAAATTTCAACACAGATTTGGATATTGATAAATTCATCCAGTCTGCTTCAGTGAAATTACTTTAGATTACAAGCCTTTTTAAGTACTTGATTTTATTTTGGAAATGAAATTGCCATTTTCTCTCCAGAGTACATACATTGCAGTTACCTCAAAAAGCTAAGCTAAGTTGCACATTTCTTTTAACAATTTTGTTACATTTCTGTTAATTTCCTGGCTAATATTGACATTTTTCTTTTTTTATTGCCAACACTGTGCTAATGATTTTCTCAGAGTATAGTCTTGGTCTTAATGCAAGTCAAAAAGTCTTTTGAGAGGTAAAATGGCTTGTTTTCACTTTGTGACAGAGGGTCCAAAATAAAATACCTACTCAAGCACAGTCACAAAATAAATGTATGGGATTTGTCTCCAGCTTTTGCTTTCAAATTTAGTTAGCATGCAATTTTTAAGTAGTATACCTAGCAATGAAGAAGTCAGAAGATGTTTATAACAAGGTGGTTTCCAGTTGCCCATGGATATGACTTCATTGTAGGAGAAAGAAAGTGGTTCACCACAGTATTATCTGAGACGCTACTTTGAAAGAGCAAAACTATGTCTGCATTGCAAGTGATGCAGTGCAGTACGAGTGGACCTGCACAGTGAAACAATTTGGGCTGAAGATCTGATGTCTGTATTGTATCTATTCTGAAGGGTTTTATGTTAGACCAGCTCTAGTCTGACCTGTGACTGAAGAACCACTGGCAGTCAGAGCACATCATGTGGGCTACTGGGACATGTCTTCTGGTCCAGTTTCGCCCCAAAGGCATCCAGTCTGTGCACCCAGCACTGGTCTGTGATATGAACCAAAGCATGACAAATAGATATCTTAGGAAAGCCATTTCAAAAGCATCCTGATCTCAACCAAAGCTCTAATATCCACGAGACACCTTTATGTTCTGTACTATAAGCTATTTCTATGGAGATGGTATGCCTACCCTAGATTTCATTTGTCTAGCCCTGTTTTGGTGAAAGAAATATTATAGATTTTTTTTTAATATTCTTCTATTTTCTAGTAAAAGAAAATATTTTACAGCACTTTTGAGCAAATTTTTATTATATATCAAATATTCTGTTATTATAGTAAAGTTGGCGTCTGCATTTTTGAATGGGGAAGTTGAAGAAAGCTGGAAACTAATCATATTTAAGTGTGCAGATATACCCAAACTAGTGAGGAAAGAGCTAGTTCAGACACCTAAAGTAAATCTAAATAATGCTGCAAAGACCTCCATGCAAGCTAGTATACTTGCTAGAATAGAGGTGCCCTAGGTTAGGGCAGTGCCCAAGCAGGTATTGGTTTCAGATATTTGCAGTTCTTTGTTGTGTCCTTAAACAACTAATGCATGCTTTTGCACTGGCTAGCGCTCATGCACTGCTTATAGGTACCTCCCTTTACAATGACTTTTCTTTCATATACAGGCACTCACTTACTCAGCTCTATTACTGTCCTATAGCTTTTTTTGGCATCCTTTTGCTTTCGCTAAAACTCAGGCTCTGAACACCATAGGATACTTAGATGAATGCTGACTTGAATTTATTGAACTATATCTGGTTGTAGTTTTATCAAAGCACAAGAAAGGGAACTGTCAAATTATTGATCTCACAGTTACAGAATATAATGCATAGTTTATTTAGAATTGCACCTAAGCGGTAATTTTTAGATAAATGTTTAAAGTAGTGCATTTATATCTTTACATGAAGAAAGCTGTTTTAGAAGTAGTATTGGGGACATACTCAGACTACAGTTTATTTGGAAAATATTTTTCTTTTTGATCGATTCAGGTTTTTTCTGCCCCCCAGTGAGGATCATTTTAGGAAAACACCTTTATAGTTCCCTCCTAGCCCCCATCACTCCCATGTTATATGTCAGATGAACCTTTAAAGCAGGACAAATATTGAACTCCAAGTTATTTAGTGTCCAGTGGGGACCTGTAGAAAAGAAAGGAGGAAAATAACATTTTATATGAAGGCTGATTTAATGGCAATATCTTCACTTCTTTGCAATTTATTGTATATATTGACGCCTTGATGCCTCGGGGGGCTGGACTAGTTGGTAAAGGGTGGGGCTTTTCTTTTTTCTCCCAGCAACGTCTAGGGGTTTCAGTGATACACTGTATTATGTCACTCTTATTATCAAAATAACTCAGTACAGAATTTATCATAATACACATGGCTCTCTGATAGCTGGACATTAAAAAGGAGAGATGGATGTTAGTAAAAAGGGAATCTTTCTTCTCTATTTTAACCTAACGTAAGATGTACAGTGTTATCATATTCACATTAAAAAAAAAAAAAATTCAGATGCAAACTTTGGCTCAGAAGTTATTAAGCCAGATACTGCCAGAAACATGAAAATATAAAGAATATTTCCATATTAGTTCCATTCTGTTACTCTTGAACTGAATATCTATTGCTGACCTCTCTCAAAGGGATGTTGAACAGAAGGATCACTAGCATAACCTGGTATGACTGCTCTTATGTCCACATGTTAAGTCCATGTTGATACAAAGCATATGAGCTGCCAGATGACAAGGCCTGGATTTCATAGGATACGGGAAAGTCAGGTTCAGGCCACAACTGCTCTCTCTCATCAAAGACAGCTTCATACTTTTTTTTCCCTCATTTCTTTTCTGTCTTTCTCCCATGGCAGCTTGCCTATCAATTCCGAGACTTTGTGCATGGACAAAGCACTTGCATGTAATTATATGCTATGAATGCCATAAGAGAACTCGGAAAATAAATCTAAATTCTCTCTCCTCACTTCATTTACACATTCTCTTTTTCTTTCCCTCTCTCTGAGAGAGCCCACCTGTTATAAATTTAAATTTACACAGTCAATTTTAACATAATGTCCTTTCTCTGCAAACGAGACTATGATATATTCTCATGAGACTATGATATATTCACGTTTCAGTATTCTTTAGACAATTAGCTTTTTCTAATGTGCTTCCTTTGTCATCCTTCATTCTGACAAAACCAAGGCCCCATGAACCAGCAAGCAGTCCTTTTCTTATAAAAAGTTAGTAATCATAATCCCAATGCTGTGTTACCTGAGTGACCTGTCACACACCTGTAGTTTCCTGACTCCTCTTTCAGACTGTTCTCAACCATCAGATGGTGAACGGTCACAAGTATTGGATTAACATGTATTCAAATTTTGAATCCTTTTGTATGAAAGAAGAATCATCAAACAGATTGACTGACAAAAATACTAGAAATCACAACCTTGTGGAGCAATTATGATAAAGAAGGAAAAATAGCGTGGAAGGTAAATTATTCTTTGTTCACAGATCTTTAGGATTTTTGCTTTTAAACTAAAATTGTCAGAACCTGATAACAGAGTAGGTGTTGTATATGCAAAGCCCTAAGAGATAACTGAGTGCTGAGCATGCATGGAAATGTATTCCATTGTCTATTATTGAATCAGCTAAATACACTAATGATTTAAGTGAGTGATTTTATGGTTTTATAAATGCATAGTTCTTTGTCATAAAGGCAGCCTTACTTTTATCTTAAGAGTTGAACTAATCTTACTATTTGATTTAATTACTTTCAAAGGTTTTGTACCATTACATTTACATGTCCGCTGCATTTAGCTCTGTAGTAAATACCGAGACCCAAATACTAGTAGCTTCAATTTATAATGACAAGGTTCACAAATTCCTAATTCATGATTTCATCTTTATTTGAAACAAAAAGAAGTGTTCCAAATACTTAAAGAAAAAAAACCAAGACAATCCATTTAGAAAAACTTTTGCTTTCCTTAAAATCCTGATGTCTGTAAGCTCTCTATACTTTCCTTTCTGAAATTCTAGTGTGCTTCAGCAGATACCTTACAACTTCTCAGATTCCTAAATTCCTTTCATTGATTTTTGTGGTCTTTGCATTGTCAGTACTATAACATGCTGTTTTTATTATTTTCCCCAACTCTCCAGTTGGGTTATTGCATTCATGCATCACTTTGAAATTTACAGCCTATTTAATAGCATTTTTATTTTTTATGATTTTGTTACTCCTACCTTTTAAAAGGATCTTAGGGAATATGTTTTGGTTTTCCTCAAAATAAAAACAAACCAGAAAGCTACCTAGCTAAATTATTACTTTTATTTTGACCAGAGAGAGCAATGAAACAAAAATTATTTTAGATAGATGCAAATTACAACATCATAATAGTAATAACAATGTAAAGCCAGCTTTATGATCTGCCTGTTTTGTATACTTCTGTTCACAAATGCAGAAATGCGACTATCTGCAGTTCTCTTTGCTACACATCAGAAGAGCAGACACATTGTATTAAAGTGTATATATGTGACTGCATAAGTCAAAGGAGGAAAAGAGAGCGTAGGAGGAGAAAGAAAGAGATGTTGTTGCATGACAGCAGTAGGCTTTTAAATGATGACTTCAAGCATTTTGTGCTGCAGTAGAAGTCAATGTCACTATGATATTTTATACTAACTGAGGATTTGGGTCTTCCGAATGGTGGATGAGAAATCACTTTTTACAGCAGTTTTCAAGGTTTCAGGCCATGTTTTTATTTCACAGTGGAAAGAAAACTTTGCAAATAACTCCTTGCAGCTGGAGGCTTTTTGGCTAGATAATTAGCCTAAAATGCAAGAGATCTGATGCAAGGTCATGCTTAGCTGGACTAAGAGCATCATCATTGTGGTTGAGGTGCAGCAAGGACTTCAATATGAAACTCCAAACAGCCCAGAAAAGTGACCCAGATATGAGGCTATTTACTAGGATATAGAATTTTTTCCTCTCTCTTCCTGATGGAGCTGTCATGATTTGATGAAACACATCAGAAACATTCAGATTTGGCTAAATATTTCATCAAAAAAAATCACGATCTCTTTAGCACTGAACATTTAACCTATATGTCTTTATTTCAAACCAGGGGCAGCTGTACACTGACCACGTAGGGGCTTTCTCAGCCCATTTAGCTCTCAGGAGAAGTATTTCAGACCACCGGATTTGGGAATTGATCAATGCCTACTTCTCCTAGGTTGCATTTGCTCTAGGTCAGCCTCAAGGCATATGAGTAGGACAAATTAAAGTATGTGCTGACTTATTGCTATAACACCTGGTCAGAGGATAAGGTGATCCTGTTGATTAACAGCTCCATCAGTTCAGCATTTTACAGCATCAGTACGTGTATCTTTAAGAAGACAGATTTCTGCGGGGATTTTTCTTTTTATAGAGGGAAATGTCTGTTAGGAGCATGAAATTTGACATTGACTCAGAAATTCAGTATTTTCTCAACCTCAGCATTGTTTGGCAGAATATAGGGAAAGATCATTTACCAAGTTCTTGAGTGGTTTAACTGTCATATTACCATATAATGAAACTAGATACGGGGATCTATGTGCTACCACATAATCACCCTGAAATACAATTATATGTGGAGGAGGCCAAATCTTTATATCACAAAGCAACTGCAGATCTGCTCTAATGGGGCAGATGGGGATTTTGTTAAGCCTGAGAGTCCTGGGTATGGTGCAGTAGATTCAGTATATCTAAACCACATACATCTGATACACGAGTTTGAAGATTTTGGAGCTGCTCTGAAAGGTAGTGCTGCAGCAATTACTAGGGTACTAGTGTAGCAACTTCAACTCACAGTCAGGACAACACTATTGCTGCCCACATGACCGAGGAGATGCATGATATGGCAGAAATTTACCTCTGGCTTCATTTATGGAGTACAAAAACTAGCTCTACATCTGTCTCATGGCTTAGGAAGCTGTAGGTTTTCCGGATGCAGTCTATTCAATTGAGAAAAAGCCAAGTGATGAAAGAGACCATTACTTTGTAGTATTGCCTAACAAACTAACCATATAT
Source organism: Apteryx rowi (assembly GCF_003343035.1). Classification (NCBI taxonomy): domain Eukaryota; kingdom Metazoa; phylum Chordata; class Aves; order Apterygiformes; family Apterygidae; genus Apteryx; species Apteryx rowi. The sequence continues at coordinate 913,735 of NW_020449208.1, read as the reverse complement.
TTTTTTCTCCTGAACTCATAAAACCACCTATCTGTAAAATTTCAGTCCATTTCCCTAAAAGTAAGTGATTCATAATGAACATTTTCATTTATAAAGCGCCCCCTGCCAGCACACTGTAGGTGCCACATGGATTAAGTATAATCAGAACAACCAACAACAATTAAAACATCATTAAATATTCAATACATAAAAGCCCCAAAACCAGAGTAACAATCCAAACAGAGCAGCATTATCATAAAAATCTATCTAAGTCTACAAACACAACATTAAAAGTTAGTGTAAATCTGCTGCGTGTGTACATCTTTCTGTTGCTTACATTTCATAGTGAGCTGCTAATAAAGCAAACAAAAATCTGAAATTGCTGTGTCTTGGTCTGACCACAGTGTGCTGCCCAGGGGCTGTGAGTGAGCTGAATAAACATATGAGGGACAACTCTTCTTCACCTCCTGTGCGGTGGCATCCCTTCTAGCTGGGTCACGGGAGACACTGGGAGCAGACAAGCTGGTGTTTCACCATGATTTCAGACAGAAGCCCTGTGAAACCAAAGCTGCTAAACAATCTAGATCACTTCTGGGTTGTTCAGGTTTTTGGTGTGGTTTTCTGGGTTCTGTATTTTGGGATAAGGGAGGAAGGGTTCTTTATTTACCACCTTTCCTTAGGCACTGGAGTGCGGTGCCTAGATGCGCAAGGTACAGAGGGGGCATTGGTGCTCACAGTGACAATACCTCAAATCTGGAGCCTGTTTCATGTTTCTAATTCCATGCTGAAGGTTAAAGTAACTGTCAGGTCAGGATCAACAGAGAATTTTCTTCTCAGATCAGATTAATGGGGACCATTAAAATGTTCTCTTCTGCAGCACATAGCATGCTCCTCTTCCTAGGATTCCCAGGGAGTTTTATTTATCAGGTTCCTTAGTCTTACAGGAACGTGGAGATTAGCAATGGCCTTGAAATCTCCCTCTTTTGTTTTCATTGGGCTTTAAATCAGACCATTAGAGTATGGAGGTAGCTTAGAAACCATATGCAAACTTCATTATGTCTACTGTGAATCCTTCAACTGTGCACTGGATCTCATGGGGAAATTGTGCCATTATAAATCATAGTGAAATTAAGGAACTGGATTTCATATGGTTGGCAAAGTACCAAAAAGTCTTTTCTGGTATTAAAGATAAAATAGGTCCATAAACTCAAGATATATCAAAAAGTTTCATTTAAATGACGCTGAGTTCCGAGTCCCACTTTGTGCAGTAATGCTACACCTTTCATCTTTGTCTACATTTTATGAGTTTGCTTAGAGCTTAATGGATTGTCATAAATCATGTTAGGTAATTGTCAATCATTGCCAATAACACTGAAAACTAATGTAAATAATACACAAATCTTCATCCATTTTGCTTCTCCTTAGGGTATTGCAAATGACTCTAGGACTTGGTGTGAATTACGTAGGAGGTGCTTAAAGGGTGGAAGGAGGGTAGAAGGAAAATCCCCCAAAATACTCTCAAACGTAATGTTCATCATAAAAACAGCAACATTTCAGTATCATTTTAGTACAAGATTACTTCCTGTGACCATTTGCATTCAAAATGCCCCATGGCCTTCTGTATACCTGGAATACACCACCCAAAGAGGCATTAGGTTAACAGGTAAAATAAGGCTTATTACTCCATAAAATAGTTGATTTATCACTTGTTTGTTCCATGTCAGTGTAATTAAAGCTGAAAGGTGATGATAGCTTTTGAACATCTGTCTTTAGCTTTCATATTCTTCACAGTCTGTTGATTGGGTTATGTTTTGTATTATTTCAGTGTCCACAACTGTCAAGAGAAATGGGAGAGTGCTCGCATGAAGTGGTGAGCCGAAGTCAGAAGCAGCACTTCATTTGTTTTTTTACGTTAATAGAGTATGACAGCTCCAGCTCTGAACAAATTGTTTTCCATTGTTTGATGGGTCTCAGCTGCTCCAGACTGGAAGGTCACCAGATTTTCTTTTAGTTGAAAAGTAAGGACTGTTAGAATAGAGTCATAGGCTTTTTACTTTTTCATAACTTATTAGTAAAGTTCTTCAATCCTTTTAAGATTCTTAAGCCTAGAATCTCATGAGAAATTAGAGACTATACTGAAAAACTATCCACAGACAGAAAGGCCAATGATCTATAAACTTAGGCATTACAGCAGCATTTTCTCTTTAAAAACTAAATATTTTTCTCTTATAGGATTTCCATTCATAAAGATCCCATTTTCTTGCTTTTTAGGCAACTGACATTGAAATATTCATCAATAAATAATGACTTGTTTCTAATAAGAATTAATTTTACTAGTTGCTTGCAGGAAAGTATTGTGTCACCTTTTAATGCAGTATACATTCAATTGCATGCATACTGCTTCATGTAAATCTGCAACATCAAATATATTTTTGTCAATATTTTTGTGGTTCAAAATAAGGAACTTTTCTTAGATGTTGCAGCAGAGATATAAGAACTTCTGAAAAGCAATATTCAAAATAATGAATTAAGGTGCTGCAGAACAGAAATAATAAACTGACTTCTTCCAGCGGGATGCTGCTGCACTGAGTAATCTCAGAGAACAGCTTTTAATTAAAATTGATCTAGACTAGTCTTGGGAGGTCAGCCACTAGGTGGCATTGCTATTAGGAGATCACTCTACAAACATCAGAAATACTAGAAAAAGAAAAAAATAAATAAAAGCTTGAAAAGAATCTGAAGGAGAGCACAAAACTAAGGAATATGTTTGATCTGACTTCTGCTAGATAAAAATAAGACTACTCTTTTTAGATCTATGCACAAAAGTCTGTTCTCAAGTGAGTAAGTCTATATATTTTTCTCTCTATACGGCTCTTTATTTGTGTGGGTCAATAGACATTAGCTAGAATATGGATGAAAATAAGAAAAGACTCTGTTACCTTATGATAGGCTTTGTCTTTAATAGATACTGTATTTTAACTGTTTTCCCCCAAGGAATTTGTATCAGTGCTTCTTAATAAGTAATGGAAAACTCATTGAGTTTAGGAACAATACTGTTTACTGCTAGCCCTAATAACCTCATTTCTATGGCTGCCAGCCAAATTTATTTATTGAAATTTATATTGCTGTAGCAGCTTTAAAACTCACCTCAAGGTAAAGTTATGTTAAAATATAATTAACCATTTTATTGCAGTTCATAATTATTTTTCCTTGCAGGGGGAAAATGTTTTGGTTTCCACAATAATTATAGAGGAGCGACCTACTCTGCCCAGTTCTGAAGTACATGGGTTTTCAATCAATTTGGAAGCACTTGCAGCTACTGCAGTAATCTAATTTTTACCTCCTTACCATTTGAAACATTCAGCAACATCAGAAAATATTCCAGGAAGACAAGAAAAATCAAATACTCAGCTGTACCACGACAACATTTGTCATTATTGCCATATTTTTCTTTTTCTGAGCGAGGTTTTTACATTGATATTTTGGAAGGAGAAAAGGATAGTAGTTCATCACTATTTTGCAAATTACTCTTTTATTTGTTTTTCTTAATTTTCTGTATATCTGTGCTTTATGAAACACACACAAACACTAAAGATGGAAAAGATCTTTTACCAGTTCATTTTTCTTTCCCTGTTATTGTTTGATACAGGTACAGGATTTTAGTTTGCCCTGTTAGACCGTCAAGAGCATAATTCACTTCAACTCAGAGTTTATCAGCACTGCTGTATTAGCACTGTCCTCTGAAACGTGTATGTTCTTCTCTCTAAAGAGAACCCAAAACTCCAGAAAGAACCCAAGATAGCTTCTATCCTATTTCCCCTTCAGCTGCTCCCCGAAACTATCCATATCACACCCATGTAACTGGTAAATCTTTAGGCATATGGAAAAGCAGCTTTTGGAAAGAAGGTAAAAGAGCCAAAACCAACCAGACTGCAACCAACCAACCGCTAAACAACACAGACGTAAAAGGAAGTAAAGAGTTAAAAGAAACTGGTTTCTAATTTAGTATATAAATGTAGGCAGGTGTATATTTACAACAGTTATGGAAGTCATGTTTGGCAATATTTTGACACCACCAAAAAACCCAGTGCAGGTGGAGTTACGTATAAAACAAACTTACAAGTTTCATAGTTATTGCCTATTTTCATTAGGAAAGTATCGTCTAAGCTCCTTTTTGCTAGGACAGCTTAAGTGCAGGATAAGAAGGGGTGTCTGAAATTGTTATATTAGTATAACGTAGATTAACTCCCAGTTTTATGCCAGTTGACCCACTGCAAACAAGGCTAGTGTTTGGGACTGTGAGTGATTTGAGTTCTGAACTGGAGCAATTGGGTAACTGAGTCCAGATGTTCCTCATCTGGAAATAAGAAGTGTTTCATTGTCATCCCTGATATCCAAGTTAAAAAAAAGAAAAGGACAAATCATTTAAAATACAAACCTCTGCATCGTAGTCCTTATGGGACTGTGATATGTCTGTGCATCTCAGTGAGGAAGCTGCTTGTTAGTCTCAGTAGATATTTAAAACTATCTTACTGACTGCATTATTTTTTGATTTAAAACAATCTTGCATTACAGAGCACCCAAAGATCAAAAAAGGTAAGCTGCAATGGCCCCTCCATACCCATCTGGATTTCTAGAATTTTAGAGGACTCACAGAAAAGGAGTAAAGGCAGAAGTACTCAGGCTCCATTTTGAAATTTCCATTTGTCTCCAGAACTGAGAAAACAAAAACAGGAAGAAAAAGACAAAGCAAAAACCCCTACAACAACAAAACCACACTCATTCTGGGTATTGGTATGCAAATGAACATCAAAGTGTCCCACTTTGCTTCTAAGAGTCTCATATTCCAAACAACAAAAACACATGGCTTTTAAAACATAGCAGAGCATCTATAAAAAATGTAATTATATATTTGGAAAGGAAGGAAAGGGACTGATGTGTAGAATGGTAAACAGCATACACTTATAGCCAACACTATAGATTTCAAATAACTGATCTTGTAGGAAATAATGAGCTATCTGCTAAGAAAGGAAAAAACAGAGGAACTGGTAATAAACAAACTCCGGCTCCCGTGTGTGACCTAGTACAGTACAATACAGTTTAATTTTATTACTTGTCATTCACACTGAAAACAAATTTGCAATTTTCTGCAAATATAATGGGAATGTTCCCAGAATGTGTAAGTGCAGAGGAGAATGGGATATTTCTGTCAAATGAAACGCTGCAGTATTCGCCTCCAAAAAGAAAGCAGAATGACTCGATATTTTTGCTCAGGAGAGATGTATGATTCACACATTTATAGATTATAAATCCAGAAGGGACTGTGGTGATCATCTGGTCTTTTTTCGATACAAGCCAGGCCAAGGGACTGCTCTCAATTAATTCTTGCTCAGGTTAGGCCATATGTAAAAGGCTATTATAAAACAGGGCAGTGGTTGATTGCTGTCTGTATCCACTGAGAGTAGAACAAGAAGTAATCAGCTTAAGTTGCAACTAAGATAGAGATCAAATATCAAGAAAATCCTTTTTACTGTAAAGATAGTTAAGCACTGTAACTGGCAAGCCAGTGATCCTTCTGAATCTGTCACCAGAGGTTTTTTTGAGAACAGATAAGGACGATATACATATAGAGGACCTTGTCTCATTGCCAGAGCTGGAAGGAGAGGATGAAAAGATTAGTTGCCTTCCTTAGACTCCTTCCAGCTCTGCATTTCAACGAAAAGGAAGCCTTTGTTCATCAGTAGCTATGGAATATTTTATAGAGTGAATTTGGAGGATTTGGTAAGAAGGATGTAAGTCTTCTAACAGCACCCTCCTTAATTTCACAGGCTGATATGACATGGCAGTTCCATAGTGCAACAGTACAGCGTCTAGATACATCTTTGTCCAATCTTGTATACAGTATCTATCATTCCAAGGGATTACTGGAGCTTGGTGGGAAATCTTCTGGATAAGTGTAATTTTACACATGCTCTGTTTCCTATATACTTTCCTAAGCATGCCTGAGCATGTACCTGTTATGGGTTGGCATAAAATAGTTGAATTTGTCAGACAGCCACAGCCAAGCAGTCCTTGTAAAAGCACAGAAACTGCCATAAGAAATAATGATTAGTCTATGATTAGCATATAGTCATTATTAGAAATAATGGCATTATTAGAAATAATGACTATATGCTGCAGAGAAACATCTAAGAAACAGGTATTGAACAATTATGAAGAAATTTGTGTGTAATGACTGTCTCTCCTTCATGCTTTTCAGTCAGCATTACATTTAAACAAAGGACCAGCAGCTTTCATTGGATTTTCTTTACATATTTGCATATTATTTGTCACAAATTTGATGTACTACCCACGTATTTTCTTAATCCTCTGTTGATAGCCTGTTTTGCTTTTGGTCCTACTGGTGTTGTATCACTATGGACTGTCATAGGTGTTGTGTGAAAAGGTTTCTCCTCTAGAGGTTTTTGTCATTCGATTTCATTACATGCCCCCATGGTTTTGGAGAACAAGGGAAGAGTAAACAGATGCAGTCAATTCGATTTCTCCGAGTCTTTCATTACGCTGTAAACTTCTAATGTATCCCTTACTCAGCTCTTTCTTAAATGGAAACAGCATCAGTCATTTCACTTTTTTTCTCTTCAGACAAGGAGCCCATCCAAGATTATTTTTGTCACTTACATATGAACCATCTCCAGTTAAAACATAGAGTTTTGCAATAATGTGACCAGAACTAGTATGACAGATGAGGATAAACTTTGGAATCTTCTCAAAGGTATTAATCAAAATAATTTTAAATACTATTGCATGTTTAAAAGAAAGTATCTCCTCTTGAGTAAGCACTGCAACGTGTCAATTTTACCAACAGAGCCCTACCCAAGCCTGAATTCACTGCATTTGAAGTCTGCGACAGCTTTAATTCTGTCTTACAAGATAGTACCTGAGCCCGAAGGTGTCCTCTCCTGACCATACAAATAAGCTCCACACTGAATTAGTGTCAGCAAGAGCTCTTAGGGCTAGATGTACGAGACAGGTCGGGATCAGAATGGCAATGAGTTGTATTGTAGCACCCTGCCATTACCAGAATTTACAGTCCCAAATTAAGTGTCTAAATTCCCTTGCAATGAGTGGGGAGCTTTAGGCACCTATCCCACTTGTATTTACAGCCATTAATCTTCTCCTGGCACCTAAACTAATCATCCCTCTCTGAAAAGTAACAGAGGTGAAGGACGTGCAAGCCCTTACTTGCAGAACTTATAGACCTCTTCTGCTGGACTGTGTGAGTCAAGTTCAAACTCCTCTCCATCCCCTCATCTGAGGGGATTTGACTACAAATTTAGCCTCTTTCTCATAAGTTAACGTATACAGTGCTCTACATCTGGATTCACTATCTGTTCTGGTGAGCCTGTCCCATTACATATTGAATAATTATACATCAATCGAACAAAAAAGAAACTTTAAAATTCAATAGTCAATTTAGGTCATTCTTGCATAACGTTGGAAAATACAACATTAAACGGCTTGAGCGGGGGAGGTTAAATAAACACAGCCTACCATAGCAAACAGTTAGGTTACGCTCCTGGAAGATGGACTTCTTGAGCCCAAGCCCAGTCAAGCTGAGGAGGAATTTGAAGGCAGGTTTCCCACAGTTCAGATGAATGTCTTAACCGCTGGGCAAGCACTGTTACCCCTCCATTGAATTATAAGGGAAATTAAATGTATTTTCCTATGTGGAGCTCCATAACAAAAATAGGCAGAGGAATTCCAGGGTTGTGATGCTGGTTTGAATTTAAGCGTTAACAGGTACAAGCAGCTGAACACTGTCAATACTTAGAAGCAGAGAGCCTCTTTTCTGCCTCTGGCAAGTACTTTTCAGGTATAGTGAAAATTAGGAGAAACTGCAGCATGTACTTCAATATCTGACTGTGCTTATAGTGAGGACTGGCATTAACAATTTATAAGACCTTACTGACTTTCTCTAACAGAATATCCAGGCCAGGAAATTCTACTATATACTGGGGTATGATATTGACCCAAGTCCTGCACATCTCTCCCCTTCCCTCCTCTCTGCAATGGTTACAAAATTTACCCTGCTTAAGCCCATGAACATCAACATAAGTTCCCAGATTCTCTTCTTCAAACTCCCTCTTTCTGCAGCCTTTTCTTCTCTTTAAAATCCATAAATAGAGATAAATTCAGAAAGGGAGACGATTAATTGCAGACAGCTTTCTGAAAGGATTGCACTTAGCTTATGATGGAGAACAGCTGTGGTGCACACTCTAATACATGCCATGGATGGGGAAGCATGGTTCCAGCTGGCTGAGGACAGCCACAAGGTCATTCATCAGCAAATACACACTCTCTCAAGTGGCATGTGACAGACCCAAAATTGTCAAGAATTCTGAGTGGATCTGCATGTACCTTTTCCTTAAATAAGCACTCCATAACCCTACAACAGAGTAATTTTTTGAAACAGTGAAAACTCAGATCTGCTTGGCAAAATATACTTGAAACTATTTCCTCTATACTGATTGTACTTTTGCAGGGTGGGTCTTTCCTTCCAGTTTTTCTCTCCAGTCCAACAATTTTTGTTGCTTTCGTGGGTTGCAACAAATTCCACAAAATCTCCAGTGGATATAGAAAATGTCTACTTTTTTGTGTGCCTATGGGCCTGCATGGCTGCAAGCAAGTCCCCTCCTCAGAAGCCTCCTAGTCTTTAGTCTTGCTGCCCAATTCTTGCTCTTCATGCCTCTTCTTGGCCGCAGCTAACATGCTCTTGGCCTCATGGTGTCAGCTCTATTCAGCAGAGCACAGCCTGGATACTGGGCAGAATACCTTTCCCTTTCCTCCCTGCGAGTGGTGGTGGCTTTCATCAGCAGTTTCTTCATCTCCTTGTCCTTGCAGGCGGTGAGCTGCTGGTGGCCATTCCCAGGGAGATGGAGAACCTCAGCTTTCAGTTTTCCAGCCCTGTGGCTAGGTCTGGAGGGACCTGGCACCCAGCACACAGGGACACCAGTACCCATCCTCACTGGAGCTGTCTTTCCAGAGCAAATGGTAAACTTGGCCCATGGGAGCTGAAATGTGTCCCACAAGGAACGAGACTCAGCCTTAGTCCTTGCTTTCCATAGCACGAGTGTATAAATGACTCCTAAAAAGCTTATTAGTTAATTTAATAAGAACAGCAAATGATTGCACTCCACCTGTCTCCGCTTGCTGTGTATCTCTCAGACACCATTCCTCATCTCGCTCCGCAGCCCAGTGCCAAATAGACAAACAAAGTAGACAGGTAGCCTTCCTTCCTGTTGTTAGTCTCATCCTTCTAGCAAAACACTGCACACAATGAGCTGTGAACAAGCAAACAAATCAGATATTACCCTCTATACAGGATAGTTAGTAGCTTAGGTCACAGTAATGACTCCTGCCCTTAAAGAATATGATGCAGCATCATTTTTTACTTGAGGCAATGGGAATCAAGGCTTAAAAGATGTATTCCTAGACAGAACTGGTTAAATCCTTTAACACCTCTGACCTTCAGTTTACTCATTTATAAAACAAAGTATTAAACGTTTAACCAATACAGATATTGTGAGGCTTTATTTATTAGTTACTTATTGTTATTATATTTTGAAAGATTTTGAGATTTTGGAATACTGGGTATTAAAGAAATGTAACCATTATTACTGTGTTTTATTTTGAAAAAGCAGCTCATGTCTAATTGTGATCCTTACTCCATAGGCTGAGATTCAAAATTAATGCAGGATTAATCAAGCACCTTGCCATCATTCTGTCTTATTTTTGTCACTGCAAATAAAAGCAAGAATTCTTAAGAATGAGGGGAAGGGGAAAGCACAGTCACCAATGGGAACAACCAATTAAATTGCAATAGATTAAGAAAGACTGTTTTTAAAAGGCAATCATTGCAGTTTATATTGATTCATTCCCAGAACATAAATTATCTTAAAAAAAATTATGGTACATTCTTATAGTGATGACCAATCATGCATATCATTAGCAAGTACGGCAAGGCTCTCAAGTCAAGATGAGATTGATGACTTTTCAATTATTGATGTAAATGAATTGCCCAGTATAGCAACTTGAAGGAATGTATTAAAGAGCAAAAGTCAGATCACTGGCTCTGTACACACACTGTCGCATTAAATAAACTCATACTTCATTTGTGCAGTGGGTGAAGAAAGCTAGTTAAATTGGATACAATTTCAACTGCAGCTACTGGCATTGTTAATCAGTAAACAAAGTTGAATACTTCAAATAGGCGGGCAAGCTTCAGAGTCCAGTACACTTGTAAAAACAGATCTAAAACCAAAGCAGAAGAAAATAACATCATTGAAAATAACATTGAAACTAAACTTGTAAAATTATTAAACCATTCCATAAATTAGCATGCACTTCCTGGCCCAAGAAATGGCTCCGTTGTTGCTTCTTATTAAACTCCTTTACTAAACAACTATTTAGTCATGGAGTTATACTTCCTTGAACATTCTGGAGGAAATGAGCTCTGCAGATAAGCACATGGAGCTGGAAACAAAATTTTGGCAATTTCAATTCACATAAGCTTCATCAAATCTGTTAAACAATTTCAGTTTGGATGAATTAACTCTTGAGTCTTCCTTATAGTTTTAGATTCATCTTCACCTCTCAGTTCAGACAGTGCAGCTGAGTTTTCAGGGACTGATTTACAAAAGTCCAGGAACATTATGTTGTTTAGAAATAGATGAGGCTTTTCTGCAACTTAGGCAAGGAAATCTTGCTATACACAACAAAATGCCTAATGTAATTTTAGCAGCAGACTGTTCCATACACTAGTAGGTATTTTCAGCCTAACATCTAGAAGTGCCAATAAAAATGAGAGATTTAAATGGGCATATCATCACAGCCTTTCCTCAACTCTCCTAACACCTAATAAATATTTTTTTTTTAAATGAGGAACCATAACTACTGTTCCCTGGGAAATTCTAACATTTTTTATTTGTAGTTCTATACCAAAATAATAATAATAAAATATTTAAAATTCTCCTGTTAAATGAAAAATAAAAATTAAAAAAAGATTCAAACATCTTTGTTGGAATTTGCTCTTCTAGTTCATCTTATCTTTCTATTCATTAAAATATAAGCTTAGTGTATTGACTGTATTGGCATAATGAACAAGACACTATACAGATATATTTTAATATAGCTGAATGAATAAAATAATGCATTTTGACAGTGTTAAAAATATACATTTCCATTTATCCCATGAAAATATTACTGAAATTGTCAAAGTCTTTTGAAACATTTCATTTTTATTATATTACACTTTTGGGTAGATGAAAACAACTATTTCAGTTTTCAATTTCAGAAGTTCTAAGGATTTTAAAGCTTCATTATTTTCCTCATTTGTTAAAAAAAAATTCTAAGACATTTCTGTACCCATTTATGACACCAGATAAGATTGCTCTGTACAGATTGGCTTGGGCCTGGAGACCACTTTTCCTTCTTTATTTTTCTTAGGAAAAGCCTACTGTCAGAAAAGGTCAAAAAACTCAATGAATGTTTGAAAAAAAGTATTTCTTTGTTTTCATCTGAACAAAATTTTCATGGGATTTTCTTCACCTAACTAACTCTAATGCAAACCTTTTCTGCAGTCACATCTGTCTTACAGTAATTGCATTTCAAAGACTGCCCATCTTTTTCTACCTGAAATGAGCTCTGACTTTTCAGTAGTTTCTGATGGACTTCTATAACTTAGATAAATTGATTCCTGAGTCTTTCAAATAAGGAGAAGCTTCAATGAAAGGTTGAAAATGAAATTTTTATTCTTTTCTCTTCCTATTATTTAAAATAAAATCATTTATTTTTCTTAATTTAGTCTAGCCATATTCTTTTCAAACACATAACTAGCTGGAAGTCTTGATTTGAGCTGCGGCCATCTTTTTCAGGTTCTTCACTTAGGCTTCCCACTGTCTCGCAGCACAACTTTTTAGCCCAGTCTTTTTTCTCACGGTCATTTCCAGATATTGGTGGTGCTTATGTATGCTGAGAGATCACTTTCACTTCCAGTTTGGTTTGTCATTTCTCCAATCTATTGCATAGTACATTAAGAAATTTTATTGGCAGGACAGAAAGACCCCAATTCTGGAAAGCATCACGATTCAGTAAAATACTTAATTGCAGGCACAAGTCCCAGTGGAACTCCATAAGTTTGAATATTTCCCTGAACAGAGGCCAAAATAGACAATAAACAGTGAAAAGGAAAAAAAAAAAAGTATAGCTAATGTACTAAGATAAATGGAAATTCAACAATGTGTGGGGCCCACTAAGTAACACAGTTGGTAATTACAGCAATTCAGATGAAGAAAGAGAACATTTCATACTGCCACAGAGAACAATTATGAATATCAGCTCTTTTGTTTTTAAAGCAATACACCTAAGAAACTACATATTAAAAGTACTTTTAGAAAGCAATTGTACTTCAGATGTTGCCTTTTCAGTGGAGAGTAATCATATCATTTAGAAGTTGTTATTATTCTGTTTATTTTCCCATTGGTTCAATCACCTGTTTCCTAGTAATTATGCAAGTGGAGTCTCAATAAATAAATCCTACTGTCATTTCTTAAACCAAACAAATGGGTCAACAACTATGGTTAAGCTGTCAACATTAATGAACAGTTTTCTTTGGAATAGCTTTAGTTTCTGCAAAGTGTAAAAACTTTTTATGGATAGGAAAAAATATCCTTAAACAGTTTATAACAAATAATGTGAAATTATGTTGTTCCTCATGCTAAAATGAGAAACCTATTTATATAACACCAGCATGTCACACCTCTTAGTATTTCCACTGCCTCATAATTTTGAAATCAGATAGGAAAAATACTTCTAGATATTTTTAAACTCTGGGATGGGTTTAATTACTTTTTTAAACAAAAAAAAATCCAGTTTTTGTTAAGGAGAAAATTAAAAATATGTTCCAGGTCATACAGACTTGAACATTTTTACGGTATGCATGCCGTGAATGTAAATGTGCTGAAAATAAAGTCCTAAGTCTAGCTTTGTTAATGAATATCTTTAGAATTCCAGGTTCAAACCTAAATATTGTCCGATCTGGTTCTGTTAGTTTCAGTTTAGAATTTGGAATTTTCCCAATCCCTTACCCTAAGTAGAAGGAATATTGAAGGGTGGGTAAAAGAGGAATCTATCACAATAAAATATGCTGCTTTGTGAGTATATATGTGTATCAAGGCATCAGATTTCTGGAGTCAGAGTTATCCAAGAGGATTTGAATGATGACAGAGCATTAGTGAAAAAGTGTGTGATGCCCAAAACTTTTCTGCATTTTAGCACAAAGTAGTATTCATCTGAGATCTCATACCAGGTAGGATGATTTGCATTATTTATTCATTATCCTTCTGTTTTAAAAGTTTCAGTAGTCTAATCAGGGACTAAAACTACAACTTTGTGATCTGGGAGTATGACTGCACACTACATAAATCACAAAAAGCCAACAGTCAAAGCAAATATTTCATGAATAATGCCTTGGCTAAAAAATATAGTTCTAAATCAGCTGGCCAATAAATCGGTGGATATAGAAACCACTGCAATAGTGGAAAATGTAGCAGCTTGTTCTTTCTCTGCTTTTCACTCGAAACGTGGGGAGGAGGGTACTTTGAATACCCAGAATGTGGGGGGTTCTTTAGCCCTCAGGCAAGTTTGGTTTCTCTCCTTTTCATTTCACATATTTCCTTTCAGCTGCATAGCACTACGATCCCCTAAATTTGGTGTGTTTCTGGCCGCAATTGTATTAGGCAAACATTAAAAATAAAAATTGAAAAGTGCATTTCAACTCCTAGCTGGGCCACAAACTTCCTTTAAGAGCTGAGAAAGTTGTGCAGAAGTGAATTCAGACATGTGGAAGAGGACTGCTAAAATAGGCATAAAACCCAGCATTGGTAGAGCCTGCTCTACTCCCTTCCTTCAACCTTCTGGCTCTCTTTCCTATCTGGATTTTATCCTTTGGGTCAAGGACTGTCACGCCATGTGTGTCTAAAGCCCCATCTGAAATAGTAACTTCAGGAAGGAGAGCAATGGCAATTAAAAATAATGAAAGCCAGTAGCATTAGGTACTACCAGGTAGACAACATCCTTCCAAATGCAGCACCTTTGGCATCTGGCTTTCAAGTGGGCTTGAAGTGTCACTGTGTGACAGTCTTATTCTTTTAATATGACACTGTTCAAATGTTGCTGCTCGTTCACCTTGACAGTCATCTCACTAATGTCAACTGCCATGAAATCATCTGAAGCAAACATCTCTGGGGACTGTTCTTTCTCTCAGTCTGCAAACCTTTCAATAAGTTCACCCCATGTGAGGGTTTTTCATTTGCTATTTAAATTGCTTCTGTACACTTCCAAGATACATACAATTGGAGCTTTGTTAGCCTTTTACTAAGAATGATCAAACAATTAATAATAGTAACTTGTTTTGACAGCAACCATAAATACGTGAGGCTGTTGCCAGTGCCAGAGCAAGTCGTATCCCAAAATGCATGCAGCTTACCTCTGCATGAAATGCAGTAAAGAATCTAAGCACAGCTTTGTTTTGTTAGGAAAGACAAGGATCACGGAAATAACATCTGGAAACTGATGGCCCTATATGTACAGTAAAGTGTATGGTACCAGAAGATCTGGATCTAGTCCCTGAGTCTACTGCCAATCTTTGACAAGCCATTTAATCTTTTTGGCCAAGATTCAAGAAATTATCTGGGCTTTTAACTTCTATTTAGACCCCTAAATTCTTATTGATTTTCTATTCACTGTTCTAAAGCAAGCAGAAGCAAAGGTATTTGCACAGCAAAGCTGAATCAAAAGTTGATCTCGTTTGTTTTCCTTATATAGCTATACATTTTTCTAAATCTCTCAGCAAACAAAACCTTTTTGCCTTATTTCTAATGGGGTCATGGGAGAAGTGGATCTTACAGGCAGATCTGAATGAATTGAAAATAATGTCTCAGTGAATAATTTTAGGAAAAGACACTTTCTTAAAAAAAAAAAAGAACCCTCAGTGACTGTCTTTACTAAATGCGTTAAAAGAAAAAAATATATAGAAACTAATTATTATGAATAACAGTTCAGCCAATTATAATTATTATTTTGTGTTTCAACTTCTTCAGGCCAGTTTTTGCAAGTCACTTTTGCATGTGTCTGGAAGAGCTTGTTGAGAATACTGTCTTTCATGAGTAAAATAATCTAAATCTATTCTCATCTTTGACCAACTTTTGGAAAGCTCCAGTTCAGCCCAACATAGAGCTGTAAATTCTGTGATATATAGATTATTCCAAAGGCATTTGGTTCCAGTGGAGTCCAAGGATTTTACTGTTACTCCACTATTTGTTTGGAAATAAACAAAGTGCTTACTAGTGACTAATGTAGGGGAGAAGGAATACGAGAAGCATCAGTTTAACAAATAAGCCATCTGCTAAGAGCACAAGTCTATAGCACAACTGACAAAAAAATTCCTAACTAGTATTCCAGTATTTTGTTTCCAAACAAAGTCATAAGAGTTATACTTGGGGAGCAGGGGAATAATCTAAGTAATATATTAGTGTAGCAAAGGTCATGAAAAAGATTTACATCTGTGTGATCTGGAAGTTCCCAAGAGAACTTTTTGGCTCGTATTACAAAAACAGAAGCCACACCATACAGAAATACAAGGTTTCTTGGTTTGGGAGAAAGGAACTGCTACCTGATAACTTCTGTCTTACCATTACAGCCCATCACGGACTAGGAGAGAATTTCAGCCAAAACTTATCCAAAAAGTGCACAGCCCACTCAGAAAGACTGAAGATTGATGGCATATGAATCCAACACCCCCAAGCTCATCTGGCTAACTCAGGAAGACGTTCACTGTCTTTTGATTAACTCAGGGAGAAACATTTACACAACCAGTTGATCCACTCAACTGGAATGTAGTCAGCTGATTCACTCAACTGACATAGCTGCTTATGGCCACCCTCTGGTCCCCTTTGTGTTGAGATAAATTCAGCTTCCTTTGCAACAGCTGTAGACAGTCACACCCCACCTGCTTACCTGAGCTTCACTGGGAACATCGTTCTTGTCTATCTCCTCTGAGCTTTCTTCCATTTTAGAGGTTTATTGGTCGGTCACAACATTTTGAACAGATAAATTTATGTAAATAAGCATATGCATACATATATATGTATATATATCTTTCATCTGGTATCCCAGTTAAAGAGCTTGTGGACCCTACTGGTATTTTAGTGCATTTTTCTCATATATTGATCACTCATTCTCCCCATTAATATTGTGTCATAAGGCCATCTCTCTAAATCCAAATAAATATCCTTATACCTGTGGAGTTACTGTAAATTGTTTTCAAATACACTAGAGTATGGTATCATTGATTTTATGAGACCAAATTCTGTCACCTTTTATTCTAGTTGAGTAATTTCTCATATAATAAATCCTTTCTTGAATCACCATCTGATTTTATTACTATTTATTTGTCTTCAAGTAGTAATTTGCCAAGGTCTTCTCTCGCTATCCATTGTACACAGGCATAGTAAAAGACACAAGAGCTTAGAATATTAACAGATCACACAGAAAACTGAAGAGAAGAAAAAGGGATTAGATAGATGAAGGACAAAGTCTATAAAAAGAACTTGCTTGGTGGCAATACTTCTTCAGAGTGAGGTGTCTATTCAATGAAGCAGATTTCATAGAGCTCCCGGAAAATATTCTGCACATGCACATTTCTCTATAGGTAAAATATAGATTATGAAACTATTTATGTTGAGTATCTTGGCATACAGCAGGTCTTGATAGTCTAAAAAATGCTTATCTTTATGGATTTTTCCCAAGGTGTTTCACTCTGAACATACAAGGACATGAAAAGGACAGTGTCAAAGGCACTGACTAAACTGATATCAGCAGAATTACAGTCCTCAGGTCACTGGCACATAACACCTTGCACATGCCATGAGTATTCTTCAGTGAACCAGCCATGAAAAGAACACAAAGATACACCTTCCTTAAGTATAACTCGTGCTATCACAGTGTGATGTATATTCATACACTATTTCAAACACAAAATGTGACCTTCTGTCTGCTACAAGGGAAGGAACAATATTTAAATTTGTTTAGTTAGGAAATTTAAATCACAATGTCTCATATGTTGTTTTTCCATTTCATGCTATCTAGCTCATTACCAGAGAGGACTGAGAAAGTAGGTCACAGAATATTTCATATAAAACATTTTATCATTCTACACTTATTTCAGATGTTCCAAACCTGGAATTATTAATACAAACTTAACATATGGTATATACTTTCTAAAGGCTTAAAGTCACAAGAGACCTCAGAAGTGAATCCACTACTGCTTACTGAGCTCTACAAATCTCTAGGCTCTATTTTTGATAATTCTTTTGAAATACCTAAAAGACTTTGTAGATTTGTCCAGTTACAGCCAAAATACTAACATTGATGATCTATCGTAAAATTCTGTGTAGAAATGGTGTAAAAATTCTCACAAATTCTCACAAAATGAAAAGAAAACTAGTGTTTGTGTATGAGTTTGAGTATTGAAGAAAGGAATGAAGTCACAAGTAGAAGTAACTAGTAGCCTGAGGCACTGACAGTAACAGTAACTGAAGTTACAGTTCTTTCTCCTTACATACAAGGAAATTCGCATTGCTTTAGATTCAGTACAGTAATAGCCCAGCTGAGTTTCCTAACTGATTCAGGTCACAGACATTCTATGTCACCATCTGGAAGTCACCATCCCCTTCCACTGACTATAGAGGGGACCTAGAGCAATTGTACACCTCTCTTAATCACTTCTGGAGAATTCTAGGCAGTATGGGAAGTCCCAGAAATATCTAACTATATATCTATGTATATATCTACAAACCTTCTTTAAAAAGCCTCTAGATGCTTGTGATTCTGCTGAAGGTCAGGTATAATATCATCTAATACTGTCCTGGTGCTTCTAAACTTCTTGAAACTGCATTTCATGGCCAAAACCAGACAAAATTCCCACTGCAGCAATTCTTCTGCCTACCTTCAGTTACAGAGACAGTTCTTGTTAACATCTTTAGCAGACGCATAAGGACTGAAATGGTTGTCTAAAGTTATGAGCTCAGTGCCATCTCAAATGACTTAGAGCATCCTGCCTGGTCTCTGGCAGCCTCTCCAGAAGAGTGTGAGATGGGTGATATCACCGGGGATACAAAAAAGCTTTGACATGGTAGTTGGGATGCCTGGGAGGTATCAATAATATTTCAGGGGGTTCTGAGTGGAGGTGGCAGCCTAACATAAGTTACAGAGATTTTAGTAAAGGAGGTGGTATGGGACACAGAGGGAGTCCATAGAGCCTTGAATGATATAAGGATCTCTTTCTCCTCCTCTGTTAAGCCAGTCCTCCCTCTTGCTATCATCTGCTTCCCTTATTTCCTTGGGAACTTGTACTCTCACTCCACTCTTCTTTTAGGACCCAAAAGCCATTGCACTCTCCTTCAAAGCACCCATTTTTACTCTTAGTCCATGTAGAGCAATTCCCACACACTTTCATCAGTTGGAGATCTGTGAAGGTGCTGGGCCCTTTAGTTACCCCTTGTTATGCTGCAGGGCCAAAGAGGGGAGAAGCCGTTGGGGCCATGAAGGAACGCTGAAGTTTTTTGGCCAGCAAGACTGTTTTCTTTTTCCTGCTTCTGCTGAAGATGAAGAATGAGTAGAGCAGGTAAGAGCAAGGACTGCTGCCACTACAAGAGACATTTGCCTTCACAGCCTTTCCTCCAGTAACAACAGAGGAAACATGAAATCAAAGGGCATGTCCAGATTAGGAGAGTTGATTTTATCTCTCCAAATCTAAGACCAGCAAGAAGTCAGCTGTTCATTGCAGTGTTCTTCCCCAAGCTGCTTATGTTGTGTTGTGTTAGGTCTGCTGTAGGCAGTCTTCATCTTCATGTTTTACTATGAGATGTCACTGATCTGCTTTAGGTGCTTCACTCTTGTTCAGAGAGGACTTCCAGCTGAGAACTCCCAGCAGCAACAGAAGTCGTCTTCTAGGCCAGAGTAAGATACTCAGCAAAACTTTGATGGCTAAGGCTCAGGGCAAGGGATAAAACATGTATGTTCTTCATGTGCATTCACACAGCAAGCACCTAAGTACCTCTAAGGATCTAATCTCAGGTTTCCTATCCCAGAAATGGAAACAAATGTTCTGCTTTTCCACAAACTTTTTTACTTTTTTATACACTCAGATTACAGCACCACCTAAATATCAAAGAATACATGTAATGCTGGAAGATTATTAAACCTTGTAACTGTCTTTCATTTTACACAGGAAGAGAAATAAATGCATGTACAAATGCATGCACACACACATGCACATTCACATGCTTTGAATAACTATGTACAGTTATATATATATATGCATGCTGTTATATATGTATATATATGTACTGTATAATATATTTTAAAATAGGAAAGATACTTTACTCTTCCAACAAAAATAGACTAGTTTTCACCAGTGGAAAAATACCAATACAGTTTAATTGGGTAGACCCATCTGGTTGCATGGGTAGAACAAAGCTGTGCTAAAAAATATGAAGATAATTAAAACCAAAATGAAACAAACAAACAAAAATCCTAGAAAAGAAAGACTACAAGAGTTCAAACAAATTGTGCTTTTAACAACAAAAGGGAGGAAGATCAATAGTAGTTTCTATAGCTTCTGGATAAGCATTTCCCATAAATCCAGGTACTTAATAGAATGTGTTTACGCGTGATATTAAGTAACTGGTCCTGTAAATAAAGGACAATTTCTCTCCTTCGGAAAACTCAGTGCTATATCCTTGGACCAGTACCTTCATATCTGGAAGTGTAAAACAGTAATAGTGCAGCTAGACACCTCCTAAAGTACACAAGGAAATAATCTTGCTGAAATGAATTGGAGAAAAAGTTCAAAATGCAGTTGGCTTTTGAAATGTCCATTTGCTGTAGCTTTAGTTGTTCACTTAGTACCTAAAATATCAGTAGCAGTATGTTCACCATAATCTTATAAACAACAAAAACTTAAAGAGCATATAAATGTTAGTGCTGTCAGTATATATATTAAAGTACTTTTGCCTGACAATCCCTGTCTTCTAAAAGGTGACCTCTTATTCAAAGCAGGATGGTTTATTAATAGTAATGAAAGCCCAGCTCAAGTTTTGTGTGGCATTTTGTGTGACCTCAGGTAAAAGACCTAGATGCAGACTCCCAAGGTATTTAAGTGATTATTTCTCATTTCATTTTGACTGAAAAAATATGAATTTGGTATTTTGTACTTCTTTAATGATCTGGGCTTCGTTCTCCCTTCTGAAAAACAGGTGTGGAAAAACTTGCCACCAAGGAGCCTTTAAGAGGATATATGCATTAAAATGTTGTGGCTCTGACCAGGATTAATAATGGGATATCTTTATGTTTCCTACTCCTGAGAGGGATTCAATGATTTACTGAAAATACTTACTCCATTGCATTAGATTTTGCCTGACCCCAGCGTGAGTCAACGAACTGTATCTACGTGTGTCACCCAAGTACATCTTGCTATGTGTGAGCTTTTAATATAATTTTTCAGTTAATCATTAAGTAATGTGCACATTGCTTACACCTTTATACTCGAAAATATTGGGGCCAGGATACAAAATCAAGCATTGTCACATGCTCTTTGTGTGATTGTTAGCTCAGTTCCTGGTAGTTTGGGGCTATTTCAGCCAGTGGTCTCCTAGGTAGTGCCTGACAGCACAGCGAGGTGGCTGAGGAACAGTTCCTGCTAGGCAGCACGTTTGAGGACCCCCCGTTGGGTCTGGTAAAGAGATTTAGTCAAACGGACACAGACAACCCAAGGCAAATCACACGGCACATCACGTAAAAGATGAACAACGTCTCTGAGACCATGCAGCAGTTCAGTGGCACTTGGCAGAGCAGATCCAAAAAGCGCCTGTCCAGTGCCTTATCTGTTAGACGACAGCGTCTAAATTTGCCTAAGGAAACGAATCTGCCTTTTAGAATGAATTAGGCCTACTTACCTTCTCGTTGCAAGATATTTGGCAACATATCATAAATGCTTCATCAGCTACAGGGTTTCTTCGATCCTTATGTAAAATGTCTTCCTTTCTTGAACCAAACCTTGTAGTTTTAAATATTGCATTTATCTTTTGTTTAAGTTGCATTATTTTGCTTTGGATATAGTCAAAAAAAATCATTTTGAAACCTCCTCAGTCTTTTTTCCCAACTTCTGTTTTTATCAGGCAGAGCTGATTAAAAAGCATGTGTTCCTATTTTTTATTATTATTATTATTTTTTTAATCCTAGTAGGCCTAGATGAAGTTATCTTTTTGGCACATGGCTCAGAAGATGTGTTTACTTCATTTTCACTCATATCGCTATGAATCTTCCACACATTTTCAACAGGCACATTTTCAAAGCAGCAAATTTTTTACACTTTACCTGTTTTTTGATACACCTTCACAGTGTCTAGCTGCTACAAGTTTAACAACTTCTACAGCAAGAATTACAAGTGCTTGAGAAAGACAAGGAAGAGGAAGAAAGGTTTAAGAATGAAAATAGAGAAGAAAGTGCAGTGCTTTATATCAAATCCATACACTACTTATGATCTGCAATTTGCTGTACAGCAGTGCATGCATCAGAGAGACCGTATTGTGTTACTTTCCATATTAGTCTGCCTCTGAATCTCACTGAACCTTAAAGATACTTTTTTTTCTGCATGTTGTCATGTGGAATTATCAAGTGTTGGAAATAACTTTTTTGGAAAGAAAGAATAATTTAAGCTCAAATACTGGAAACCAAGCATCAATTTACAGTTCTGCCACAGAAAAGTCTCCAAAAAACTAATTACACAAAGGGTCACAGATACTGGCTTTATAATGAAATTTCAGCCTATTTTGGTTTCCTAGTACCTGTTTGAAGCACATAGGAAAATGAGATGTCTAAAAATGGATGTAAAAAGTTGCAAATGGGAATTCATAAGTGCATATACTATTCACATGGTACAGTATGACTGCTGTTTAAGACCTCAGACTTGTAGCTAAAATTCCTTAGAGATCTTCTGTAGCTGCATTGTTGGGAACTCTTGGGCCAGCTGTTATACAATAAAAAACAACAGTTTAGGAAAGCAAACCATTTTTTATACTGTTCAAAGAGCATGTGTAACCAAGTAGGAAGAACATACAGTGGGAAACTGTAGTGGAACTTCAGTGGAAAACTGGAATTAGTCCAGTCCCTCAGTCCCAAAGTACCGATAGCCCCTTAATGGCCCAGACAATTAAAAGCACCTTAAAGTGACGCAGTGCAAAGACTAGGAAGAGGTATCCCTTCTCTTTCACTAGAGAGAAAGAATACTAACTGGGCTACTCATTCATTCTTCTGCATATCCCCAGTAATTTCTTGACCGATTTCGAAATCTGGATGAGTATTGCATAGGTTGGTCTAGATATTTTAACTATTTTATAAAACAACTCTCATGCTAAAAATGTTATAGGCACCCCCACCATCACCCATTTTAATAGGAAAATATCGTTAACCATGAAACTGATCCATTTTTCAGTAAAGATTTATTTTTAAAGACAGTTTTCATAATTATTTAGTTTCCAACTGAGATTCTTGTTAATAAGCAATATGTTTTAATGTCATTTGTCACTTTCCTGTCCCAGTTCTTTTTCTCTTAGTCAGTCCTGTAGGTTTTAAAAACACCTTCTGTATCAGAAATGTTATGAAGTATACAATGGAAATATGAAGCACTGTAACTTTGCTCTTCTGAAATATTTTGCTCTGCAAAAGTTTAGCTATATAGATAGAAGAAAAAGGGGGAAAAGTATGGTGGAAGATAGCTGTTGGATAAAAGCCGGAGGTTATTCATTGCATCATATTCATGAGAAAATGAAAAATGAGAAGACTCAAGGAGAGATGGGAAAATATTTGGAGTATGATACTTTTCCCATAAAGACTGATGTTTTTAAAGTTTAAGAGATCAATTTATTTTGAATTACAAAGAATTGAAAAAATAAAAACTAAAATCTTCTATTTTTTATCTTGTCATGCAGAGGACAAATACATAGCCTAAAATTTTCTATTTTTTTTTTTCAGTCACTTCACTTGGATAACAGTAGAAGATGGTACTTATTAAGCCTGACAATGCAAGGTTATAGGGGGGAAAGAAATCTCTTCATCACTTGGCCTAGACAAACAGTTAAAGTGTGTCTTCTCTTTGTCCTTCACTCGTCTTGAGACTATATCTTCTAAAAGTAAATTTCTCCAAATGCTATGCTTTGCATAAATTCTATGATGGGTGTTAGGGTAAACTCTCTCTGTTAGATGGAATGTGTAATTACTAATTAGTACATTCACACTTGCTTTGATTAGTGCCTATGAGCAATAGTGAAATCTAACATCCCAGTAATTCAGAGACGTGCCAAATTATTTGCAAAGAATCAAAAGTCTAAACCAAATAAAGAGAGTTTGAAACAATTTGAAGCTTAATACACTAATTTAAGATATTTCAATATTAAAAAGAGATAGAGAAAGAAAAGAATCCACAGAGACAACTGTATTATATGATGAGCAACTTCATTTGTAATTGGTATGAGTTTGACTCTGTGAATAAGCTTCCAGCCAGGCAAAGGTCAATCCTCTTCCTTTCAGTGCAAATACAGAATAAAAACAAGCCTGCCTGACCGGTGTCACATATCCTTGATTTAACCCTCAAAAGCTCTGGGGTGGTTTTGGTGTTGCTTTCAGGGTCCATGAACTTCAGTGGGCAAGTCTGCAACCGCGTGGCGTAGGGACGCCCCGGACCAAGTGCTGCTCTCGGGGCTGGGAGAGCACCGGGGTGCCACGCGGAGACACCTGTGTGCTTGTGATCCTGCTTAAGTTTGGAGGCAGTATCTGCATCCGCATGCAGTGCTGAGCCTGGGCCACGTCACGGCTCAGGAAACTCCCCCCTTGCTCTGCTATGGAGTGTAAAATATCCGTAACGAATCTGCAGATTTCCAAGAATTGTAGGTGTTGGTTTAGCTGCACGCTGCACGAGGTCAGAGTGTTATGATGGAAACCTGAAGAAAAACAGTCTCCAGGTCCTAAAGAAATGGTTTCTGAGAGACTCTCCTTCAGGTGTATCATATAGGGACTGTGCTATACCACAGAGCAGCTCTGATTGCATCATGTAGGAAGCTTCCTTTGACAAAAAAAACCCTAAAAGCAAAACAAAAAAAAACAGGCTGTCCAAATGAAACACACCGCATAAGAATGTGATATTATTATTTTCTCTCTCATGAAAGCAGTTTGCATGTGTTGCTTGGTATGCTGCTCCATAATGGCTCTGAGCATCTGTTGTGCAGATCAAGCCCGTAAATCATGATTTTTTTTTTCCTGAAACCTGGCAGAAATTGCAGCAAAAATCCTTTAAGAATGACTATTTGCATACCTACAAGGCAATCTGAAAATGTTTTGAGTCAATGCGGAAGGATAGCAGAAGGCAGAATTTGTAAGAATTAATTTGTTTTATTTCAACGGTCAAGTGATGCTTGTGCTCTTTCTCAGGGCATGCCAGCGATTCACCATGTTATGTGGTGCTGGTGGAGGTGTTGGGAGAGTGTGCTTCCAGTCAGGTATTTGCTTTTATCTACTATTTTGATGACTAAATTAAGAAATATATTTCAAAATTATATTTCCAGCCAATGAGATTTCACTATTGTCAAGAATATAGGAGAGCTGAAACTTTGTAAAATGAAAATTATTATGACTATTCCAACTACTTAACACTCAGAAAGAACAAAAAAATCCATTTTATTTAGAGGATGCTCCCTCTTTCCTCATATACAATCTGTTAATGAACAGATCCTGCTTTCTTTGAATCAGTTTTCTGGTCTACATTTTGTGATGATTTCTTTATTTTTTAAAATCTTATGACAACAAATATTTCCTCAATTTGACAATCTCTGGTGCTTGAGATTTGCTTAGTGTTAGTAGTGACTGATGATATAAGTCATACTATATTATTGTTCTTTGCTTTTGAGGTGACAGCACATGTATTTCCAGCATGAATATTCACACTGTAACTTTGGAATTCTCCTCCCTCGTACACTTAATGCCAGTAAAATAGGATCACTTAAAATTTAATGAAGAGTAAGTGCAGGGAAAGAGGATGACTATTATGAAAGTGAGTATAATAAAAAACTGAAATGAGTATTTGTGGAATATATTTTCAATCACTCCCTTATTTTTAATAAAAAATATTAGATGACTTTATTTAATAAGCAATATAATATTTTCATGAAATGGATCTGTAGTATTGAAAGGCTCAAGGTGCTTAAGTCTTGAAGTGGACTACCATCTGCAAGTATAGAAGATTTATTTTTCTAAGTCTTAGAAATACTCTCCAATATATATTTTATTGCAGTCAGGTTTCTCTTGCCAGTGTATGAAAAGTGATGCTTTCTCAGTTAATTTAGATTCATTTCATGTTTGCTAAATGAAATAACCAGTTTTACCACCTGAAACAATCTTGCAGGCAGGCAGCAACTTAATTAACACGAATAATAAAGTTGGTTGGTCATCTTTCAGTGAGCACAGTCCATTCAAAAGACCTACAGCCAACCAGCTGCCTATTAAAGAGCCATCTTGGCAGTCTTCTGAACATTGATCACTTCAAGGCAAACATAAACTTATTTGCTAATTGCTTACTGGAGAAAAAAAATAGTCAGACAAAGTCACTTTCTTTTTAAAACCTGACTTTTTTATAAAGGAACCTTTATTGCTTGGCAAATCTAATCTTTAAAAATATGTAGATAGCAGAATGCACATTATTCACCTCTACCTACAGGTACTTGCAAAATGCAAGACTTCTCATGTGCATGAATTAACATATATTTCCTCTCTGAAAAAGAAAATGGTTTGCTTTAATTGTGTTGTGTCTCTAATAAATAATGCAGATGCCTCTAGTCATCCTTTGCTCCTTGACAGTTGAATAGACCACAGGCAGCCGTGTAAGGTTTGGCTTTTTCAGGGGTTTTCATTTGCATTCTGGCTGGTATTTACCTACCGTAAAGTCAGGAGGCTCATTTCTTCTTGGAACATAAAAATCCATCAGGAAACAAATGGTCTGCTGTTTATACAGCAAATAGCCAATGTAGGACTAGCTGAGTTTCAATCTTTGGATGACTAATAGGGAATTGACTTCGCTGGTCTGAGCTACGTGCAGTCCCTCAATTACAACTTCCATGAGCGGCAGCGAGCAGACAGGGGAGTAGTCAATATTATGTTTCTAACTGAAACTCTCAATTATCATATACCACTGAAACACTTGTCCTTCTAATAATAGTTCTTCCTTTGGCTGGATGCTGTATCGGAGTCCCAACAAGAAGAGCAATGTTCTGCTAAATTTCTTCTGAATTGATATACTGCAGCACAGGCTTTTCCTGGCCATGCCCTGTACAATTTAAAGACAATTTCTCCATTTATCTGTCAGAATCTGTACTGACTACCCAGATGGCAGATCCTTCTCCAGGGCTTTAACTGTGCAGTGCTCTGCACTTACAGCTCATTCTTCAGGGACACCTGCTATTTTCATGGTACAGGTTTTCTAGTTTCTCTAGCAAACCCCGAAATATGCAGTTTTAGCAAACTATTAGCCATACTTGCAGGTACTGAGTTTCCAGCCTCCTTACCACACTAAACCAGTCTCTGGTTAGGCTTCTCTTAGGCATCTAGGATATTTCTAAAGGTGATCTTTCTTACCCTCTCTGCAGAGCTAAAATAGAATCTATTCAGTTACAGGTGGGTGTCAATATAGGGATGCAGGCAACTCATCTTGGACTCCCTTTGTATTTATTACATGTCTATCTAGTATAATCAGCAGGGGAATTCGTTTAATCCTAATCTAAATGCCTACATGTGGACTATTGACTAGGACTATAAAGGAAACCTAACTATGGTGACTAGCTAAGATAGACATTTATATTGCAGATACTTGAAGTTAGGTCAGAGGTATACCACTCCTACTTCTTTTTCTTCACTTAATCCTGCAGTTTGACACAGTTCTCTATAGTAGTGGAGCATGTCCTGTTTGTTCCTTTCTTCTCCTTAGCCCCCAGTTTCTACAAAATATTTGGAGACAATTAATCTTCCTTAGGTTTCAATATATCCTGGATCCCAAGATGCTCTGTATTATTGTCCAGTGAATATCTTTCCATTAACATCCTCATGTCACAAGCTATTGGGGTTTCAGACTAAAATAAAAGCAAACACGGCAGTTTGCCCCATGCTAACAATGGAATCGACACCAACAAGATAGACTAAGAAAGTTGACAGTGCCAAGCAAAATTCATATGCAGACAACAGACTCCCCACACAAACACAGCACGTTTTTGCCAAAGGAACTAAAGCACTTTTGAATCAATCCCCAAACGAGACACTAGTGTGCTGTAGATCCCTGTACTGAGACCCTATATTGAAAAGGGGGACATCACATTTCTCATGTATAAAATCAGAGCAAAGTGCTGATAATGATTCTTCTGGCTATTTACTGCCTCTGTGGAAAATGGCTATACAATGTAATCATTAAAAAAAAAAAATAATAGTAATCATGATTATCCTTCACTGGCCTCAGAAAAAATGCCTACCTGAATATCATTTCTCACAAAAAAATTTAAAAGTACAATAAAGGTTTAAAAAGAATCCTTCCTGTAGACCTCCAACACATGGAAAGAAGTAGATGCACTGAGCACCTGTGAAAAGGGCTGCTTCTCCCTTCCTGCTGGGAAAAAACAAATCGGTGATCTCAGAGATGTTGAACTGAATTAAGGACAAACGCAGTTAACAAACAAGCAAGCAAACTTCCATCATATGATGATACCCCATTTGTTATTACTTTTGAAGACCCATTCATAACCAGTTTATAATCAATTATACTTGTGATCTTCTCTTTTTCTATCATGGCATTTAGAAGACAAACAAAAAAAAACAGAAAAAAACACAAGAATTTCATCTCAAACTAAGTTTATACTGAATAGAGGTACCTTACCAAGTTGTCTTTATCAAACAAATTCTAACACACACACAAAAAAATCAATTTTGCTTGAAAAAATTATCTTCCGTCATAATTGGCAAGAATAATGCTATCAAGTTTTTAGTCTGTGTGGACTGAATTCCATATAAACAAACTTTCTGTACTTGTCTGACTGACTTGTCAACCATCTTTTATCCTCCCAGATCATTCCACTTATCTTTTTCAATATTGTCACAACAATTTTTTTCTTGTCCACTAAACTTTGCAGTTGTACTGAGGTTTGTCAGAAATCAACATTAGTGGTCCAGTAAGTTTCTTGATCAATTCTTTTTTGAATGCTGGGGGAAAATTTCTTATGTTTGCTGTTCAAGATATTTAAACCTAGCAATTGCTACATAATGTCCTTTCTAGCTACCAACAGAGTACTCACCACAAAATCTAAATAAATCTCTGTGTGTGTGTGTGTGTGCGTGTGCGCGCGCGTGTGTAAATATTTATTGAATATCTCTTGAATATTTCTGTGTTTTTTATACCTTGGCTGACAAATGTATCATCTTCATCTGGTATTGCACATATTTAATTTGTTCAACCTTACCCTTAATGATAAAACTTAAATAGTTAGGTTTCCTTAGCATTTATTTACTTTTCCTGGCTTCTTATCCATACTCAGTGCTTCCCATTGTTTCTAATTTTAGTATACCGATGTGAAAAGGGAAAAGCTGAATTTTGGTTTTATGTTTTTTTATTTGTGGTAGAAGTTGACTTTCAAAAGTTTTCTTTATGCCATTGCAGAATTGTTGATTTTTTGGAACACCTTGTACAGTTCCCATTTATAATTCAACATTGTTCTATATGGGTTTTTTTGTTTGCCTATTTTTTGAAGTAACCCTTCTGTAGTATTTAATAGAGCTCTATATCTCAGTCAAAGCACTCCAAGGCAGGATGCACAACTTGAACAGCCTCTTCTGTGAAGCTTATAGGCATTAATAATGTTTTCCACAGAATCCACGTAAGTTTGTGCACCCTATTAGTTTGAAAGTACCGTTCTGTTGAATTCATGCATCTCTCTTGTTTTAAATCTTTTATTGATTATCTGTGTTTGTTTGATGCAAAATCATCTTAAAGCTTTTCCCAGTGCTCTGCCAATGACTCTAGGAAACTGCTCTAGGGACTGGAAGCCACAGTGCTGCTAAGACAGCATGGGAACACCTCTGGTAATTACTGCTACGCGGAAAAGGATTGTGCGGCAGGAGCTGTTACAACAGTTTGCCTATAGGCCAGTGGAGTAACGCTTGTCTGAAGATATTTTTAGGGCTTTGAACCCACAATAGTATTAACTTCAAGTCCCAAAAGATTTTCTCGTGTATAAATGTATTCATTGCTATATTTCTGAAACAGGAGCCAGGCACACAGTATTGTCAGTAAGCAAGCATCCTGTCTCCAGAAATGATGCCAATGGGTAGAAATGATATCAAGAATTCAAAGACCTTTCTTCTCGTGCATATTTGCAAGGCTTCAACACCAGCCTGACAAGAACAGAAGCCTTTCCTCAAATATTCTTCCTTTTGGTCATCCTTGTTTGTTGTTTGCTCCACAGAAGTTCTTGGGGGAAACATGAAGATAGCAGTGAAATTATGCAATAGTTTTTGAAAGAAAATTAGCAACTACTTAAAAAACAAGTTAAGAATTGAATACAGGAGTTCTGCTTAAGCTGATATCATATCCCCTCCATAGTCAACACTGGCTACTAACTGTGAATCAAACACTGTCTTTCACCTATCTTTTTTATGAGGAAAATAATGATCTCATTATTTATTTATTTATTTATTTATTTCAGAGAGGAGCAGTGATATAACTTTAGGACTTTAAATGAAAAAACAAAAGGAAAACCAACACTATTTCCCACTTTCAATTCAGAAAAATCAACCACACATTTTTCACTTATTCTATAAGAACAACAGAAATAATTCAATATTTATTTTACATTTTGCACTAAGGCTTTAACATTTAATATAGAAAATGATTGAATATCATTTTTTGTATGAGTCAAACATTCCTCAGTTTTCTTCAATATTGTCCACATTTGATGCTTGCTGAGCGTAATAAGTTTCTTCAATGGTTCATTAGTTGCATCAAGAACCCAGATAAAGTATGTTTTATTGCCTGTCACAGCTCAGTTTAGATGGAAACAAAACTGAGGCTTCCGAACTGTTGTGCAGGATAATTGTTTCCTAAGTACCGTGAATTCCTGGCTGTATGGCCGAGCTACAAGAGTCAGATGCAACTTTCTCTTTTTGACAGATCTCTCACTCACCCCTTATCTCCAAATGTGCGGGCCAAGTTCAATGTAATGTGGAAAGTAAAGCAAGCTATACTTCAAATAGTGGATGCCAATGTCCAAGAAGAGGGATTAATCAGATTCTAAGATTTCAAAGTGTTCTTGAAACATTGAAAATACCTTCAAAATAAACAGCATTTAAAGAATATGGATTCTTCATGGAATTCTCTAATCATTTTGGCATCCTTGCAGTCTTGAAGAGACTGCATAATGTTTTAATTTTGTTCCTGTGTGTTCAATCTGATTTCAATAGTGGGATATCTTTCCTTCTTCTGTCTCTGCCCAGTGTTCTTCAATGTTCTTCAAAGTCTGGTACAATTGGTTTCTGCAGTTTTCAGAATCAACAGAATTTCTAGTTTTCTGGCTTGCTTTGGTATCCAAGAGTCAAAGTAAATTCCCAAAGAAACTTTATTCTATCATTTTCAACTATGGGCTCAGATCTGTTCTTTTATCTGTTCTTTAACCTTTAGCAAAAAGTGAACACCAGTTATTTGGGGGATCCTGCTTCAGTGCGTAGTTTAAGCCGACCCCTGACAAAGTGCATTGTCAGTACATGTGCTGTGTTTTTTCCTTTGGCCTTTTGTTCAACCAGTTCACAGCAAAAGTCTGATTTTGTAAAACTGTACTGAGGCTTTTGGATGACTTTTTAAATGAGCTGCTCTGCTATTTAAATGAGTCTTGATCAGCTCTCCTGAGGTTTTTCAGCCATTTTCCACAAGGAACATGCCTCCTAGCACTTCAAATGCTCTTGATGTTCTATTGGTTTTTCTTTGTGCCTTTCCTCAAAATTTTATCCACTAACTTAGAGCTGGTGTAATTCTTTTTAGGACATTCAGAAGTGCCAGAATGCCACATAAACATAATATCTTCAATATCCTTCAATCCTTTTCCTTCTTTTCAAATATTTCTCCTCCTTGTTTTTGATGTTATTCCCTTCAGAAATTGCTTTAAATTGACTTAGCTTTTCTATTTTCTCTAAAAATCTTGCCTCAAGCCTTCTACTCATATCATTCAGCACAGACACATAAATAGAAAGAGACAGGCAATGGTTTGATACAGACTTCAATCACTTGTAAATACTGGAGGAAATCTTAAAGGCTAAAATTCCATGATTTCATGAGTCTGTGTACGCACTACAGCTTAATTAACTCCTGTTACAACCTCTTTCAGTTTAACATAATTTAAGATATATCACAGAATCACACAGAATCACAAAACACTTAAGGTTGGAAGGGACATCTGGAGATCGTTTAGTCCAACTCCTCTGCTCAGAGCAGAGTTAGCTAGAGCAGGCTGCTCAAGGCTGTATTCAGATTTTGAAATCTCCAAGGATGGGAGCCCCACAGCCTGTCTGGGCAACCTGTTCCTGTGTCTGACCTCTCTCACAGAAAAAAAGTTTTTTTCTAATGTTAAATGGAATTTCCTGTATTCCAGTTTGCACCCACTGCCACATATCCTGTCACTACTGAGAAGAGTCTGTCCCCATCTTCTTTACACTCTCCCATCTGGTATTTATACACACTGATAAGATCCCCCTGAGTCTTCTCTCCTCCAGGCTGAATAGTCCCAGCTCTCTCAGCCTCTTCTTGTATGAGAGATACTCCAGTCCCTTCATCATCTTCATGGCCCTTTGCTGGACTCACTCCATATGTCCATGTCTCTCTTGTACTGGGAAACCCAGCACTGGATCCCACACTCCAGATGTGGCCTCACCAGTGCTGAGTAGAGAGGAAGGATCACCTCCCTCAACCTGCTGGCAACGCTCTTCCTTATGCAGCCCAGGATACCATTGGCTGTCTTTGTTGCAAAGACTCAATGTTGGCTCACATTCAGCTTCTTGTTCACCAGGACTCCCAGGTCCTTCTCTGCAAAGCTGATTTCCGACCAGTTGACCCATAGCATGTAAAGGTACCTGGGTTTATTCCTCCCCAGGGGCAGGACTTGGCATTTCCCTTTGTTGAATTTCATGAGATTCCTTTTGGCCCATTTTCCAAACCTTTTGAAAGTTCCTCTGAATGGTAGCACGACCATCTGGGAGGAGCCACTCTTCCCAGTTTTGCAACATCTGAAAACTTGCTGAGAGTGCACTCTGTTCTATCATCTAGGTCATTAATGAAGAGATTAAATAGTATTGGCCCCACCTGGGGCCATCACTAGTGACAGACCTTCAGATGGACTTTGTGCTGCTGATCACAACCATCTAAGCCCAGCAGTTCAACCAGTTTTCATTCCACCTGTCCACTTACTTAGCTATACTTCGTCATCAGCTTGTCTATGAGGGTGCTATGGGAGATAGTGTCAAAAACCTTACCAAAGTCTAGATAAACAATATCCACTGTTGTCTCATCATCCATTGAGACAGTTATCTCATTGTAGAAGACCATCAGATTGGTTAAGCATGATTTCCCCTTCATAAATCCATGCTGACTACTTCTGGGCATTTTCTTGTCCTTCATGTGTCTGGAAATGGCTTCCAGGATTAGTTGCGCCATCACCTTCCCAGGGACTGAGATGATGCTGACCAGCCTGAAGTTCCCCAGTCTTCCTTCTTGCCCTTCTGGAGGATAGGAATGACATTTGCTCTCTTCTAGTCCTCTGGAACCTCTCTCTATCACGATGACCTTTCAAAGATCATCAAGAGTGGCCTTGCAACATCAGCCGGCTCCCTCAGCACTCATGGGTGCATCCCATCAGAGCCTATAGACTTGTGTATGTCCAGTTTAAGTGTTCCCTCACCTGATCCTTTTGCACCAATAGTAAGTCTTCCTTGCTCCAGACTTCCCCTCTGGTTTCAGGGGCTTGGGATTCCTGTAAGCAGGTCTAGCCAATAAAGACTGAAGCAAAGGTGGAATTCAGTATCTTTGCCTTTTCTTTGTCCTTTGTCACCAGGACCCTTGCCCCATTCAGCCACAGACCCACATTTTCCCTAGACTTCCTTTTGCTGCTGATATATCTGGAGAAGCCTTTCTTGTTGCCCTTCTTGTTCCTTGCCAGATTCAGTCCAAGTGGGCTTAGACTTTCCTAGTGCCATCCTTACACATTCAGATTGTGTCCATATGTTCCTTCCAGGTCACCTGTCCCTGTTTCCACCTCTTGTTCACTTCCATTTTATTTTTGAAATTTAGTCAGGAGCTCCTTGTTCATCCATGCAGGCCTCCTGCTACTCCTTCTTGAGTTTCTGCTCACGGGGATGGACCATTTCTGAGCTTGGAGGTGGTGATCCTTAAATATCAGTCAGGTCTCCTGGACCCCTCTTCCTTCCAGGACTGTATCCCATAGGATTCTTCCAAGCAAGTCCCTGAACAAGTTGAAGTCTGCTCTCCTGAGGTCCCAGCTTGTGATCCTGCTTTTTGACCTGCTTCTTCCTCACAGAGTCCTGAACCATCCACAATCTTCTGGTCACTGTAGTCAAGGTTGTCCTCAGCTTTCATATCTCTGATCAGTCCTTCCTTGTTTGAAAGTATGTGGTCCAGCAGAGTGCCTCTCCTTGTTGGCTTCTCAATCACCTGCGTTACGAAGCTGTCATCAGCACACTCTAGAAGACTTGTTTGCGCCCTGCTGAGGTGTCCCTCCAGCATATAGCCCAGTGGTTAACAGATCTCAAGAGGACTAAGGCCTAGGAACATGAAGCTTCTTCTCATTTTTTGAAGAAGGCCTAAACTATTTTTTCTTTCTGATTAGGAGGTCTGTAGAAGACATCCACCACAGTGTTGCCCACATTGATCTTTCCTCTTCTTCTAACTCATAAACTCTCAACTGGGTCATCATTCATCCCTAGGCAGATCTCTGGAATTCTGCTGTTCTCTCACGTAAAGGCAACTTCAGCTCCTCACCATTCTTGCTTTTATCCATCCATGGCGTTACTCTGGGCATGTGAGCTATCCCATCATGCCTATAGGATCCCACTGAGACTGTAGCCCTGCAACTGTACACAAACCTCTTCATATATAATGGTAGAATATTTGGGGGAGGAATACGCAATAGTCTTGTTCTATTGTGCTATAATTTGGTGTGGATCCAAAGCAGCAAAGATTCTTATTTTTCCCGTGGATAACCAAGATTTTCTTGACACTTCTCTCTCTCCTCTGGAACAGATAAAGGCCGTCTTCCATCTGCCCACTATAGCCTGTGCTTATTCTCTCACAGTTTATCATGTTCCTACAGACTATTTGTCATGGGCAGTCCAAAAGATCCAACAGTATGACAAAGCAGGTTGATACTGTATGGTATTATTTTATCTTTTATCATTTCACTAAGCTTCTTAGTGACTTGCTAGCAAATGACCCATATTTTGTAACTGCAATAATAAAATATGATGCCAGTTTTCTATAATATATAATAATACTGCCCAATTGTTATTTTTGTTTTTAATATTATTACTGCTGTTTGCAAAGCCATCAGCTTGGATTGTTTCATCTGAGTTTAGGCAGTTAAATGAGATGCCTAAATTATTTTATTTCTTTTAGCTAGTTTACCTTATAGTATTATCTTATTATAGTATTCTGCAATAATAAATTCTGCTAAGAGGGTAATGCTGTCCTAGGTGTTCTGAATTGTTCTCTGGGGAAGTTTGTGTCTCTCCATTGAAAAAATATAAACAGATAGCCTAAGGATCTTTACATGAGCAGGGAAGATGGTATGGCTCTGGGATACAGTGTCTAAGAGACAAGCAGTGTGATAAACCTTTGTCTTTGTAGACACACTGTAGTGGTCAGATCTAAAACCTGTAAAAGTCAAAGTTAACATTTCTGTGTGCTTCTCTGGTCTCCTTTTCTGTAGTTTCTGCAAGCAAGCTGCAAATTCCATTACAAACAAATTCCAAACCACAGGGAAAATAGTCTGTCCTTTGCTGGAATGGCATGCTTTAAATCATCACAGAAGAAAGTCCTATAAAGATTTCAAAGCTTCTTCCCCACATTCTTTCTGAGTGCCTCCTTGAAAGAGCCAGAGTTCTGATACTAGCAATACTGATTCTATTTCAGAT
This sequence comes from Apteryx rowi, assembly GCF_003343035.1. NCBI lineage: Eukaryota > Metazoa > Chordata > Aves > Apterygiformes > Apterygidae > Apteryx > Apteryx rowi. The sequence continues at coordinate 878,365 of NW_020449208.1, read as the reverse complement.
ATTTCAGTTGGCAGCTTATTGTTCCTGCTCTTATTCCCCGAGAAGACGCAGCCGGGTATTAATTCTGAAGCTTCTTCTTTCAGGATTCAAAGAAGTTAAGTATCTGACATCACAGAAGCATCTGAAAATTTAACCCAAATTCTTCTGGGCGTCAAAATCAAATATTAGAACCACACCACTGTAAATTGTGTGGGAATTAAGGCATATATCTCTTGGACTGTGGTGTATTTGATTTTAAGTGAACTAGAAAAGAAATGTTGATTCTAACTGAAACAGACATAATAATCTACTGGCATGCATTCTTTCGAAAATACTGGCTCTTGGCAGGTATAGTGGTTGACTGCCTGTTGAATTTGGCCTCAGGATATCCATCTTAGGCAGGGAGTTTGCAATGAAACCAGACATCAAGTCTGCGTTCGATAAACCGAGGAGGTGAGACGGGTCACTCTTTAGTTGAGGACAGAGTAATTGCATCCCACAGGACGACAACAACTCTGGTCACTCTCCTCTCCCCACGAGGAATCTAGAGGCGATGCTTCTCTTATTAGCTGCTGTTAGACTTGGTCCAGTACTTTGCCAGGGTCCTCTATTGTCTCATCATGTACACTCAAATAAATAAAAAGAGATGGGTGATGGTAGAACACAGACTTTGTTTATCTGCAAACAGGGAAAATATACACGGTCAGGAGCCATATAAAGACTGCTTGATGCTCAGGGCAAGGTAACAAGTTGGCCTTCCTTTCTCTGCTCTCTTTTCTCCCTTTTCCCTTCATTTTTTTTTAGTAGAGAGAGTGGGTCACTGTTTCACTCTGCTGGTTAGCTGAGGATGAGGAGGCAGAAAGGACAGAGCTGTATTTTTTCACCAGTCCTCCCTTCCTTTCCCACACCTATCAGCCAAGGCTTATAGTAGAGATGCATCCTGTCATATCGATGGTCCATCTTCCCACGTGGAATCCCAGGCATACTCTGATGTGCACTGAAGACAGTCCTGACAGTCCTTTCTGCATGGCACCGTGCCTTCCACCGGACTGGGAAAAATATCTATCTTTATCTTTGTGGTAACTCCATTGTGAAATTCGCCAGGTCAAAAAAATAAAAGAACCTTTATTTTGCCCTTTGGCATTTTTTTTTCAGCTAAATCAGTTCCCCAAACTAGATTAGACTGTTTATTTTCAGAATAAATTTTGACTCAAATACACAACAAATTACAGTTTCAGGTTACTGCCAGCTTCTTTGCCTATCTATGGTTCCTTCCTCAGCTAGGTTATTCCTTAGATATCTTTTCTGTGGTTTTTCTTGTTATGATTCTGTTTCTTATCTTTTCTCCTTGTTAAGGAAAGTTGAGATATAACTCACAGATGCATATACACATGCAAAAGAAAATACCCTAAATACATATATATGCATATATATGATGGAAAAAGATAAAGTTCCCTACTCTCTGGAAAACTTTTCTTGATTCTTTGTCAATATATTTAAATCAGGTATTTTCTAACTGGCCATCACAGAGATGATGAAATTTAAGCCTCTACAGAAAATGAATATTTAAAATAGTCTATGTGAGCAAAGATTTGCTATTAAATTTGATGAAGATAGTTCACTTCCTTTGGCTGTGTTAGTGAGCGAGTACAGCAACCAGGGAGACAGCATGTGGGGAGCAGGCAGGTGAGCCCGCATTGCTTCAGCTCAATAAAGCTCATATCAGCCCAGTCTTACTAATAAAGAAAATGCAAGAGATATCCCAAATGTGATTCACCCACAGGCTATGGTTTGGGATAAATGCTGGGATAAGTGCAGGTGTAAATTCTAAATACAGGCATAATATCCTGATCCTTCTAATTTAATTTACCCTGAAACAGAATGTAGTAAGGGCTTGCTGAGTCTCCTTTGATAATTTTAACTTTGCATCCCACAAAAATTAGTCTTTGATACTGTCTTCATTAGATACAAAGGTTAATTTCAAATTCTACTGGCTAGCAAATGCAAATGTATGTGCTAAACCCTGTTGTACTTTTACCATATGCTAGCTGGTCAAGGGAAGTTGAAATAACTTCTATCAGCCAATGTGTTAAAATTCATGCTGTCCACACAAGAATTTTAATGTGCATTAGCTAACAAACGTCAGATAGTGTCACAGTTCATAAGCATCAGTTCACTTTAATGAAAGTACGACTTAGGAGCATTTACATAGTGACTATTTAATAGACATTAGAAAAACTTAAGAATATCCTTATGTATACTACAAATAAAACAGTGAAAAAGGTAATTATCACAATGTGTGTTTCAAGAGATTGAAAAAGATTACTGAGCCTTAAAAGATAAGGATTTGTTAAGAACAGGAGAGTGAGAGATTCTTTGCTTTAAGTTGTCATAAAATTTTCACTGCCTTGTGACCCTCTGGTGACATTTCATGTTGTCCTGTGGTTGTAACCCACCGAATGAGAAACACTGACACAGAATCTCAATTCTAGATATAGTTACTAGTTTTCAAGTCCTTCAAAACTAAATTTATTTTACTGAGCAGAAGGTTAACACTGATTTCTTCTCTTAATTGATCTGTCTTTTGTACTAGGATAACAGTGAAGAATGCTATTAAAAATCTTAAGATTATATAGCCAAAAGAAAGTCTGAAAGAGCTGCCATGTAATTCACAATTGTTTATGAATTACATGTAGTGTACTTTACATTTTTCCCCAACCACTGCTGTGATAGCTAATGTCTCCCAATGGTGAGAGTGACACTTACTGATGGCACAGTTTTAAGTTAACTGGATTCTGTTAACAGTTTTCTGTGTAAATCCCTAGGATGCATTGACTAATAATGCAGCCCCGCACAGAATTTCAGTGCAAATCCCTCATGTTACTGCATATCCCATTAACTGTATATCTCATAAAGTAAAATTGCAAAAAATGCAGTCAGTCAAAACTTACTCTACATTCCTCCTTCTGTAACCCTAAGTAGATCCAAGAACTTTTCTTACAGCACCTAAGCAGTATGCTTGGATTCATTTGCGGCAGAAGTACACTGGCACACAAGGTATGCAACTTCCTACAGGTGAACAATCTAACCACTCTGGTTAGAATAATTCCACTGTGGTGGAATAAACCACTTATTTAGTTGGACTATAGCAATATTGCTGCTAGTTAATTAATTCCTCCTGTATATGGTCTGTTTCTTAAATATCATATTCAAACCTCTTGTCAGTTCTAGAAAGTGCTACTTACCACCTTTACGTACAGATATAGCACTGCTGTGAGATGTGTGTTAGAAGACATTGTAATAAACCAGGGCTTATTCTGTCCCCCCTCTGTATCTTTTAGATGACACCTGCATTATGCATTGACCTTTGCTCTTTCATTAACTTCTCAGTATTTTGGGCTCTATTACTGTAGCTTACTGCATTTATTTAATTTAATAAAGGTGAAATCATAGCCCCAGTGAAGTCAATGCTAGGCATACACTTGATTCATGTTAGGCAACAATTTCAGCCGTAAACACCTGATTATTACTATCATATAAAGGCAATTATCTGTTTAGGAAATTAAAAGCCAAATCTTCTACTTATTTAACATTGGCTACCTCCACTTAGCTTTAGCATATCTAGTCTGTTAATGCTAGCAAAGAGTTTGATACAAACTTTTCTGTTCCTGAAATCAAACACGTTTGGTTTTAATCACTCCAGTTGAATAAATGACATCTAAATTTGGAAGGACACAGAAAAGTGAATAGACATCTTAGACATTGACCAGCATTTCTGTGCTTTTATTAGAAGCATTTAAATAAGTTATCACTTTTTGTATGTGTTGTTTTCAGGAAATGTAGTCACAAAAGATCTAGGGATAATATTTCTTTGCTGTAAGACATCATTAGTGCTCGCTATTTTAGCCAGCCAATGCCTAGCAGTTATTACAAGCCACAGAGTGTACTAGAATATTGTGGTAAATAAGCTGCATACAATCAAATTATTCTGACAACCTTTCAACTGTATAACTAGACTGCAGTCCTGTTATCTTCACGTTCTATTACAATGAAACTTGGAGCAGCAAAGCGCAAACATCCATGAATTCTTAACTACAACATCTGTAGCAAACTGGAGCATAGCTATACCTTTGCATAACGTGTCCATTAATGCAAGCTGCAGAGAAAGTCACACCTTTGACTAATCATTGCCCCCGATTGCTTAATAAACAACTGTAGGGCAAATCTCTTCTGAATGTAATACTGTCAATTACAGTGCAGTTGCACGAGGGATAAATATGGCCCGTTGTCACACTGACTGATGATTTGGCTAGATCAGGTCAGAACTAGGTTATAACAAGAATGTCTTTTTTGATAAATCCTCTTCACTGACTTTTCTTTCTGTGACATCCACTTAAAAAACAAACAAAACCCAAAGACCACTCTTTTTTAGCATGCTTTGTTTCTTGAGGAGGAGGAAGTAGTCAAGGAAAAATTAAACTCAGTAATCTTACTTTCTGCCTAAGGGGACTATTCACTTATTACAACAATAGGGGGAGTTGTTGATTTCAGCATATACTTTCCTCATTTCCATTTGCATTAATGAGAGCTTTATGCAAAGTCCCAGGAGTATCAATGGGAGAATAGATCATTAGCAGCCTGATAACTCTATTTGTTACTGTGCATGAACTTCCTTGAGCACCTGACTTTAAACCTGACTTTAAACCGAAGGTAGCTGCAACCTCTTGTGCTGAAAAACAATTATGATTTGGGAGCTGCTATCATTCATACCAATATAAATATTTTCTCCTGCAGGAAATCTCGAGAGAATATTATTCAACTATCCCATATTTTACTATGGCATTGTGATCACATGAATTAGATAGGTTATAACTTTGACTTCCAGCATCCTGTTGCTACCAAATTCATTACCAGTTTTAGATTTTGTTGCTATTACAGCTGGCCATGGACAATGCCATGTATTTACAGTCTTTTTTAGGATACTTGTAGCTTCATTTTGCACTACCTTTTTTTCCATGAAATCATGCTGATTGTCATTAAGAATATTTCTATTCTGTAATGATGTGTTGATTGATTCTTATGTCAACCATTTTATTTTTTTTGTCGAGTATCAATTTCAAGCTAACCAGAATATAATTACCTAGTTCAGTCTGTTTGCCCTTTTCACACTGGGCTAGCATTGTTTCTAATCCAGTCTTATGGAACTTCTTCAAGTCTCTTGAACAAGCAACATAAAAGGTCTGCAGAGCTCTTTATTAGAGCTGTCTGTGTACATTGCAAAGCTAGGAAGAGACATCTGTCATTATTGCTAAGTATTATTGCATGCAGTACCCAGGCACTCACAGCAGCTTCCTCCTTTTCTATACTCTGTTCTGATTAGCTCCTACTCTCTGAACACATATGCTCAAAGTAAACCACATTTCTCAGGGCTTGTGCTCCTGTCCCCTTCTATCTTCAGGTGCAAAACTTGAAAAGTGGGTGGCACACATTGCTGCTTCCCGTTGCTTTTCATTAGAGTTGTGACAGAAGTTGTCCATGAGGTTGTTCTCTAGCATGTTTCTATCAAAATGAGACAAATGAACATAATAGCTTAAGTCGGAGATATTTGTTAATCTGAGATTTCTTGATCAGAAGATATTAAAGAGAGCTTAAATACCTGAGCAGAGGGATACAAAGAATAGCTTTTGATAAAGGGGAGGTGATGAACAACAGAGAGGAAAGAATAATGCAGTTAAGCGTAATTCCTCACTAGGCATACTTGCAGACATAAAAAACTCTTAACTTCTCTTTTTTATATTAAAAAATATATATCTCTCTTCACTGTCCACCAATAATCAAATAATTTAAATTTTGTAGGATTTTCCATCCACTGATCTGCACCTCCCATGGGAATTCACATCTGTTAAGACTTGTTTATTTCTGTCAGATGTAGATAAAATCTTTGGATTTGGGATGAGAAGTAAGGTCAGACGATAAAGAGGTTCCCATGGCTGATAATGTCCTGGAGATGAAGAATTCTGACTGTAATAGCAAACCAGGAAAGAGGCATTTATTTGATAATGAGAGATTAAAGTTGTAAAGCGAATATCTGGTGAAGAAAATCTTAGTGTCTATTAAATGATTCCCAGCACTTTGATTAGCTAATAATGACCTCAACCAATCAGAATACATGAATTTTCAGATTCTGCATTCTTAAGATAAACTATACAGCAATTTGACAAATTAGATCTTTAATCATACTGAAAAGACCTGGATGAATTAAAGATAACTGTGTGTCTCACATCTATGGGTCAGGACTATCAGAGAACAATTCTGTTCCAGCAAAAAATTATCATACCTTGGCACTCTGAGTCTGAAAAGGCTCATACTGCATTTGTACATTGCTTTTTTTATCAAATGCTCAAATCACTGCATATTCATCAATCAGCTCAGGGCATGTTTACAATTTTACAGCATGGTATAGAGACAACAAAGTGAGTTAGTGCCAGAATTGGAAATAATATAATCCCTTTAGTTTAGGCATAGCATTATGTCAGCACAGGCATAATTTCTTTGAACTGAGATAATACTGCCGTAAAGCTCTACACCTCGACACATGGGGGCACCAGCTAAGATCAACACCAGCACAGGAGTTTCTGCACTATGCTGCACTGATCCTGCCTTTACAACTCTCTAAGCAGTGCAGGCAGATTGAGCGCAGTGTGGAAGAGGCAACGTTTGCTGAGACAAAATGAGCACCCGCGCTGCCCAGTGAATTCACCAGCTCAGTGCAAACTGCGGTGCAGGTTCCCAGATGTGCACACCATCTCTGCTTTAGCTCCATGTGAGGACAAGAACTGCATCCGCACCATCTCCCCAAGTGCCGCCGCTCCCTTTACAAAGAAAGTTTGGCATGTGACCAGGAAACCAGTCATGACAAGCTCCAGTGGATCCTCGCTGTGGATGATCTGGGGTTTGTGACTCTGTGGCACCTCCTAAAGCACAGCAGCTGCATGCTCAGGCTGCATGGGGTGCCCAGACTCCAAGCAAAGCAGTCAGGCATGGTGCAGTCTGCATCTGCCCATGGTGTAGACGCAGCTAACCCTCAAATAACGTTCATATTCCTGTGCCTGTTTCAAAGGATGGATTTATTGAGGCACTGTTTAAGTGGATAGATCATGCATATCAGTAATAAAATCAGGGAAGGAAATGCTTAATTTCCTTTTTGATTTCTGAAAAATCCATGCTTCCTAGTAAAATATCTGGAGGTTTACGTGGTATCACAGTGTTTCTGTGATGCAAATCAAAATGATGAATTTCCATGCTTTGAATTTCCTTTGGGCATGCTGAGATAGGTGAAAATTTTCCATATTATTGTAAAGCTGGGAGGGATGTATATCTTTCCGTATTTTATTAGTGACAAAACGAATGCTTCATTAAAAAAAAATGCTTATTTTCACATTTCTGACAGTGATATGTAGAAAGATCTTCAGCAAATGAGGATATGCTATTTCAATTTTATCCCAAAAGAGATGCAAGGGTATTTAGGTCACTTGGTAGGATATTACCTAGAAAAAAAGATTACTGGGGAAAATGCAAATGATGGGATTCATCCCAGGATTCCACATTACAGGCTTAATTCTACATTTAAGCTAGTCACCTTGCATGGGATTCACTCTCCTAACTGTGGGGATGTGATTCATTTAGAGATTAAATGTATATGTGTCACATGTCTAACACAAATGTCTACAGGTACACTAGCTATTTAGGCCCCTAGTAAGGTCAATAGAAAATTGGGGTTTAATTCAGCTACTGAAATATAGAAATTCCAGTGCCACCTTAGGAGCCCAGTGCCATCTCACCTGTTATCCATCTACCTTTCTCAAATGAGTGAGGATTTCCTATTCATCCTGTGGCATATCTGCCAGCCCCATACATGTCTTGGATACCCTAGGTCATCTCAGATGGCACTAGGTGCTGAATTGGACCCTCAGTCAGTGATGCCCAGAGAGCAATTAAACTCATCCTAAAGTAGATGCTAAGGCAGGAATTAATTGCCTAACTGTTGCTGTCTGATACAATTTGAGATGCCCTAAGGTACCTGAGATATTAGTGTGGTGTAGGCAGATATGACACAGGATTTGCAGGAGATATTTTGAAGCAGTAGCTACAAGCCAGGATAACCCATGGTATCAAAAACGGCACCGATATTTATGGAACTGATCCTGGTCTTAATGCTGATGAGCCAAAACAATCTTTACACTCCATTGTCTGTACTGACTAGCTGCAGATGTAGTCACTACACTGTAGCCACCCAAAATTAGGTGGACTGAACCCCATCCCTGATAGTCTGGAGAGATATATGCAGTTTACAGTGCAGTTCAACTCATCCCAAAATCAAACACTTCAAGTAAATCAGACACTTTTCGGGAACAATTCATCTACTTCTTCTCATTGACTATAAAAGGTGCAAAGGATACTGCCTCAAATGTTGGAACCTACAGCACAAATGTCTCAAGTTTAGCAAGATGGATCCACTCCAAAATCTGCAAAAAAAAAAAAAAAAAAAAAAAAAGTGGTGTTTTGTACTTTAAAAGAAGAGCTATTAATACCGTTTCAACAGACAGTCCTGAGATGTGAATTGGGAACCCTCCGTGAAGATTAAAAACTTTGGAGAGTATTAGAATTAAGAATATACCTGCACTTCTTCCTATCTCAATGCACTGAATGTTCTTAAAATAATCTCTTCTGCTTGGTATTTCCATTTTGCATGTTATAATGAGATGCCAAAATCTCCCTATGCTTCCTCCAAGGGGGAGTTCAGGATTCAGTTGCCTGAACATTGGCACCTACTATCAGCTGGGATACTTTAAGATAGGCAAAACATCCAGAGGAGCTTAGTTAATACGACAGAATTGATAGAGTTGACCTGCACTTCTCTGGGCCAGCAGCTGGAAGCCAGGTAGATTAGCTGAAGACAACTCAAATGGCATTAGGCAACTGATGAAATCTAGGTTCCTGTCACAAGTTTTGGATTCAGCTTAAGGCCACAGAGCCTAAATATTACGATTTGGCCTATCTAACTTTAACACATCTTAGTCAAAATGGGTTCTGGCACCTAAACCCTTGGGAATTTTCAGTATTGTTCAGATTTTTTTTTTTTTTTTTTTGGTATATAATTTATTATGCATATACTTACTTACAATTATATATTACTTCCTCAGTTGAGCAAACTCCTTTTATTACCCAGTGTTCATCAAAAAGGGGAATGCAGGTGATGATTCCTAGGATGGAAATCATTTAGTGCTTCAGCTTAACAAACTGACAGATTTTCATAAAGGCCTCCCCCCCTCCCCAATTTATCTGATGGTATATTCAAGTAACAGAAAGAGCCTGATTTCAGCAAGTTTAGACCCATTACACTTTTGTGATCTGAAGTCTTCAATTTCATATTCCAGAACTGGATATTGCAGGTAGTATTTGCTTCTGTAATGCACGGTCTCCAAAGTCTATCCAAAGTTTAGATAAGAGCTTCCCAAATATGCGATATTGGGAACAAAGGGCCCTTGTTCTGGTGTCTGTTCTTGTGTTATATAACCATCTGAGAAGGACCCCTTTTCTCTTTTTTATCCTGGAGAACCTCTGGTGGCAGAGGGAATCTCAGCGGGACTGTTCCCACATACTCCACTCTGAAGTAGGTAAACTGGCATAAATTTGGATAGCAGCCCCTGAGCTCCATGGTCTGTACTGAAGCAGCACAAAGAGGAAAATCACTCATTTATTCTAATTTCTTAAGACTCTTCTGAGACACAATCCGATATATGCACCTAGAGCTTTCCCACCTTGGTATTTACAGCAAATTTGTGCTTCTACCTCCTACTTTGTTAATTGTATTTAGACTCATTTATGAGAAACTTATGTTAGAGTTTGACTTAAATTCATGTTGTATTTATGTCCATGCAGTCCATGCCACTTGTGGAGAAGGGCAACAGAAATCAGGAAATACAAGATGGACAGTATATAATATATGGTTGATGTTCCTGCTTCGTATAAATCTATATACTTCATGATCTAAGTAAGGGAACAGTGTCATGACCACATAGGCAGATAAACTTCTATCTGCACATATACATGCAGACAAATTCAACTTAAATTCTCCCATTTTATCTTTTCGTTAGGCTACATCACTGGTTAGTTTTATGAAGTGTATTTAGTTACGGAGTGTGGGGTATATTTGAAAGAAGCTGTTTCTCTGGTGGTCATCTCAGCAGGAAAATATATAATTTTATGTAAACATAGGGAAATAATTGTAGCTTAATTGATAGTGCTTTCTTTGAGCTGCTATGCAGTAGAGATAAATATGATACTTAGCAGTTAAGCAAAAATGGGCATGATAGTTGTCATTGTGAATGTGTCACAGTAAAGGATGATAGTGCTGTTCATTAGTACTAGTATAATCTGTGCACAGAAAATGTTTCTATTAGGTGATGAAAGGTGAAGTTTTGATGCAAAAGTGGTCAAATAGCACCTGAAAAGATATACACAGAAAGTGAGAAAGAGAAACCTTTGCTCTTAGAAGCTCCAAGGTTTCCACCTATGTAAGAAAAATGAAGATCTGCCTAATGGGTGCCACCATCATTGCATTTTCTGTCCCCTTGAAAAATCATGTTACATGCTTGGAGCACATGCTGTATCAGTAGAATAGTGCCTTTGGCATGCAACAGACACTGATCCTCCCTCTTGCACCAAACGTGTCATGGGAGGAAGATTCCATAAAGAAGGAGCACATAAAATGTTTGTCTTTAAAATTTTTGGTTTGTGTGCAATTTTGTGTCAATTTAATTATTTTCAAACCTATTTTTGAATTTCTTTTCTCCTCCTCAGGACAGTCACTTAACTGGTTACCCACTGAGTTGTTCCAATTAACAGACATCCATTGCATTATTTGTCTTTTTAATTTTTGTACTATGAAGGCCCAGTCATTAGAGTTCAGGCTTTGCTTCTCTATGATGAATAGGTAAAGGCTTTCACCTCTCAAGCACAGTCCATACTCATTTTTAGTTAGCTCAAGTAACTGATGGATAACCAGGTGTGTAAGGAGTGTTTTTTGTACTGATTTTCTTTTTTTTCTGACCTCTGCTCATCTTTTCTACCTTCGCAGTGGCTGTAGTCTCCAGACCTGCTACACAAACTGGAAAGCAAGTAGTCCCAAAGTGTCACCCATGCCATTGCGATTTCTACTGGAAGATCCAGAGTGAAATGTACTTATCCTGGCTCTTCTGTCTTCTCTAAACCTAGGACCCAGTAAGGTCAATAGCTCTATGAGTCAGAAAATGTTGCATTCATCATGTACCAGTCCACCACTAGTCTGTTGCCTGAAATCCACAGATTCTGCACAGCAGTGAGCAGCACTCATTCAGCCCGTTCAGACTCACCTCTTCTTTCCCATTATCTATTTAGAGACTGCACCACAAACATAATAGGTTGAGAAGGTGAAATTTCAAATTCTACACAGTAGATTATAAAAGACTATTATTATCTGTGTCACTAAAAGGGAAAGTGCATCCTTCATGCAGTGGCACCTACACAATATGTTTGTAATTTTCGTGACAATGCTGACATCCTGTGTGTTTGCAAGGGAACATGCCCTCCCTCCCACCACCTAATCTCCTTCATCTGAAAGAGAAATGTATTTTTAGCTGCCTCAGTGGGGCCTAAGGCATTGATTTATGAAAATAAGGTGGAAGAATTCATGAATTTTTTCCGACCTCCATCTCTCATTCCTTAGACATTTCTATTTTAAGATGTATAAAATGAATTGTCCTAATGTGCCATATTATCACCTTGGTACTCTGCAATTCACATTACCGTAACATGCACACATACATCTACATACACAAAAATCATCTGAACATTACTTTGTACTGAGTTGAAAACCTCTCTCCATTACATATTATTTTACTTTGTGATACATGTTATCTGAGTCCTGATTCTCCCTACAAATTCTCTTGAAGGATTGGAATAACTTCCTAAAGGTACTCTATAAATAAGAATAGGTGATGAGATGAAATTGTAGAAGTGTGATACAGAGTTTTTTGTAACATAATCTACTGAAGCTAAACCAATATCTCATTTTGCTCAGCTCTTGATTTTGCAGTTAGAGCCCTGTACTTCACATTCCAATGACCTCCATTGCTTGTGCTAATTAATTCTTTGGCAGTATTTCTTGTGCTTTATATAAACATTTTTGGTAGTATAAATAGTTCTCCATCAGCAATATTGTTAAGTATTTTAAGATTCATATGAAAATAAAATTAGATGGGTTTGATGCACAGTCTCAGCTTATGAGACCCTTTCAAGTGACCCAAGGAAAACCAGAGCTCTTCATCCAGATGCACCAGAAATTGCGGGCATCTTTAAAGATAAGAATTCCTATTTTGGCTCTTATTTGAAAGAAAATATTTTTCACAAATATTTTTTTCAAAGATAGAAGTCATATTTTTCCTGACTAATCTTCTTTTTACGACTTTTTTCCCTTTCACCCCTTTTAATACATTGATCCAATTTTATGCTTATTCTCTCTGGGTGAAATTCACCCTTTTGCAAAGAGCCATCAAAAAGGCAACACACCATTTAATTCCTACTTAAACAGCTGCTTCTGCTTAAAGTAGATACAGTGTGGTGTCAGACTTGAGTGGATTTAAGCATTCTATAGTCTTTGTGCTATATTTACACTTGCTCTATGGTGAATTTTACCCTGTGATGTCGTGCTGTGGATAGTATTCACTTTTGGGATAGAATGAGTGATGCCTTGAAAGCAGAAGAAGGGCTTTACTGTTTCATTTGGCATAGATATTTTCTGAGTATTTTCTGCTTCATTCCAATATCAATATAGTAGTTAAAACTAACCTTTTAGAAGACATTTGGAACAAAGTTTCACCTTTAAGGCAATCAGGGGATAAAAACAATCTAAGTGAACTGGCCAGCAGGTAAGAGCAATGTTGGCTCAAACAAATGTAGAAAGTCAGGTGAAAGGGCCATTAATAATAAAGAGACATCCAGAACAAATGTACTGACTTCACAGCTGAGACAACTTGTGTGAATAATAATATTACTGCTGAACTTTGCAGAACACAGTGTTGTCCTTGACTCTGCTCTTCAAAACGAAGAGAAAAATTCCCTAAAAACAAAATAACTTGCCACAAAACTTTCTTGCTCTGTTCATACATAGTTTCTAAGGCATATGAATGTCATAAATAAATATATCTCAACAACCATCTAAATTAAAAAAAAAAAGGGTCTGCTTGATAACACAGAGACCGCTTTGTCTGAATATTGACTTTAGAGGCATTTTTGTTTTATTGATACTAGGTACAAAGGGTATTTGCATAAAGGAAAGACCAAATTTCTTTAAAATTCAGTACAGTTAACACACTCAGACACCTAGCAACAGAAGTTCTTTTCCTCTTTTCATCTATCTGCAGGTCCTAGTAAACTTACTTACTTCATTTGTTTATATTCTCTCTGTAGCTACGCCTCCCAAACTAGTTTGTTAGAAATAGAAAACACTATAAAATAGTATTATAAATTTAATCAAAATTATTATTTTAATATGGAGAAATTATTATCAAATTATCAAATGTACTACTTTAAAAATCATGTGAGTAGATTATACATTATATTGGAAAAGACTCAAAAAATATCCATTACATATCTCTCTCTCACACACACACACACACACACACACACACACAAAAGAACTCAGCAACCCGTTGGTTCAGGATGTACCATGTAGTGCATCTTATTTATAAATTGGTGGCAGAGTTTTTATTTGTAATCTTAAATCTGTGGGTCCTATGCTGTTGGTTTCTTTACAGATCTGCTTCCATCATTATTACTTGGGTGAAAAAAAGCAACTGAGTGACTCATAAATAGATTCAGGCACTCAATTTTAAAAGGTAACTGCCAAACAGACTGCCAGAATTGACCTAGACAAAAAATCCACTATACTCAAGAAAAAGGCATGCCACAAGGGACCACAAAATATTGAGCAGTGCAAGCCACTGAGGCAACTATCAACCTCACAATGCTCCAGGCAAAAGATTACATATTTTAGAATGTAAGACATTATATTACAAAGCCTCAGTTCTGCAAACTATTAGAAAGGTGCAAACTATTGCAGTTGCATAAGCCCATTGAAATTGTTAAGACTCAGCACAAGTTTACCTGCACATTCTAGTTTTTGGCTGCAGAATCAGGCCCTAAATATCCTTCAAAGTCACTTTGGGAATTAATACAATAATATGTGAACTATTTTGTTGTCTGGCCTTGTCACAAATGTCCTTTTTTCATTACTCTACCTTATCTATTTATAAGATACATTATATACATTATTATTACTTAAATTTATAAACAAAGGAATTATCCTGGAAAGTTGTGCTTCTAATAAAATCATAGGGGTTAGGCATTTAGCAAGCAGCATACTCTTCTAGCTAAAAGCAGTAAGATATCTTCCGTGATTTAAAGGAAGCTATTTCAATTACAGCACGTTTGTCCATTAATTTCCCATGAGTGTTGGTTACAAGAACATAACTAGTGGCTTTTCCCTATTCTGTAGAGACAAGTTCTTGTACCACTCTGCTGATATCAGAGAAGGGGGACCATTCTGTCTCCCTCAGGTCCAGGTTCGCCCTAAGCCACAGGAGCAATCCAACACTGAAGTGGCCAGTAGTAGTGAGTCCCTGGTTATCATGATGCGTAAGTAGTGTGTTCCTGTGCTCTCTGAATGGGCAACAGACATTATGAGCATTTCATATTTTTTGCTGAAGAGATGTTTGAATAAATTGCTCTTCTTGGACCCATGCAGTCTCACATAAATTTAACATATTATTAAAAATATAATAAGAACTTTGTATTTTACAGGGTTTGATCATTTGTAGTGCTAAACCAGCTCAAACCACATTGGCTTACAGTGTACTGCATTTATATAGGCATATCTTTTTTTTTTTTTTTAATGTAACAGAACTCTGAGAAAACAGGCAATTGGAGCCTGGGTTATGGCTGAACCCTGCAGCCCTCCTCTTCTGAAAGTCTAGGAAGAAAGAAAACTGGAGAAATGTTTTGAGTCTATGCTGACACCCTTCACATCCTTACATGCAACGAGAACACATGCAGACCCGAATTCTTCCCTTATAGCCTTATGCATTTCAATGAGAGGTTGATGTTAGAAACATGGTCACTCCCATTCTTCTGGCAGCTGGTGAGGCAGTAGAGGTCCTTCTAGAAGGTAAATCACATGTTAGGTCATCAGGAGGTGATTCAGGCCATCCTTCCTTGAGTATAAAGGGAGCCAGGCATGACTGTGCTCAAAAACTTAATCACTTTAAGTGAGATAGGAGATTAATCCAGGCAGGAATAACTGTGTGAGATTACCTCTCAGCTATTGGTGAAAATCCTTGAAACGTATCCTGGAAGGCACTTCAGGAAGTCGTTCAGCCCATTCTTTTGTCCTAAGGCAGCATTAAAAGTACTTAGGCTGTCCCTGGCAGGTGTTTATTCAAACTCTTTATACAGGAACAATATTTCACAGCCTTTTTCTTATTGCGGTGAAGCCTCAGGTGTTTCTGTACTACATTTGTCATTATTACCCTCTGAAGAACAGCCTCTGAAGAGCAGAAGAGTGTATGAGTTAAAAGATCTAGAAGATCCCAGTATCCTGTCTCTGGCAGGGATCAGAAGCAGACACTTAAGGAAGAGCAAGCACATGGAGATACTGTTGGATTTCTATTGCATGAATATTTCCAGTCTCTCCTCCAATTCATGTAAACTTTCAGCATCTGTAGCATCTGGATAATACCTGGATCTGTAATCTCTGCTAACTTATTTTACAAAAAAGGAAGATGAAATCACACAGAAATTTGTAGCTGAGTCCAGGATGGAACTCCAGACTTCTGAACCTCATTCATAAGAAATACTTTTTTCTGTCTTACAAGAAAACAAAACAGTAATTTACCTTTTCAGTGACCTTAAAGTTAAACCATACTAATGAAGGACATTTAAAATGCTCCATATTTTTCATTCTATAATCAAAGCAAATCAGATGTACTCTGCTAAATAAATGCAGTAGGAGTATTTTTAGAGAAGTATTAAGTATTTCAAATAGTACAGTAATATTTAATTTAGAGGACGAAACTGAGTATACTGTACCCACTATATTAATTTTACATTTCTGCTTTCCATAGCAATGCTCTTGTAAATTATGCACACCTCCCAGATGATTTCTAAGTAAGAAAAGAAAGCTTTGGTATAATCCACCTGCATTTGCACTGCATCTGCCACTGATTAGATGGATACCAGTCCAACAGCATTCAAAGACTCTTCCTCATCAGCTTGTTAATGATGAACCATACACCCTTTCTTTCTTGGACTTTCAGTTTAGTTTATGTCAATGGTCATAATTCACTTTTCAGAGTAGTTTGAAAAATTCACAAACATCCCTAATTAATAAGCTTGAGGAATGGTTCCTGAGTTTTCATTAACCAGGAGGGCAGAAAAGAACCCATGTTTATCAAAGATATTCAGGAAATTAGATACAGTTCTGAAGAACTGAAATGGTAAGAAATGTACTGGGGCATTCATTATGATTCAAGAAATCAAGAATTTCTTTCTTTGGATGCAGATAGATCCCACTTGACTGCATGCAATTCAATAATGAAGAATCTATTCTATCATTGAGAAATGAGGGATTTATTCATGAAAGCTCTCATTGCATTAATGAGAGTTGGCCTTGAATTGATTGGAAAATAGATCCACAAACTGCAGACAGCAGCACATGAGAATCGTATTCGTATCTATGGAGATTATGGGATAATGTAGATATTTGCAAGGTAGAGACCCTTATAAAAATATATAAAAATAAATAATAGTGGGAATCTAACGTACTCTAGATATGGGGCATCAGCTAGAGAGAAAAAAAGAAAGAGGAAATATTACTTTGATTACAGCATGACAAATTTATTTGATGCTGTTAGTCTTCTTTGTTTTAATTACATACTGAAAGGGATATATAATTGAAAAATGAAAATGAATAACATGCACGTTTGTGATACTGAAAAGCTAAACAATTCTGTTTAATAATAAAATCTACATATTCAAAAAGTTTTAAAGGCACTAAAAATATTCATGAAAGTCCTTAATGATTGTGTTGGAACGAAACATACATACCTCAACATACCTCAGCACATATGTTATATTACTATTATTGTGATACAGATTTCATCATTTCTCTGATGCCATCATTTCTATTTAGAATAACTGTTTACTGTTTACACTGTAATGCTCTAATTGGGGTATAGATTATGTTCTTTCCCAACAGTATGACTGGGACAAAATCAGTCACAAAGGAGGCAAAAGATAATAGTCTTTGTCAGTGCAAGGTTTCTAGTACACCAGGTGCCAAACAGTGAAATTTGCATAGGCAGATATTTCAGTACATTTTTAAAACAGTCCTAGGGCCAAGAAGACTGAAAAAAAAACAAAACTCATTGGTAAATAAGTGAACTTTTCTTCCTTAAAAATTTACATTTTCAAAGGATTTCAAACATATGCATGAAAAATCTGTAAGTTCTTGTTATCATATGCATTTTAAAATTATTGTTTCAAATATACTTTTTTCCTTACCTAGTATCTACGCCAAACATAGACAGTCTTTGATTATTCTCTCTTTTCATCTCTTCAGCTTTGTTACAGCTCAGGATCTGAGAAAGGGCAAATAGTCAGCTGGTGTAAACTGTAACAGATCTATTGACTTAAACAAATAATGATAATTTATGCCAACTACAGATTTGCCCCAGGGCCTCTTCATGAGAAGTTCTTAAGGGTGTGGTGTTACTGTGTATCACTATTCAATATCAGCTATTATTTAACTCATTACTTGACAGAAAAGTATGAGAGTAGCTCTGAACTTACCACTACTAGCACTGCTATATAAGACTGCAGGAGAACAGTGTAAATTAGTAGCAGATCAAGCCCCAGAAGGTTTGCTGTTCCTAGCATAAAATATAGGAAATGACAGTTTTACCCTGAATCCTAAAAAACACTCAGTGTGTATGATTTATTCTAACAGGGCATATATAGCAACACATAACAAGAGCATCATCCACTACATTATTTTAAATTCTACAAGCAGTTTTACTAACAGGATAATATTCAGAGAATACACAGTTTAAAATATCCTTTTATTATCTTTTTTTAAATATGGAGCTGGGGGGGTCGAGAGGTAGAAAGGAGGAGGAGAGCAAGCAGAAGGGAGATGGTTAGAAAGTATTGCTGAATCATCTTCTTCATAAAGGCTAATCCTCACCCAACAGAGCTTCTTTATTTTTTTTTTCTTTTTTTCCCCTGAAATAAATAAGAGGAAAAAATGTACTTATTAAACAAGCTGCACTTTTGGCAGAACAGCCAACACTAATCATAGCTCTGTGTTAACCATCTGGCTATTAGTTCATCATTCCTAGCCTTGATTTTGGATTTCCGTGAGTCTTCTTATTTAATTTGTCAGAAGACTACAGATAAACGAAAATATAAACTAATGAGATGCTGCATGTTATTCATTTCAAAATCTCATTATGACCATAGTTCAGTTAGATATATAAGTGTTTAAAGCCAAAGGTACTACTTGCAGCTTTAAAGTTAGCATGCTGTGTTTACCTGAAAATATCCATTTGTTTGCACAAACATCATCTTGATTAGAAATCAGGAGTTCCTGGTTCCCATTTGTGAAGATTCTGAGTCACCCCTTGCATTGCTTACAACTGAGAAATTTGGAAAAGACAGGAAAGAAAACTTAAAAAGCTTGTAGTCAGATATATGAACTTCAAATGCATCTAGCTTTGAAGTCAACAAAGCTACACCAATTTACATCAGCTCCAGCTGGGGATCACTATTGTTTCTGTTTTTCTGGTTCTGTGGGTCATTTCATTTCCTCTTCACTATGGCCATCACTGATGCTTTATTTGTGGCAGTATCTAGAAGTCCTATGCATGTTAGAAATCGTACAAGTGCCAACTAAAGGATTCCTTACTTCTGTCCTCCTCCTCCATTCCTATAACCTATAATTTGTCTCCCTCAACCATCATGGTTTTCTCTGTTGCAAGCACTAAAATGGTGTTATAAGGTTAAAAGTTTTGCTCAAATACTTTAATCTGTAAATACAGATTAACAAAAATATATGCTCTTCCAGTCTATGGACCACATTACAACCAAGGTGCCAGCACATGGACTGACTGTCTCTGAAAAGAGTGATATTCTTTGTCTTATATCTGGTGTGCTGAGGAATACCCAGACAATGCACGAAAAGCAAAAGATAAAAAAAAAAAAAAAAAACTGAACTGGTGATATGACGCATATAACCTAACAATGAAGATTGTTTCAAGAGGGAAACATCTTTCCTACATTTTCCCCTGGTTTAGGTTACCAAAATCTGGGTTATAGAAAGGATTTGTTTTTCCTTTGAGCTCACTTTTGATATGTTTATCAACTCAAGATCTGGAAACAATTGTTAGAAACCTTTGTAAATATATCCTGTATATGTACTTCAATTCACTAAGTTAGATGAAACCCTGTGACAGTCCCTGGTTTGTGTTGTCTAGGAGGTCAAACAAGACAATTGTCAGTCAGTGTTAATTTATAAACCTATGAAGGATTTTGCTGAGAAGAGGGAAAAAAAGGCACATGCACAAAGAATCTATAAAGAAAGAAACAGAAAAAAAAAAAAAAAGAACTGTAATGTGTGCCTGTGGATAAAGAGATGTATTCTCTCCAAATGCTGGGAAGAAGTTTGCAGCATGTAGCTTTCTTTTCTCAGTCATAGCCTTTAATCCCAGCAAAAGAGTGGTAAGGTACTTAATCATGAATCACTAATCAGCTATGACATGCAATTTGTATTCATATTCATGAGTCCTTTCTGGTGTTCTAGGTCAGCTTCTCCTCACAAGATAAAAAACAGACAACAGAGTCTGATTCAGGGACTACCACTGAAAGTTAGTATGTGTAACCTCGCTTCCTTTGTGTATTATGTATTATTGTTGTCTTTTTCATCCCAGCTGACAGATTGTCCACCAAAAGTTCAACAATATCATCTGTCACATCAAAGTGCTCTTACATATGACTTGTCTTATCCTGGCAGAAAGAGGTCAGAGATGATCTGAGACAAGCATAATGGCTAACCACCTCCATGAAGTCATTTTTAAACTCTCCAAGAACAGTGTATAGATGTTGACCTCACTCTGTGACCTAGATTGATCTCACTAGCTAAATGGGGTCAAGCTTGGTCACTCCTGGGAAGATAGAAAGGCTTCTTACAGCACAACTGAAGCTTTGCATTCCTTCTCCAAAGCCCTATGCAGGCAGCCCAAACTGCCTAGAGGCAATACTTAATGAGATCCTTTATTCTGAAGAAAAATCCTTCCTCCAAGGTGATCATTCTGGGCTATGTTGTACCTATTCATCATAAGCCACTCTGAAAGGAACAAAAAGGTACTTCCCGTGGCTTCCCTAAAAATTCCTTCAGTACTTTAACTGAATTTGGTTTTATTTGTTTCAAAGGAGGATCACACGGAGGAGGGCTGGATGATGCAATGAGCACTGATTCTGTCAGGTCACCAAGGTAGACACAGGAGCTGGAGCTGGGATGGAAATTCCTGTCCACATCTCTCCAGCTCTAGGATGGGAAACAGGTATGTCACCAGAAATGTGACTTGAGAGTGCAAACCAGAAAAATACCAGGTCTAAACCAAAACCTGGGAAAAAAATAACATCTTAGAGATTTTTTTTTTCAGAAAGCAAGGAAAAGTACTGTCTTCTAGGACTGTCCTGGCCAAATTAAGATGTCTGGTCACTGTGCTCTATTTCCTTATTTAAACAGGGCAGCAGATTTTTCAGGGGATAAAGAATTATCCATTTCTAAGCACCTTCTGTCTTGCTGCATTTCAAAGGTTATATCTTATAACATTGCCCTGGCAAACACCCTGAAAACACAAGCACATTTTGGGCGACTTGCATGCTGCCAGAAAGTGCTTCTCCTTGTGGCTGCGCAGCTACATGAAGGCTGGCTAACGTCTACTGCTACACACCAAAGGATGCCAGATGAATTTTGTTTACTTTTGACTGATGCTCTATAGAGAGAACAATCCCATGATTTGCACGCGTTGTCAGGACATATTGGGGAAACATTATAAAAAATGCTAGGGGCAGAACAGCAATTATAGTCAGAATGATTAATAAAGCAAGCTCTATAAGAAAATAATCATTCTCTATTATAGGAGAATTATAATAAATATCAGATTGATTTTTTTTACTCTTAAGCTACAAATGAATGCCTGGTCTTCAGAAAACACGCTACTTTGCTAATTTGAACTATTTCTGTTTACAGGAAGTCTGTGCAAGGCTGTGTATGCTTTTGTGCACGCGTGCACGCGCGCACGTGTGCACACACACACACACACACACACACTGATATTCAGTGCTGATATTCCATGGTATGCCAGCCATTCCGGACATTTTATTATCCCCATGCTAGAATTACTTTTTCAGAGTGGGATTTAGTTTTCTTTCCTTTCCCTATTTTCACTGTATGTGATGAAATTGTTCAAAGTATTTTCTGAAAGATACTCCTTCTAAATCTCTTTACATTTTTCTCAGATAGTTTTAAGAGAAATTTATTTTATGAACCAAGTTTGATTCATAAATACCGTGTATGTGATTCCAGTTACTGTAGCCTCTAAACAGCTCATCCTGTTCAATGTGTTTTCTTTCACAACACCTTTGCAAGAGGAAGAAATATCACTTCTTTATTTTACAGTTGAGAGAAGTGAATCAGAAAAATAGTATATGTCTTGCCCAAGGTCAGAAAGGAGCTTGAGGTACAGCAGGAAACTGTGTCCAAGGCACCCATCTCCCAGGTGAGGAGCCTAACCGATGGACCATATTGCCCCTCTGATTACCTGAAATAGTACATCCCAATGAACTGTAGAGAAAAACTAGTCCTTACTTGCACATATTCAGAATTCCCATCAAACTTGTTGAAAGGTTTTCTAATGTTTTTCAATGATGTCTATAAATCAAGATGTCATCTAGACAAATGATGACACATGCATCCACCAAATGGTGAGAAACTGTCATTCATTAATGTCATATAGACAGACGGTACATTTGTCAGTCCAGAAGAGTGAAACTAAGAGTCATCTATTCCTACAGCTCATTCTAATGACACCTTGTTCTACTGCTCCTTTGCGCACTTTCGTTTTTAACTTCTATCCCAATCTAACAATGCTCATAGTGCTGCTGTAACTTTGTGAAACGTTGTAACCATTTAAAGCCAGAGATTTGAAAAATGTTGAAACATTTAAATCTAGTTAATGAGATATGGTACAAAGCAGTGATTATTCCTGCATTATTGCAAGGAGGCGGCAGCTCCATTATAAGGATAGTTTCCTAACTGTCACAATGGCTTCTCCATCTATATTATCCCGAATCACAGGTTTGAATCACAGCAGAATCTATATATAGTGATATATTTTTTCAGTTACATGAAACTTATTCTGATGGAATCTTCAGTAGTACCTTCAAAGCAGACACCCTTATGCTGCATAGATTTTGGAAATCTAATAACATTTGTTAAGGAAGGTCTTGATTTCTACTTCACATTCATGCCATGCATTTGTAACATCTGGCTTAAAAAAAACAGAGAAGATGGTCCAGCTATCTAATGTACTATTTTAAGGAATGGGCTCAAACACCCTCAGAAGTTGTTCCAGGAGTCAGCATGTTGTTAATCTTCCTGGTCCATAGACAGATTGCCTATCAGAGAGTCAAAGATGGATTTACACACCTCCTATGGCATATAAATTCAAAGGGCAAATGAGGGTTTGAGGACTGGTGTTCTCTGGACCTGTTTGTTGTAGCTGGAGAGGAGTAATGACGCCTAGGTGAGGCAGCCGTAGCAGGCACTCTGCCTGGCCTGGAAATCATGGCTACTTGTTTTCATCAACCGAATATGGAGCCATGGACAGTCAGCCTGTAAAGCAGCATCTGAATCATTCATCTCCGCTACAGTAAGTGGCCTGAATACAGCTGTCTGCTTCTCCATCAGTAAAGTAAAAATACTACTGTTGCAGGATAAATAAAAAACTATGAAGTCTTCAGGCTATGGGAGGTGAGATATTAGAGACTATGAGGCAGCTGCCTTTCACCAATACCAAAATGAGGAAGAAGAGAATCTGACCCTAAGGAGATATTCTAGTATTCATAAACAAAATTTCTCTTCCATTTACTGTTGGGAATTAGAGTGCTTTACATTCTCCACTTCTGAGACCATTGCATCCAAGGTATTTAATTGCTGCTTCCTTGCCTCTTACTACGAGATGATTTCCTATAGCTGCTAATGCGCCACCACATTGCTTCTGTAGGAGTTGGTGACATAGACCTGATAGAGAGGAGAGTCACCAAAGCTACTGTTTTACTCAGCATAGTCTCTGTGCTCCAGCAGACCTTATTTTCTTCTGTGTGATGCATCTGGACCGATATATAGTGCCTTGGGTCCTTTCGAGATAAAGGTTTAAGAAAAAATATTGAAGAGAAAAATCTTGGGCAATGCAAGTTAATTTTCCAGCTATAAATTTCTGCAGCTTCTCCATTACGGACAGATTATCTTACTTCAGTGATCCTCCAGTCTGTTATGGCACTTTCACACTGTTCCAACTCTTGACTATGTTGAAATAACAACAGCATGAAACCCTTGTTAACAAAGGGGAGATTCAGATTATAACATATTACATACATAAAGGTAGGCTGTTTCATCTAAAATACTCTATACTGCATAAGGCTTTCCTAAAAGCATACCTTGCTTGATTTGCATACTAGTCAGACTGGTGTAAATCAGCAGGAGCGCCACTGCTCTCAATAAAGATATGTTGGTGTAATCAAAAGGAGGATTATAGCAACATGTCTGCTTCTCCCACACTATAATGTGTGTGAGTTCTGATCTTATTGTACGTGAGTTCTGATCTATCTACTTTATAAATTATGAATGGAATGAGAATTCCTTTTTTTATTAATACATATTTTACTGTAAGTGCTGATTAGGGGGAGGCATTTTCTATAATTCCTTTCTTTTTTAGATTGCAAGGCAAACAGCTTCTCAGAACCATTGCTACTGGTTCAGAAAGTGGTGATTTAAGAAGTGTTTTATTGCTCTGACCTTCACCTCAGGTTCATTGAGAATTGAAATAGGAAAGATGTGCAAAGATGACGGTGAAATAGCCAGAGCAGGAATGGTTCAGAAAGGGCCACCAAAGCTCATTTTGAGTGTTTTGGTATTTCTGTGGGGAGTTTTTTTTTTTTTTTTTTTTTTTAATACAAGGTGAAACAGAGAGATACCCTTTGTTGAGGAGCTGTTGCAAGAGAGACCTTTTCCAAGGGTTCAGGCAAGACTCCACCATTTCATAGAGAGATGCAAGAAAAGGTGTATGAAGAATACATAAAATAAGACAATGTCAAAATATAAAGAAAGGTTGTGACTATGTGGACTGACAGTGAAGAGAAGCATGAAGCATGAATCATGAATGAAAATACTGATCATCTACTGGAGGCATAAAAATCATCCCCGTGATTAGATATATCTGCTATTGCTACCACAGCCATGAAAAACTAAAGGAAATAAAGTATCAAGGCTGGCTGATTTGATATGTCTTAAACTGTCTGAATTGTGTTTCAATATATTTATGTATGAATATAACTTATTAAGCAACACAAAACCTTTATATAAGATAGCCTAGTCAAACCTTAACTGAAAACATAGAACTAGTTAAGAGTAGCTTTTTCTTTTTCTAATGAGAGGTATGGCAGATGTTGAAAAACTTTGAATCTGTCGTGACCAACATTTCCATGTTCACTAATTATTAGGAAATGCATTATCCAGTTCTACCAGGCTGCATTTGGATCTAGGAATACAATAGTCACAGAACCAAAACCAACAACAACAACAAAAAATTCAAGCTATTAATCTTCTTGAGGGATAAGACTAATTTTCTTTCTGAATTGCCAGTTTCATGATGAAACACAGCTTCTTCTTTACCTTCTCAACATGGACCTGTTTCAAATTTATAGCTTTGAGTCTATCAAAGAAGTTTCTGAGAAGATTGATCCAGCTTACCTCATATTCTCCCTTCTGATTTCTAAATATTCCAGTCTTAATTGTCATCAGTACTTACAGATATTTACATCGCTTAGAAGTATCACAAAAGATTTACATTGGAAGAAAATGTTCCTGCATCAAAGACAGTGAGCTCCTCTAATTAAACAAAAGAGCTTCCATTTAAGCTTCTGACTATATTAAATTTGGATATATGGTAGCAATGTGTGTGCAATGATCATGTAATTACACCAGAGTCAGCTTCTCTGCGGGGTGTGCAGCAGGTTCCCAGTTGTGTGCTGACAGAACTAGCCAAGGCTGAAATCAGTGCTGCCGCAACTTCATTGCTTTTGGTAGCCAAAAGAAGTAAGTTAATGTTCACTGAGGTGTGTTCCTCAGTTTTGGATTCTGATTTTTTGTTGCAGCATGGACATATTCAAAATAAACTGTCTTGGTTTTGTCATTTCCTATATGTACAATTAATTTCTAGCAGCTAGATGGGAATGCTACTGCACCCAAGGAAGCTGGAGAGAAACAAGTAGGCACAAGCAAAACTTTGGTTTCTCATAGTTTCCCTTTCCACCAATAGCTGATCAGCCAGGATAATTCCATATAACTCTAGTAGGAGTTTAATGTTGCTTATGCAGTTCATGACAATTTATTATCACTTTGAGTCAGGGAATAAATTAAGCTGTATGGGGAATAACTGTATGGGGTAGTGAAGGGATTGTTCCTTCTGCTTAGGACTGCTGTATTTCCACTTTTGTTTTCCTGGATGAAAATATATAAATATTCTGTGAAATAAAGCAGAGTAAAAATAACAGTTACAAGAAATACTGGGCTGATGGATGTACAAATTGTCTGCATACACATAGTAAATCTGATATTCCTTCTTATAAAGACGCTACAAGCATATGTTTAAGCCTACCCAACATTTCTTGGAAGAAACGGACATACTGCAGAGGGATTCATTTAATTAAATGTAAACGCAGATGTCTGCACCTGAACTAGTCACCCTAGACTCCTTTTATATTCAATAGAGAGAAATTAGAGTTTCTAGTGTGCCATTCATCTCATCCTAAAGTACATGTCTAAAATAGATCAAATGAACTGCACACAAAAGTGCCTATTCTCACCATTGACTATAAAGGAATACTAAGACATTAGCCCTACTGTAGATGTCCACATCGCAGATATCTAGAATGTGACTGATTTTATCATATTTTAGACATTTAAATTATAGGTGTCTGTGCTTCAATTATAAACAAAGGAGTTTGGAGATTAACACAACCAATCAAATGAAAGTGTCATTTTAGAAGGAGAAAGAGCACTCCCCTAGACTTAGGTAAGATGATTAGTAACCTTGTACTGAGGTGGAATTGTGCTAAGATAGTGGTACTTCACCTTCCTCGTCTTACCCTGGGAGCAGTTCATAGTCAGCAAAGCAAAACAACCCATTCAACTGCAGACTACCTTGGATCAGCTATGCCTTTGTCAGGTCCCAAAACAACCCACAAGTTTTTCTCAGCAGCCTCTACTACTTCATATTATCCCTTAACCTGGGATTTTTATTTTCTTATAGCCCTCCGGCCAGCACAGCAGAACTACAGATCAGCAGACTCAGTTTTGGCACAGGATGTGGACTTGAAACCTGAGTTGTCCATCTCTGGGCTAGTGACACAATATAACACAAAAGAAATACTTGCAGAAATCTACTGAGCAATTCCAGTTGTGTAATGAGATCGTTTCTCTGTTAGAACCAGTATGCAAAGGTGGGAGAAACCTGAATATATATCTCTCCACATGAAATTAATTTCTTTTTCCAAAACTGTGTTGGAAACATTTAATCTGGTGTCATAGTAATGCACAAACCAAGAAATTGATTCATTGGAAAAGTCAGATGTTTAATTTCAAAGTTTGAGATGTCAGAAAATAATCAGTTCTTATACAAGTATAGCGGACGTCAGCAAAAAATATTTGCTTCCTTTTGACAGCACTTTAACTTCACTTCAATAGCTGATTTAACTTCAATCTGCTATTATAAAATGTTTCAGCACTTTCCTGGTTTAAAGTATTGAAGTCTCAGTACTTTGCAATTTATCCAGATTTTACTCTAACACACAATTAAAATCCCCAGCAATTATATACGTGCAACATTTTCTGAAGTTCCTTTAAAAATGTAAGAGAAATGCATGATTACCTGTGCTGGAGGCATGTATAGTAAGATTAATAAGGGTAAAGGAGAAACTATTAGTGACATAATTGGCAATAGTAAATCTTCCATTGTTATTGGTAAATGATGTGTTTTATAAATCAAACCACTTCTAATCAAAATTGCTGCTCCACAAATTTTTGAGAGAACTGGAGAATGTAAAATTTGATTAATTCATCTTTTTTTAATGTATGTGTTATTAGCTGACAATAAATGTGTTGCCAAAAAGAGATATTATGTTTCTCCATTTTTTTCATATTAATTTATCATATTTATCCATGTCAATCTACAACAACAGTCAATATTGTCTTAACTTGTTACTTACAGCAAATTTCACAATTGTTCTTTAAGACCACTGCCAATCAAACCATGGTATACCATTGCTGATACTTCTGTGTTTATACAACATAACTGTATCACATGAGTGCTTTTGTGAAAAGAATGAAATAGTTGAATTCATGTATTAATTTTTAATAGACCCAGGTGAATTACAGGTAAAGAAATTATAAAATACAGGCTGCTTATTGTCATTCATTTCAACAAATGCTGTCCAAGATGATTAATTACTTTACCTGTTTTCAAATATGAAATTTTAAGACAGTTGTAAATATGCTAGATTTATACTTTTATTCATTACAAGATTTCAGTTAAAAAATTTGGAGAATTTGGAACAAAAACAAATTCAATACAGGAATATCTCTTTCTTCTCTGCCTTCTTCGGCCCACACTTTCTCCATCCAGGAGAGAAAGAATAGAAAAGGGAGTGGATGACTAAGGAATTAACTCTGAAAAAAAAGATTCAATTTTCCTTTCCCCTTTTTACCACCATGGTTTGTGATTTTGTTGTTGTTGTTGTTGTTGTTGAGATAAGATTCCTCTTGTTCACCTGCAGCTATCCAAAAAAATTAGGTATCTGATCTAATTATTGCTATAATATCCCTCTAGTGAATTGTTCAGGCAATGATAGACAAGACAAATCATCTCATAAGGTGACTATAGAAGGAGTCTGGAAACCACCTTAGACTAGACAAGTAATCCTTAAATGGTTAAAGTTAGGAAAGATGAATCCCACCTTTAAAGACATTGTTTGATCTCTTAAATTTAGTTGCAACAAATCTGTGATTTCTTATTTAAAAATCCAAAATACCTAGAGGAACCAGTTTCTACATAAAATTGAAAAAAAATCTCTCTTCTTCCAGATAATTAAATGCCCTAAAAATCATTAACTAGCATCAGTAGAGAAAGACATGCTTTGAGTGACTTGAAGATATATTACTTTTGTACTGTATTTGTCTTATTATTCCCAATTATTTATTGCTCTTTAAGTGTATTTATATGTGGGTCATAGAGTGTTTAAAAAGCTTTTATGTGCTATAAAAGTTATCTGATATTAATTAAGTATTTTGTGTCTTCATGCAGAACTAAATTGAACTGGAGTTATAATGGTGTGATGTGTTGTGTCTCTGCCCAGTTGCCACTAGACCTCTGTTCATGAATTGTTAAAGAACATCTCTCTGTTTAGATGGCCAACTGACAAAAGAGGTTTTGAATCCCTTAAGGTGATCAAGACCTCCCTGAAACTTCACCTTCTGGAAGAGGATCACTCTCACAAGGGTGTTTGAACAGGAAACCTTCTTCTTCACCATCTAAGACATAGATACAGATAAAAATTCTTCAACTGTACTTTAAAAGAGAGTGTAGTAGTATATGAATGCTTTAGCTCTCCGGCTAAAATCAGTTATTTGATTCATGAAAGCAATTCTTTGCAAAGATGCCCCAAGAGTTAATAAAATGCTCAAGGTTACAATGTATGTTTCATAGGTTTTCCTCTTATTCTACTAGAGGAAGTTAGCAAGGAGGCAGCGCTTAAAAAATAATTTAAGGAGAATCTAGACACAAATGGATGTTTTTCCTCTTTCGCTAACCTGTTTTTTTTATCTCTATGTGAGATTGCTTACAATCAGCTTTTCACAGTACATGTAAGGAAATGGAACACGTAAATTCATATCATTCGCCCAAATATGTTTTCCAGGCAATATGTCTTAATAATCTGCATTATCTATGGAGCTTCTGCTCATCTAAACAAAAAAAAAAAAGATGCTTCTTCTTCAAGGATGAGGACTTCTGGTTCTAATCTTGCAGTCATCAACACAGCACAACAATTTTATTTACAACTGTATATTGTTGCTGGACCAGATCCTGGTTGTTTTATGCATGTTCATGATCAGCAGCTATCTGTAACACTCTTGTTCAAAAAGAGATGAACATTAAAGAAGATATATTCAGACTTTTATGTCCTTGCAACCTCAAAGTAGTTAAAAATATATTCATATTTAATTACATTAAATTATAATATATATTCATATTTAATTATATAATATATAAGCAGCAAGGGGCACTGATAAAGGTATTATTAGAGTAGATCTCTACCTTTAACAGAAGACTTCAATGAGGAAAGAACTGATCCATAAGGGTAAAAAACCACAAAGGAATATTAACGACCTGCTAAAATCACTGACCAATATTCCATTGCCTTCTAAAGGATGAAAGGACCAAGCCTTTAGCGTGTCAGAGAGTCCACCTTTAGCATATTTTATTCAAAATCAACTTCAATTAGCGTCTTCAACATGAGTGCAGTAAAATGAAATTTAGCAACACAGCATGAACAGGGCTAGTAAAATTTATATTTCCATACTTTCCCACCCTAAGTGTGAGACAGGAGGCAGATTATAGATCTGTAGCCTTGGTGAAAGATGCCTGTAACTTTGGTGCTGTTATAAGAGGAGACCAATACTGGTCATCACATATCTCAGCTGCCTTTGGGACAGGCAACATCAAAGCCCTTCTAGGAAGGACCCCATACAAAAAATTTTGCCCAATGTCAGCCATGGACAGTGTCAACAACACAAGGGGTAGAGACATTAAGGAGGGACCAAACATATCCTGGAACCCATAACCCTAAAGCCCATATGTGAGCAGAGGCTGAAGAGCACGACTAAGCTCAAGGAGAATTTAAGCACAAGTGCTGCTAAAGCCAATGAGCAAGAAAAAAAGACCTTGTCTATGTGTCCAGCCAGCATTAGAGAGGAAAGCTCCCTCATTTTAAAAAGTAAAAGTGTTGTCTTGATCAGGTGAATCCTTTCTTTCTTTATGGTCAAGAGGAGAAATTAATCATACGTGTAAGCATTTTTTGTATATATGTGTTTGTTTGTTTCTCTCTGTAACAAGTGAACATTACGTACCTGTTTCTCAAAAGAAGGAAGGCCTTTAATCAGCAAAATGCTTCTGTGATTTTCAAGGCCTTTCTCACAATTTTCATCATCTTTTATATATTAATGCAACATTTTAAAGTTAATTTTGCCATACAATGGAAAGATGAAATAAGCAATGATTTTCCTGGATGAAAAGGAAAAAGTCCTTGGAAAATCTCTCTTCTAAACTTTGTTTCCTTCTAGCAGTGAGAAAATATGCAGGGTGTGTTTCTTCGATAATATAAGAAAAAATCATGTCACATTGAACCATTTCTTATTTATTTATTTTTTTCCCCAGCAAGGTACAGAAGAAAAGGCAAAAATGTTTAGCATTCCAAAGCTAACCCCAATTTTGTAAGCTTTCATTTCAGAGGAGCTGCATTTGCTAATTAATTGCATACCAGGACAAGTCAAGCTACTATTAACAAAACCTGCAAGTTAAATAGAGGTTCATTACCCACCCCCAGCTATCAAATTCCAGACCCTGAGGAATATTTAACTAGTAGCAACCATTTAAACTTTGCCTTGTTGAATCTCATTAAGAAAGCAGAACCTTCAGACTCAGCAGCCCGAGGACATTCAAACAGATATTCAGAAAGTCTCCAAGGTGCCTCACGGATCCGGATGTGAAGTTTCCGCTGAAATGACTGGAAAAGGGGCATCCCAACACTTTAGAAAGAAATTTCAGCATCTTTCCCCCTACCAGTCAGCAAACTGAAAAACTGAAATTTTCACTCTGAAACATGGCCTGGAAGTTTTCCGACTACTCGGTTCAGATCTACTAGGATTGCTCCTGGAATTTATCCAACTACACAAATGGGATGTTCCAGAACTAACCTTTGCCTCCAAGTTCAGTTCTGTGTATGAATTTCACACTGATATACCTATGTTGTAGGGCTTTTTATCAGTCTAAACTGAGCTGTTGGGAATCATGCCATGCTAAGTAAATGGATTGAATCCTCTTCTAGAAAACATATCGCTCTCTTCTTAGGCAAGAGGCACAGATGATCTCCCTAGACAAGATGATAAATTAGTTAAGACAAACATAATTCATTCAACAACAAGATCTGCCTTGATTCAAATAGATATTTGCCTATTCTGATACTAACAGGAAACGATATATATTTTAAAATAATGACTGCTTCTTTAAAACCAGCTCATTTGTCTCATTTGTATTTCAAGCCCAAAAAATTTCCATAAAAAATAATACAAAGATTTCCTTCCACTATGGAGATAAAAAGCATTTGTACACGCTGAATGGGTATTGCTTACCCTCATATATTAACTGAGCTTCCTGGACTTACAATATTTGATACTGTAAACCATTATAACTCTATTACCGTACTTTCTCTTAAATTATTGATATATGTTAAAGTATTTAAACTACATCTTTCAGTAGCTTTTGTCTGGAAATAATAAAAATAAGAATGAGCTGTTACAAGAATATACTCCAGATTTCAAATCTTTTATACAAGCTTGTGCAATTTCATTTCAATTTGCAGTAAACTGGCTCAGTTATTCTGCATGATTAAGATGCTCAGTGATATTTGCTTATGGATAAAGACCATTTCTAGTAACATTTATACAATGTCATGAAACATATATGTGATGATATCATATGTGATCATCATGATTATTTATTTTCATTACTATAATACTCAGTACTCTAGTTCTGGACCATCTACTTAGACATACATTTCCCAAAAAACTTATAATCCAAGTGTACAAAAATGTACAGAAAGATGGAGAGTACAAGAAAAGTATGATTCAGTATGGGCAAAAGAACTAGCATCTTAAGCATTCTCAGTTTTTGGGGTAGTCATCATGGAAAGGGGAGATTTAAGAGAGTTGCAGGGAGCATAATGGTGTGAAACTGCAAATTTTTGACTTTCGGTTCTTCATTTTCACTTTTAGTGTCTTGCCAGGTTAGAAAAAGAATCTTCTATTGCTTTTCATATGCATCAGTCTTTAAAGCAGAATGAAGAGAGAATGACTATGGTTTATAGACTAGCCTTCCCACTCAAATGTTTATTTTAATCATTATATATCTTGCCTGAGACATACAAGTTAAAAGACACTTATTGAAAATCTATATGTAGGCTTCTTTCAACTCCCTTTCTTTCAGTTTCACGTGTTGGAAAGCTCCTGGAGATGTTCACAGGAATGGTAAGACAGTTAAATGAAAACAAGTGACTGAAATATGTTTTCTGACTGTTATTTGCTGCTAAATCAAGTATTGATATGCTACAATGAAAATGCTTTCTGTCTTTTCCTGTTGTTTAATTGCATAATTATTCATTTATTGGCTTAAAATTTCTAATTAAGGACATTATCCTGCCACTATCTGAATCTGATAAAAGTTTTTTAACTAGGCTTTGAGCAATTAAATGTTTCTAGAAGTTGTTTAGTCACAAGATAATGTGAAAACTTGGTCTTCTACAATCAGAGTCAACTCACACCTGAATAAAGATACTTTCACCATTGTCATTTATCAGAGAAGAAAAGCATCACATAAAATGTAGCTTTCCTCGAGGAAAACAGGTGTAAATCAGTTAAAATGTTTGTCTGAAAACTGGCAGTTTATCAGCTAGGTGATGAACCCTTTATATTTTTACTTTGTAGTGTGAAACATAAAACAATTTCACATGACAGGATGACAAAATACCATTTTTCCTCTGCTGAAATCATTAACCTCTCAGAGATTATGATTCAGATATATTTTACATTTGAGATGAACATCAAGAAATCCCAAATCTCAGCAGCGAGGCATTAAATAGCTGTGTGCATTTGGCAGCAGCAGTTTGCCACTAAGTCGCATACTGTGGAGGATTCTCCCTCTGCAAAGGAAAAAAAAACAGCAAAACAATTCTGAGATACGGAACAGCTTGCACCCTGTGAAGGGGCACTTATCACAGAAACAGTGTGATTTTCAAGTCCAATCTGTTAATTGTACTCGTGCAACTTTCTGAGAGGCTGGGCTGGCATGTCGCTCAGATGCACTAAACTGCTGCTGATCTGAACAACAGCCTCTGTATTCTCTGTGCTCTCCGGCGGAAGATTAGATCAGACGCATAAACCAGTACAAATAGATATAGTCCTGTTTGAGGTGCTATGCAGCTGAGGATCTGAGCCTGTCTGTAAAATACATACACCTCTTCATAAACTTTTTTTTGGCTGAGCATTTCATCTTATGTTATGCTCTTGCCCAGAATATGCTGCATTATTATTATTTTTTTAACATGCTGTTCAATTCCAGACAAGACTTTCAAAATTAGTAATAACTACAGTTTAATCTATTGTACGTTTAAAACAGAATACCAGTTAATGATTCTTTGTCATTCTCATCTGCCTAGCGGATCTTTGTGGAGCACTAAGCAGACTGAGGAGGAATCCAAATTCTACTCTGTCATTAGGTGTGGACTTTGATAAATCTGTTCTGCTTCAAGCCTCTGAACGGTACTTCCTGCTAAAACGCAGGGGCTGGCTCTAGACCAGCTGTATTCCATTAGCCGCCAGTATATTCTCAACTAGTTCTCTCTGCAAATAAAACATATATCTGGCCAATAATATTGATCATTTCTGGTGGTCAATGGGCATACCTAAATGGGTCTATACATTGGCTTGGATGACAGTGATAGAGCATTACCATTATGGCCTTCGTCTTGCTTTTTGCCCTTACAATTCTCTTAATTAAAATTAATGGTACCTGCAAGAAAGATAAAGTGCATTTGAATAATTTTGGAAGGAAGAAACACGCACTAATTCATCTCTTCATGAAGAACATTATCTGGCAAAGTAGCATCTGTCTCTGCATGAGCCAATATTTATTCAATTTTATGTTCTGATTAATTTAGCAGTATTTAGAGCTTAGTGATTTTTTAATTGATGCTGTAAGACCGAAATATTCACGTGTGATGTGGAGCCATAACACTCAGACCAGTTTTCATCTTCAGAAGTTAGTAAAACTGGCATGCAAACAATTGTATGAAGCAATTTCTCAGAAATACGTGTTAGCAGATTTATCTATAACTCATTTAGATGATGGGAGGACAAGTCAGCACTGTGTCATTAGTTGTGGTCAGGGTACCATGACTTGGACCAACAGCGTACATTAGTAATGCTACTTAATATCTTACATACTTCAATAGTTGCATCTTCCACAACCTCAATTAAGCTTACAAGATGGGATTTATCCCAGTCATCTTTGGACAGCTAAGAAGTTAGTGTCTAGTCTAAGCTCTTCATCAAAATTCTTTCTGAAATAAAGGAACATGTACCTTCAGAAATCCATTTTAGGATAGAAATATTCATGCCCTGAAGTCACCTACTTTCATCCACTGGCTACTGAGGAAGCCTAGCAAAATAGTTTAGACTGTGTGCAAAACTTTCCTAAGGCAAAAATTAGGTGACAAGAAGCCAACTTGTGAATTCTTTTGATCGTTCAACAAAACTAAGGTTGAACTTGCAAAGAGGTTGACATTTTATCTGGAAAGATATGATCAAGAAAGCAATTATCAGGGTACTAAATGTAAACACTGAGCCGAGTGAAATGAAAGTAACAGTTTCTGT
The DNA here is from genome assembly GCF_003343035.1 of Apteryx rowi. Taxonomy (NCBI): domain Eukaryota; kingdom Metazoa; phylum Chordata; class Aves; order Apterygiformes; family Apterygidae; genus Apteryx; species Apteryx rowi. Next base: position 843,186 of record NW_020449208.1, on the reverse strand, counting down.
CACTCTGTGCTCATTGTTCCACAAATTACCATGCTGAGAGTATTAGACTGTATCAAGTAAAAGAAGTATTACAGCATAAGAATTCAGGAATTTCCTCGACCTTCCTCCTGGAAACAAACTTTGGCTTCAGCTCATGGAATAAGGATGATATAAGTAGGGAGATGTAAGAGAGCGTATTCCAGGATTAGACTGTGAACAGACTAGACAACAGTCTCTGCTGTGTGCTCATGAAGGAGCGAGTGTAATGCTGTCCTTATGCGTGACTGAGGCAATGAGGCATAATCCAAAGTGATAAGAAGAATAAAAATATACAAAAGCATACAAAGAAAAGCAAGATTCTTTTCATAATGTTTGAACAGATCTCTGTGATCTCACTGAAAGCTCATGTCAGTTCTAGTTTAGTAAAATTATACAGGAGAATGCCAGTGCTGCTCTAGAAGTGCAAGCACAATGGAAACTGCACTTGATACTTTCTTGATTTAAACCATGGCTAAATCACAAGCTAGTGAAGATATTCCACCATTGAAAGAGAGATTGGAATCAGGCCTAAAGCTTTCCATTAAAAATGATCACTTGCAGAAAATCAGCTACATTTTTCTAATGCTGAGTATGAACAAGAGGCAAGATGTATAACACGCTCAGAAGTGCGCTTCTTTGCAGAAGCAGTCATATCATCATGATGAAAACATAATATATGTGATGTTCACTACAAGCTAGATGGCTTTATCTCAGGAAGGTAAAATATTTAATGTGGAAAGTCATTCTTAAGTTGATGATGTCCCTTTATTCTAAATACATTTCGGTCCAGGAATTATAATGCTATGAAGAGCAACACTGTGAAAGAAGAGTAATGTAGTTACAGGTGGGTTTAGTGTGATTAAAGCTTTGTTCAGTAGGCTGGTTTTGCAGTAGCTACCATTCTACATCTGTTTACTATGTATTATTTTTCCTGAACAAAGCCCATTCATGATGAATGGGACTCTTGCATTATTTATTTCTCTGCAGCTTGCATAATAAGATGATGACACGGGTACAGTAACAATATGATGCATATTTTTACATGAAAGTACTCCACATAAAAATGACACAGAATTTGGAGCATTGTAGCTGTTATGGGCATCATTTTGTCATGTGGCTTGGGATCTCTCTCCTTCACCTCTGTTAGAGGAGTTACTCACTACTCTTTCGAAAACAGATGAAAAATTTGTTATATAACACAGTTGCATGGATAGTTTCATATAGAGCATTACACAGTGAATTGCATTGCATTTTACCAAAGACCAACTCCTAACTGTTTCTCCAAGGTTCACAAGTAACATGCCTCAAATGCAACAGTAGTTTCAGGAAATTCCATGGTAGGTGAATTCCAGAGTGAATTTTTCATGTAAGAATGTGATGTAAAGTCAAGGGAATGAGACTCTGAAGTGCGTGTAGATACTATAAAACTTAATGTACACAGAATTTCTATTTATGTTTCCCGTGGACTTGTAATAGCTTTGGCTCACTCGTGTAGCTTCCAAATTGCACTTCATGGTTGAAGAAAGAAAATGATTCTCTTACTCAGAGTTGCTGTGGGAAACAGGTTTGGGATCCAGTGTTACACTCACTAATATGTATAGAGCTACCAACAGTGCAGAAAAAACAGTCCTAAATTATCCAGAATTGTGAATAAATATGAAGATGGTAGGCAATCAGGCAGTCGCAGTCCTACATCCTAAAGTCAACTCTTACAGACCTTCTGGAAGGCACTTGCCAGGCTGTCAGCTCTGACACAGGTGGCCAGTGCAGCAAAGATGCATATCACTAGTGCCTGTGCCCAACGGTGAAGCCCACCAGTATTCTGCCATTGCACCTGAGAACTGTGCTAAAGCAAATGTGGAGTAAGCACTCAGGTCTCCATGAGTGGGAGTGATGTCAGAGGGGGTGTGGGCTAATGATAAAAGTGTAAAACAAGTTTCTGGGTGACTTCTTGCTACAAAAATTCAGAAAACAAGAACTAGGATTTCGGTACTGAATTGGAGAGAGGGAGGCTGCAGCACATAGATGTATGACGTGAAAGATCAGCATATACGGCTCAAATTGTGTGAAATCGAATGATAAGAAAAATACCCACCTCACTACTGTAAAAGAATATGACTATGATAAATCCTTTGTTTTCTTCTCTCTCTTTCTCTCTCTCTATGTATGTATATATGTGTGTGTGTGTGTGTGTGTATATATATATACACATATATATACATGCACACATATATATATATGAATGATTGATTTGCTTGGCTACCTTTTACTTTCCTCCACAAAAACGCTAATAAAAGAGATGACCCTGATGACTATTTCTGCCGAAAACCTCAGATAATCAAGTCACTCATCATTTAGACACCTACTTATGGATTTAAAATTCCTGTCTTTAGACTGCAAATTTCAGACCTCTGCCCACTATTCCAGATGTGCTCTGCCGCTCTGAGTGAACACAGCAGAATAAAATTTTTGTTTTAAGAGGGCACCCTTCAAAGAGAGTTTGGCCAAAATGCCACTGCGACATCTTGCAACAGTGAAAAATGATTCATCTTTTCTCTGTTTCCTAGCCAAGCAAGGTATCCATCCATTATTTCCCCCAAATAGGATATTCCTTTGTGCTACTAGCTCTGAAAGTTCTCTTTATCTTCATTAAACTGTCACGCCAGCTGACAAAGTTTTGTCATTGAACTCCAACAGTAGTGGTATTAACAAGTCCTACAAAGTTCTCTGATGTAAACAACATTTGTACAGTACCAGAAACACAGTAGGGGACGTCTCAGCTGGCTACTCAAGGATGTCAGCTTGTAGCCAGCTACTTATAGCTGCCGCGCTTTTAAATTGACAGAGAAATCAGACATGACTGCAATAGTGACTGGTATTCCACACCAGTTATTTCCTTACATACCTAGAGGTAGCACAGAAGCTGGGTGCTTCATAGCACATTTTACACACTTTGTGTGACATTACTCTTACTTAAATCTCCTTGGGTTTAGGTGGTAACATGCAGGAGGGTGTAGTTACAGCTAAGACAATCTGTGGCTGTTCTGGGCAGCTGACAGAGGATTCAGACTCAGGATATGAAAGGGGACCTGCAATTAAAAGAGCAAGACCAGCAGACCAGTTTCATGGATAACAGAAATCACCTGCACAGATGTGTATACCATGGATGCATGCTACTACATATCCTCCACCATAATTTGTTAGTGCTGAAAGATTTTGCCCAACTTTCCCTCCAGGAGCCTCTAAATTTTCCTTTCCCTCGCTCTGCATGGCTGGGAACGCTTCAGAGCGAGCTTCAGAGCTTCTCTGATCCCAAAAATCTTCTTAAGGGAGCTCCATTTTATAGTTGAGGCAGTGTGATCCCATAATTATTTTTTCCAACGAGTACTTTTAACACTATTCATACGAAAGGCTATTCCATCCTTTCGTTTGAAGATGTCAACTTGTCTTTCAAATGCTGTAGAGCAGGTCTGAATGGTACTCTTTCAGGAACACTAAGCTTTCTTTGCAAAAGTCAATTGGATTTGACTAGTAGAATTACTACAGACTACAGAACAACCAGTTGGAAAAAAAAAAAATCACTTTTCAGTGGCACCTTATTCTGTCTACTAAGGCCTTTTGTCAATATTTAAAGATATGGTGACATTCAAACAAGACAAACTGTACTGATTTTACCAAGAGATATATTACAACTCCAGCTGTTTGTTGCTATCATTTTTCAACATGCAATAGATCCTCACCAAAACAAATAATGAAATTTGAATAGCTGAGATTTAATCATCCTTTCAGCCTCTCAGATTTAAATAGTCCTTCCATATGTGCTATAAATTGAACAGTTTTTCTTTATTTATAAGATACACATTTGATCAAATAAGAGATAGTAAACTAAAGCAAAATAAATGGTCTTTAGTCTTAAAATCTGACACAGAAAGAATAGAAAGTTCTGGAAAATCCTCAGTAGAATACACATTCATTTGGATTTATTTTTGTCCATCATGCTTACATTAGGGATGTATTTTTGAGGATGGATGGTGAAATAGTGCAGCAATGTTAAAACTTTTGCTATTATTATAGTAGTACATGCTAGTGTTTTTAGCTGTTGTTGAGAGAAAGAGTTTTGATGTCCCCTCTCTGCTGCTCTCCAAAAAAAATAAGAAACTGAACATATTCAAAAATGTTTACAAATTAATAGCAGATATTTCATAGCAAGGAAAATGAGGAGGAGAGCCTGGAGGTGAACTGGAAGAGCTAGGAAAAAACTTAAGTACAAAATGAGGTGAGGGCATCGAAAAATAAACTTCAGATTTATAATATTAATAGTAGTAGAAATATTCAGACTGACATGCATGCAAAAACATTTGAAATTCTGAGTTCTAATATATACATTTGCTTGAGTGTATTCAGGGCATTGCGTGTGCTATGTGATAAATAGAAGTGGGATGATTTCCACATATTGTAGAGAAAAGATTCTCTTTCCTGTACTATTGTCATTGTAAATACATGCAGAGCTGTATGGTCTGAAGTTCAAGATCCCTTGCTGCACCCTAAAAAAATCCTCATTTTACTGTCATTTTGTGATTAAGTCTGCCAACCATTTCCTCCAAGTCACCCCATCTGCCCAAAATCAACCACTGATCACCAGTTTAGCTTTCTCAATTTAGGGGAAAAATAGAATTATTTTTTCACTGCCTTCTGCCCAAGCCTCTGGCAATCACATCAACAGTCCCATCTGTTCTTTTTCCAGCTTAATCCCACCCAGATCTCTGATTTCAGGATTCACAGTTTAAAGGGAGCATATGCAATATGTATAATCAATGCCTTTACTCCATTTACTATACTTGCACAGAAACACAACTTTCTTTCTCATACACACACATGCACACATAAACATATAAAGTCTTCTCATTCTAAACATATCTTTTCTTAAATGCAAAAAATGCCCAGGCACTGAGGTATGTTCTGCCAGTCATACCTCCAGCTTGACTGAACATTGCTATCGTGATGAATTTGCTTAGGAGCAGAGATGTCAGAACTGTTAAATCACGGGGCCTGACAACATATGCTGTAGATTTTCAGAGCTGAGCTGGAGGCAACAAAACAAAATGTCTATACATATGTCTTAAAGTTGTCATCTTGCATCAGGTCTCACCATTCTAATATTAAGAAGCAAAGATAGTTGCTCCATTATTGAGCATCATTGAGGAAATGGAGTTTCCATCAGAAACTATATTTTGTAGCTTCTCACAAATGAGAACAGAGAGGAAGAACAAAGAAACAAAAAAATCAAAAACAAGTTGGCCTCAAAATGTGTGGGAAGCTTCTGGGACCACAGCTGAGTTTATCTCTAGTACCTGCATAAAATAAGTGGCTGAGCTATCTTAAACTAGGTCCATTAAACAGGAACCAGAAAGTTTAATTTCACATCATAGCAGAAGAAACAGTAAAGAATATGGCAAATAAAACACGTATGAGTAGAATTTCCCAGCCAAAATCTAGGGTGATGCTGATGATATCACTATAAGACTTAGCAGTGGGTGTGAGAAGTCCAGCTCTGATGCTCAAAGTAACTCTTAAACGCAGTAAACTTTCAGCTTAGGTAGAGTTTAAGTCTTTAGGCTGTTTCTTGGACTTACCAGCTACCAACGCTTCATAAAGCAGCTCAATAGGAGGAGATGTTGTTCACACCCAGAATCCACAGTGAAGGGATATACCACATAGCGTTAATCTGTTAATACCTCTCCTTACATGCTGGTCAGTGCTGGTCTCTGTGGCAGTTTACATGAAAACGCCAAGGCAAAAAACAAAACAAAACAAAACAAAACAAAACAACCCTGACTTGTAAAAGTATCTTGAACATTGTTAGTAAGTATCTTAAAATACCCTAGAAGTAAAGAGAAAATCATAAGAGTCAGCAAGTGTCATCTTGCATGGATACTTTGCAAACCTTTGTTTCCTCTTGCCTTGTTTTTTGAAAAAAAACAAACGGGTCTCACATGGTTATGGCCTCCAAGTTTACCTCCAAGTATGCATAATAACCACTCGCAGAAGCAGTACCTCTAAACTCAGCTGAATGATCCAGTCAGAAGTGCAAGAAAGAGGCTGCAAGCTGTTTTCATTCACCCTGTCCTACAGTGACGTGGTTTACAGAGTAAACTGTATATGTCCTGATGGTCCTTCAGGGCTTTCCCAAAATGTTATTCATGCTGCTGGAAGGATGTAAGATTCCCCCATGATATGCTTAGAAAGCAGAAAACTGAACAATCGCTATCTGTTGAATCATGTGCCATTTCCTGTTATGCATGTAGGATTTTCTTTAAAAGGTGATTATGTGTTTTTTTGGAAAAGAACTTTTTGAGTTTGAAATCTTATGCATTATCACTGGTGCATTTTTGCTCTTTGCAATTCTTCCAGTTCTTACATGACTTGGGGGAAACACAAAGTTTCACATCAAAGACAAAGCCTGGATCTCAAATAAAATATGGAGACTTTACTTACACTTGTTGCCAGAGAGGCACTTAAAAGATATCACTAGTTACTTACTTCTCTTGAGAGTCCAGTTAGTTTGACATTCAAGATATAGCACATATCGAGGCTTCCTGACTGAAGGAACAAACACTAGTTGAACGTTTAAATTGGATTTCTAAGGCAACACTGGCTCAGAAACTGTTGCTGTTTGGATCCTGATTCAAGTATTCCTGTCAGATACTGTGGCTTTAGATCAGTCTTTCAGGAAATAAGAACATGAAAGTTTAGAACAGTTTAATTTTTCTTATGAATTTCATGCTAATGTAGCCACAATGCCTGGTCTTACTTAGGAAATCTGTGTTTGATTTCCAGCTCTTTTTCTGACTCTCTGTGAGAGCCTGCCAAAACACAAAACAAACAAACAAACCACACATAAAAACGAAGGCCTCACTCTTTCTACCTGTAAAACAAAGACAACTTACACTGACCCACATTGTAAAGTGTTTAAAGATTTACAAAAAACAAGTGATATAGAGAAGGGAGAGGCCACTGTCATTTTTTTGTTTCTTAAAAATTACTGTTACATTTTTCCCCTTGCTAATGCATCATTTTAACTTCTCGTCCATGTGAAAGACTACACACATGTTCTTACACAGTCACAAAACCTTTCTCTCTCCGAAAACCTACTTGCTGCTAAACCACAACACAAAATAAACAACTTCTTCGGCCTTCCCTGTACCCATTCCATCTTCCTTTGATACAGGTTTTCCAAACCCTTCCTCTTGAAAACACTACTTAATAATTTGGGGGATCAGACCCTACATCGTATTGCCAAAAGCACTTCCTGAATGCTTCAGGCACTAATAAGGCAAAATGTGGAACTTCACCCACTGACCTTTTCTTACACCGCTCCGGAAATCCTATGGCCAGTTGGTAGATCATATAGTTCCCTTGGGACTACGCCTCCTGGTGGTCCTTCCATGTAACCCACATCAGAAAGGCATTTATGCCTCCAGCAGCGCTGATTTGAGTGGAATGTAGGCCTCTGGATATCGCTTCAGACAACGGCCTTGTTGTAGCTAAAGAGAACTAAAAAGATCACATTTAACACACTAAAAAGAACACATTTATTCACAAGGATTGTGCTGCACTACAACTGGTCCGATTTTTATTTCCACCCATCTACTTCATTCCCACAGTTGAAAAAAGCCTTCAAGTAGGTGTAAATTAAGCTGACACCACCTATGTAATGTGAAAGGCTGCTGTGTATGAAAACTATTTCTATGTCTAACATGAAATTTTGTTGTATTTTGGGTACAAAGGATAGACCATGAAAAACTGCAGTGAAACAGTTATTTAAATTAAAGCAAACTGTCCTTGAATGGGTGGAACATATCCTTCACTGGGAGAAGCTGGTGGAGCTGCACCAAACTAAAGGAACTAATTCAGAGCACCTGGGAACCTGGTGTGAGAGGCGAACAGGCACAGGTGAGGGCTGGAAGAATTCCTTTTGAGATGTTTGCAACAGCAGGATAAGCTGGGGAGTCAAAAATAAAAAGAAGCCACTTGATTCACATTCACAAAGCTAAACCGAAAACATTCCTCCTCCTACCTCTAGGGCACAGGTGTATCTTCTGACAGGGGTTTGTAAACAGTACCAGTGTACACAGACCATGAAATGCCATGAAGTATCTACTGCTCTTTTTTTCTGCTTTCCTCCTCACTTTGTTCTTGTCTACAGGCAAAATTCATTGCACGATACAGTGAGAAATCTCAGAAATTATATTAAAAAAAAGTAAGATGAGAAAGAAAACAGCTTGAAAAATAATAGGGGGGAAAATAGCCATTACAGTAAAATAAACCCCAGATTAGCTACTGTTGTTAGCATCTGCCCACATATGGGGGCAGTGGGAGCACATGGACCACTGCCAGCTCCTGTCACCCCACCATAATCAAGCAGTTTTATCAAGTGAGGGCCAGTCTTGCATCCAACAAAATCGAAGAAGAGTGCATAATATGTTTACAGGTCGCAGCAAGAACACTTCCATTTACCAGGAAATGAGAATAGAGCTGTGCTGTGTCTTTGACAAGAAATTGCCATTTCTTTGTAGGATCTGGTCCTTTGCCAACGTTTCCTCTAAGTGCATCTTTCTTTTGGACTGCAGGAGGAATTGTCACTGGTCCAAAACAACATACTTAAAGTGTAATATGCCAAGTGCCTCAAGTGGCCCAGTAAGCCAAAACATGCATTTAGAAGACTGGCTACTCAAATAAACAGGGTTATTTTTGCTAATCAGGAGGCTCACTAATGGTCTAGTTCATTAAAATAATGCCTGAATTTGTACTTTCATCTTCCAAAATTACTGCATTTTTATTCCAGAATCAAATAGCCTAAACATCTTTTGTTTTGGTTTGGTTTCTTTATAAACAATTCTGTGGGCAGCTCAGCTGGCATGTAGATGAGTTAAAGGTTTAGACTAGCAAGAAGGCAAATCTGGAAATCCTATTTGGACTGCAGAATAGTACTGTCTGGCACATGAAGGCGTTCATTATGGGCTCGGGGCTGGAAAGTACATGAACCTGGATTCAGATCAAGGCCAAGTCCTGGTGAGGAAAGGCAAAGTGATCTAGTGATTTTTAAATGGCACTGTTACCACACATGATTACAAAGATGTTCACTGGAAGTAGTATACCTTTGTATTATACCTTATTGTCTCACTTAAGGTGTGGACCAAGCTACTCTTCAGGTTTGGCATCCTTCAGGTTCAGCATCCTTTAGCAGATTTCAGGCCAGTGGATTTCAACACCTAACCCTTGCTCTGTAGAAGAAAGTGGTTCTGGGTTTATCTGGATCATCAAGGTGGCAAGGGACCTTAGCAATGCTCTTCTGCTTATTTTAAAATAAAAGAGGTGGGGAGCTGCAAACATTTTCAAACCTCAGGTTCACTTCTTACATTTGCCACTCAATTGCTCAACATTCAATTCATTGCTGAAGTGCTGAATATTTCCACAAACTCTCTTTGAGGGAAACTTTCAACAAGGTGGGTTCACAGCTGAAAACATCTCACAGTTCCAGTACTGATCCAAGAAACTGCATGCTTATAATGAGTCTGTACATGAAAGCATGGAAGCTGTTTTTAAAGAGGTCCTGAAAGCTGCAACCAAACCTCTTGCAGGCAAAACAGGGACCATTTAGATTCAAAGAGATTATTTAGATCTGTCTTGGTACCCAATGCAGAGGATACTTAAGTTTGGCAGCTTCTTCCAGAAAACAAACATCAATATACAGATGAGAACTTAACTTGGGATAACAACATTTTTGAATACTCTAAGAAGGGGACAGCAGTCTCAAAGTATTTCCTCTAACAATAAATTGGCACACTCATAGCTGCAAGTTAATGACATTTTCTGTTTGCTTAGGAACTACAAGTTCAGCAGGAGGACAATTCAGACAGACCCTTCTCTTTTGCTAGTGCTCTCAGATGAGTTCTTGTCATGTTTAATATTGTTCTGCTAAAGCTGCTCAGTTAATAGCTTATAGGGGCTGGCACTCACCCAGTTTGAAGAGAGATTGTTTTACACTGTTGTGAATGCTTATTGAGCATAATGTTGGGATTTTTTTGGTTAGCTGTTTTTGTTGCTGTCTTTTCATTACAGCACTCACATTGAGGAAAAAGCTTGTATTTAATGAAAAAAAACAGTAATTCAAAAAATCTCTATCAGGTTCAGGAGTATTGTGTTTCTCTAAATTAACGGTCTTCAAAATAAGTGCAGAAAACAGAGTCAGTCAGAAAGGGTAACATTCAAAAGCTGTGTATTTGCAAAGAGCTGTTTTCTGCTGTATACTGATGCTATTTATGTGTGTTCCTGGACGATTAAATTTACTCACTGAAAACTCAGAATCTCAGTCTTCCATGTGGAAAAAAACAGAGTTTCCATCGTTTTGCTTACCCTTTTTTAGAACATGATATTGCAATTGAATTGACATCACTGAGATTTAGGCATGGCTGTGAAAATCCAGCCCTTTTGAGAGCACAAAAAAAAAAAAAAAAAAAAGGGAAGAAGAAAAAGTAAAAAAATGGAGATTGAAACATGTATCTTTGGAACAGTCATCTAGCCTGCAACTACCTATGTAGACTGAAAATAAAAAAGAGAAAGTCTATGCAAACCTTTTAAAAATATCATCAAACTATTTTAGCTACAGCCCATCAAACTCCAACTCTGATTTGAAAATTTTACTTTCTTTAACATTGCTTCATCAAATGCATAACCAGTTATTTAATATATTTCAAAATTTGCTATTCAGGTTAAATATCCTTTGGAAATCATGTTCTGGCTACAGATGAGGAAAAATATATATAATAAAACTCGCTTATTATGGGGAGAGCATGGGTGTTGAAAAGAGATTTGAACGTGGAAGTTCCTTCTGAGAATTAACCACACTATCTATTCATCTCATACTGAGATCATAACTATGGAAATCAGAGCCACTGTGTAATGCTCAGCTGCATGGCTGTATCGCAGAAGATGCAGCCTCTGCTGGGGCCTTCACCTTAAAGCATACCCTTTGCTACAGCACTCTAAATCTGCCTCTGTCACATTCTTTGCACTGAGGTATACGATTCTTTATTCATCTGCAATGAATTTCATAGCCATTCGTCTCTGAATCTGGTGGTTCTCTTCCCCATTATTCCACTTTCCTAGCATTAAGACATTTGCTGGCTTGAAGTATTACTTCCACCAGGCTTCATCACCTGTGTCACTCATATAAAAGAAAGACAGAATCCAGAATGTATGCCTAATATCTCTAGCCAGACCACCTTTTTTAACCATTTTTTGTTTGTTTTCTCCTTTTTAACCATTTTCAAAATCTGACGAGCCAGTCTCACATTTATGTCACAGCTCACCACCTTAGACATAAACTTGTAATGTGTCACTCTGTCAGACATTTACTGATAATCTAAGCACTGTATATACTATACTGGCCTGCTCTGGCTGTAATAGTCACAACAAATTACGAGGCAATGAAGCATAGCACTCCTTTCCAATACTGTCTGTCTTTGGTCCAGCTGTGCTTTTCCAAATCCCCAATATTAGATCCTTTCAAAGAGTTTCTGAAACTTCTTTTTTATCTCCTTGCAGTTCTCTGAGGTGCTGAGCTACACCTCCTTCTTTTAGCCCTTTGCTCCCCTCCTCAGTCTCTGTGGTTTGCCTTCTATACTCACAACTGTTTCCAGCTCCTTGCAAGTCAATAAAACTTCTAGGTCACAGTGAATCTACTTTGCCTGGGTTCCTGCACCATGCTAGCAAGCACAATAACTGTTAGCCAGATATTTCAGAAACACCTATTGCTCTCATAAAAGCTTTCCAGATTCTTGCTCTGACATGAAAGAAAGAATGTAGGATGATTTTTTTTTAATTATCATTCCTAATTTCACCCATATTTTGAATACAGAACAAAACCATAGTACTTATCACAAAAAGTAAATAACAGTATCAAATGTTACACATTATCAAACTCCTAGAAAAAGTATGTGACTGAAAATATCAATAGATACTACCATAGCTGGAGCAATACTATGGAGACTGACAGCCTTCAAGCTTAAAAGCAAAAAATTTCCTGTCAAAAGAGGGAAAAGAACAAAGCTAGATTTTTTTTTCCCACCTATCCTATGCTAAATAAAAGTGGATGAGGAGCATGGTGTCTGAAGCGCTTTGCAGAGTAAAGCTCTCCAGATTACCTTCCTTAAATTGTCTAGGTTCCCTCCAAAAGCCCTTGAAGATCCCTTCCCAGCCTAATATGTGGGTCTAAATAAGTAGAATGAATCATTCTCTCAAGAAGAGAGGCTCAACAATCCCTTAAAATAATAATAAAATTAAAATAAATAAATAAATAAAGGACTTAGATGATTAGTTAGGTATTTAAATTTTAGCTGGTGAAAATCAGGTGGAATGAATTACTGTATGAAACTGCCAGGAAGAATTCCTCCTAAAAGTCCACCAAATCCTGTCTCTTCCTAAACTGCTAGAAAGGTACCTTTTAGACATTTCCCACTGCGGTATGTCTGGATGGGCCACAGCCATGTTTTGGGGAGGTATCATTGCTCTTTTGCTTTGACAGAGAGACAAAGCCAGCGCCCGGAGCGGGGTATGTCCACAGTGTTGCAGTTAAGAGCAAGGGAGTGCTCCGTGGGACCCCACCTACAGAGCACTACTCTTAGGGTTTTTTCTTCCTAACTTTTAAATTCTTCCTCTGACCACACTTCCCTTTGCTGACTCTATTCCGTTTTTTATTGGCATCATTTCTGTAAAGTGGTAAATAACAAGCCATCAGGGTTCCCTTCCTGAAATTTATCTTGTCAATACATCCCTTGCCCTGCACATTATGTATCATTTGATGTTGTCTAGCTGGTGTTAACTCCCATAAAGCTATTGTGAAATCACTGATGGAGAAGGATTCTGGTCTAGCTAGATCATTGATCTCTTTCCTTGTAGCATTTTTTCCTATAGCTGGCATGCACCAGCAAACAGCTAAAGAAGCACAGTAATGTTAAACATCTTGCCTAAAGATCTATGTGTGTTTCATAGATGACTGAGACACTGGAGATATTTATAAACCTACCTGGCAAATAAACTCCATTTTAAAAAATACAGGCACAACAACAGCTACTCTTGTAGATTACAGAGAATGTAATTAAGGAGTCTCAGGGGTCCGACAAGTTTCTTGCTGAGAAAAAAGAACACAATGTCTTGCAAAAGCCTTTTGCCTAGAGTAGCTTGACACATCGTGCTATTTTCCTCTGAATTTTATGCTGTCATTTAAACATAAGAGCATAAACCTACTGACTTTCTACAAAGCTTTTAAAATTTTAATGCGTATGAAAAACTTCTCTGTTGCTTGATAAATTGTTCCAGATTAATGTAAAATAAATCTTGGTGTATGCACCATGCACAGAAAAAAACGAACCCACAGCTTTGTTTTCCTTGCAGCTCCTAAAATCCTGTGTGATTTTCGCTACTACCAGATAGAATATGACAAGATAACTCCCCAAGAAAAAAAGAAACCCAACCAAAAAATGTTTAGCAAGAAAATCAAAATGTTGCTAGAAGTAATAAATCAACAGATGTTGGGGTTTTCATCATAGTTTTCACATTAAAGGATTGCAAAAAACAATGGCTGTCTAAGTTATATCTAAATTAAATTAAGTAGTGATTTGCAGAAAAGATGCAGCAATAGCTTGGAACACCAAGAATTAGATTAAATGAATGAAATATGCATACCAGTGACCTCCTCATCCCTTACATACTACAAAAATTCTAAGAAAAACCACATTCATTTATTATATTTAATAAGATATGCAAGTATTTTATGGAACAAAGATTCTTATAAGTATAGAAATATTTAACATTAATTCTATTCCCCATTGTATTAGTTTTAATATTCAGTATCATGTTAATATAAAATTAAAACCTCAAAACCACATTATTAAACCAACTACACTATTAGATATATAAAACATGTTTACTCTACTAAGAGAGAAAAAGACAACACATAAATATAAGATGAATAGTCAGGCACCTCTTTATTCTTTTATAGATGTTTTCAGAAGCGCCATGTAGAGCTGTTCGAAAGTTCTCAGAATGTATTGTTCCCATTGAACAGTTTCAACACAACTTTAGGAAGCAGTAAAATCACCTCAAAGTATTTCACCTTAAAGTATTATAAGCTAAATGTTTATAACATGCCTTAGGATTCTCAAAAACAAACAAACAAACAAACAAACAAACAAAACCATAAAAACCCCTACAGAACTGCTTAGAGCTTTCAGATAAACAGCATTTCAGAAGTGGCAATGTTTAGACTATTTATTCATTATTTAGAGTTCATTAAATCATTCTGAAAAACAAACAAAAAAACCCTTGCCTTTTTATGCATTCTTTAACCAAATCTAATTTTCAGCAAATTCTGAAATATATATGATTTTGACAAATAAGCATGCTACTGGTGGAGGAAGACAAAATCTATTATCACATCAGCGCAATAAGTCATAAGGACAAATCCCCTGAAGTCTGCTACTCAGTTGAGCAGTTATGTACACACAAGAAGTGCTTACAGAGTCAATCCTTAATCATATGCTGAAACAAAACAGTGTTTCTCTGTTTTCTGAAACCTGAGACAAACAGCTAGCTATTTAAAATTGCCATAACTGAAAGATCATGGAATGTGAAAGTACTGTAAAATGATTCTGAATGTGGAATAAGCAGTGAATTTAAGATTTCTGGAGCTAGCAAAATAAGTTCAGCAATGTACTTCCCAGACAGAAACGCATTTTGGAGAGAGAGTCTGGAGGCAAAGTCCTCAAAGTGATACTTGGGAAACTATAGGAGAAGAATAAAGTCACTCTTCATCTTTTCACAGTTCATTTCAGACACATTTATGTGTATTAGTATCAAAATACTGTAAGAAAATGCTTTGTCTGTTTTCTTCAAACAGCATAAACAGCCACCCCTGAAAAAACCCTTTTTCCAATTCCTTCTTTTCTTCACAGAACTTTAGCCAGCAAACTTAACAAATATTACCTCATTTTAAACATCTTAATTTGGTTTTATTTTATATTTTTGCTCAATCTTGCATCCTTAAAAACAAGTGCTTTGGGAAGGTTTTTGTTAGCTCATATTTGCATTCCATGAGGAACCTACAAATTTTACTTGGTTATCTCAATACATTAGCTTTGTCCAATAGTAAACCCAGCAATATTTTCCTTGGGAATTGTATTGTGCAGCATTATTTTCAGCAGGTCCAGGGTGTACTTGCTTTCTTTGAGTCTTCTGGGAGGTTATGACTGTTTCACTTTCTCAATGTTTCCTTACATAATACATGCATATTTTAATAAAAATGCATGCATAAAGTGTTCATAGCAGCACACGCTTAGGAGAGAAAACGTATGTGTCAAACTTTCCTTTCTTTTATATGGGTATGACTCAATGAACTTCAGTGGTGTTCCTCCTGACATCTGCCACTGGAAATAAAACCTAAATTAACTCCCTTTTTCCCTCCCACGCAGACTGCTTATCTACTAACTGAATGATTAATCACCATTTCACATTACCGTTAGCCATTCCTGTTTGTAGACATTCTTTGCAACACTGGTGACAATTTATTATTATTATTTTCTTTCAGAAATCATTTCCTTTATAGTTTCCGCAAACAAAAAACAAAAACAAAAACAAAAAAAAAACCAGGAAGGATAGCAAAAAAAAAAAAAAGTAAAAAGAAGAAGGAAAAGCCTTACAGGATTAAATTGTTCTCACAGGGTTAAATAAACCTAAGTGTTTTCTTTACCTGACTTACAGAAGTCAAGCAAAGGCGTGGTGATACCCAGCGCCTCGCAGAGCTTGGGAAGAGCCGCCGAGGCAGCCTCGTAGCTCCTCTCTGTGCAGTGCTTGAGACCTGTCAGGGGAAACCAGGAACCAGCCTTATCGAGCTTTAATGTCAACCTCGTGTTACGTCCGCAGCAGGCTGCATTAGACGGGTGGCTGCAAGTTGAGAGGAGAGAGTAAAAAATGGCTTTCCCCTCTTACCAACGAGTTCAAATGTTCATCCTGTCCTTTCTGTGAACCCACTATTTATGGCAAACTCTTTTAACCTATATATAATTCATGAAGAAATCCGTACGGAATAACATTACAGATAGATGATTGTGTGGCAGATTTTTAGAATCAAGGAAGCTTCAAGTTTCCTATGCTCATGTCACTGGAGTCAGAAATGTATGCTGTTATCGTCAACCTAAAGTAAGCCTCCTGTCACAGTATCTCGAAGAAAGTAAGTATAAGTAAGCTACAACAAATACATGCTTTGCCAAATTGTTTTGCATTATTCAGCCTGCATTCATAGGTAAAAAAATACATTAAAAACCAACCCTTTGCATTTCTCAATTTATTTTTTTTTTATAGTATAGCTAAAGTTTGCTGTGATTGTACTGGGGTACACTGTGATTGGGATTACTGAAGAATATGGTGCTACAGCAGTTCAAAAATTCGTAATAAAAGTTTGTAGAATATTTTCATCAATCTTATATCCATATTTTAGTTCTCTTTTTCTATCGAGAAATCTGGAAGTGATTAAAAACATCTCTTCACATTAATTAAATAATAGGGTTTACAGAATTTGACCTCCAAATTCATGCAAATTTTCTCTTCATATTTCCTGTGTGCTATTTATGTCCACACTATACCAACCAACACCTTTCACATTTAATAAAACATATGAAGAATAATTCATGGTTTATACTACATCTAGTGTGAAATACAACTGAACTGATCCCAGATGTAGCCCCCAGTACTGTTTCATTACCACATCCCTCATCTATTTTTCAGTCCATATGATAGTGCTCTTCCCCATATAAAATTGAATTAACTGTCTTAATAAAGGGAAAGCAAAGAAGAATTATTATTACTAATAGTGCAGCTAATCATCTGAGGAGGAGGTATTCTCAGTGTAAATAAATTAAAATTTAAAAAATAATGAGATCTGCTAATGGATTTTATCCCTGTCAATTAATAGTATTCTAGAAAAATCTGTAATAAAAGAAAAATATCTTTGCTTATATGTTATATAAATATCCCAAAGTATTATAATTATACCCCATGGAAAGAAGTTCTGAAATGAAATACAAAATGTTGCTGCTAATCAAGGAAAAATTACCATTTCATTTACGCACTGTAAGACTTTTAAGCCACAAATATCTCCACGAGCAGTTGAAGGAATGACCATTCACCTTGTCAGAAGGTCGTAATTATTCTACATGACACAAGCTTTCGTCCCAGTCCTGGAAACTCCTGCCCACAGGCATAATTTTATTGCTTTGCTGCTTTACTACCATTGAAATCATATGCATGCTGTTTCTCTCTCTCTGTCTCTTTCTCTGCATCTTATTAGCTATCAAATAATAAATATTACACCATATGTTACCTGATGTCTATGGCTATAATATTTTCAATAAAAATAGATGTAATTCATTCATTTTATGATTGGTATTATTTTAGAAGGCAATTCCATGCACAAATTAAGTAGACAAAGTTCATAAACAGAAGTAATGTTCCTTGTTTCCCTGTTGGAAGATGTGTTTTAGCATTTTGCTTGCAATATCAACTGCAAAGCTCATAATGGCACCAAAATTAATAGTTCATAGTCCATTTTATATGCTGATATTTAATTAATGAGCGTATAGTTTCAAGTGCACATTATATTTTCTAAATGTATTACTCATATTGCTGAATATCACTTGATAGGCATCCAGAGGAGTCATTTTATGAGAACTCTCAGTTAAATAAATAAACCCCCAACTTTGCAGGCTGCTTTGCATGCACTTAAGCTCTATGCAGTGGGTTCACAAATGGAACTATGCAAGCAATAATCACAGGAGCTGGAACCATCTACAGAATTTTCTCTTGAAAACTGACTTCAGAAGAGTTAGAAAGGATGTTGTGAGTGTAATGGAAAGAAAGCAGTTGTCAGAGCAAGGCCAGTAACTATTTGTGTGAGTCAAATGCTCAGGCAAGCTCAGGGACATTTTATTTTTGAGAACATGTTGAAGTTCATGAAGACGGTGAAATATGGATCGTGGAAGGAAGTGCCTTCACTCATATCTACACAGAAACGAAAGCCTTTTAAATCTCCTCTGAGTTAACCTTCATGAAGGAGGCTTAGCACACCCATCATATTTAACTAGGTTTGCCATTGCTGATAGATCAGGAACCTACCTGGTGTTTGATACTAATACCTTCCCATATAATTTCATTACCTTCTTCTCCTCAGGTAATTCTCTGAGGTATTCACAAAGCTATTTTAATAACACTTATATATCTGCCAGCGATGTTCAATGAAGTGACACATGCACATTTTAGAGAAAACAAACCCACACTTTTTTCATTAGTCAAAAGACATGACATGACTGAAGGTTCATGGATTTTAGTCCTAAAAAAAGCCATGATAGCTATCTATTCTTACTTTTGGCGTGATCCATGACACCTAATTTCCAATAATGATTCCTGCATTGTGTGGATGAGTTAAATATCATTTAGCTTAATCTGCTAGAGAAATGGGTATAATAAGAGCTGCATATACTAGGAATAAAAAGAGACTTCATGACTGTTACCATAATGGCCCTACTAAACACTGTATTTAATATTTGGCTGATGATAAAAAAGGAATTGATATGCTCTTTAGAAAAGCCTTAGTCAGCTTGATTATGGTATGTTAAGAAATAACAGAGTCTGGCTATTTTTTTTTTAAATGTAGATGAATAACTAGATAAGAAGTATACCAAATTCTACTGCTAGGCAAAACAAAAAACAAACAAGAAAACCCCCAGACTTTTTTGGGGGTAGACATTTAAAAGGACTAATCAAAAACCTGATTTCCATTTGCAGTTTCACCAGCTGAGGTACAAGTTGTTTTCTTTTGTTAAAAATGTTTTGTCACAAAAAGCTGAAAAAAAATTAACAAAACACAGCTGAAGGTCATTTTCATCTTTTTTTCCAATAAAAATGTCTACTAAAATGAAAATCTTGCACAGGATTATTTATTTTGTCACCAACATTGACAAAACAGAAACATTTATTTTGTCAAAAATCTGTTTTTCTCAAAAATATATTTATGTTTTTTTAAAAGGAGATTGAAAGGAGAATTAAAAATCAAACCTTAAAGTAACATTAAACACACTACAAGCAGGTTACCTGAGTAATAGACCATTCTTTTTATTCTATTGTCTGAAGCTGCTTTAAAAAGGATTAGCAGCTCCTCACATCTTACAAGCTGCAGAATCAATTGAGCCACTTAGGAAGAAGAGGTATTTCCATACCCTGCCTTTACCCTCGTGCTCAGATTCCACTTTGCTGAGTACATTAAAAATGTACAGACAGATAGCTCAGCAGATAACAGCAGGTGAACTCCTGGCCCCATTACAGTCAATGGGAGGTCTGTCATGATATCAAAGGCGCCAGGATTTCACCCTCTAACTCTTCTTTCCCATCCTTCAGAAAAGCACTTTCACCCACCAAATCTAATGGCAAAGCAACTAAAAGTTTTGGACAATTCTGAAGTCCACACTGTAAACTTAAATTTCACGTTTTTTTGGAGACGCACTGGCAGCTTTCAAAGTGTGGATTATCAGTCAGCCTTCTGCAGTTGACAAAGCAAATCAGAACAAGTAAAGTTGAATGTGTGAATAAAATACAAGTTAAAAGAATGTAGTAACAACTACTAAGATGCCAAGAAAATTTCTGTATTTAAATTAGACATCTGTGCCCTATTTTTAAATATTCATCATTGTAAGTGATTCAGCATGTTCCCCACTCCTGTCAGAGCACACATATTTTAAAACCTTTTTAGCTTTAACACCTTCACTACCATATGCATTAACATAAATTGCCAGAAGATTTTCTACCCTAAAACCTATTCATGTCTACAGATTTCATCACTAGCATAACAGAGTCATGATGTTTCACTAGCTTGGTAGCTGTGGTCAGGATTTCACACTGAAAACAGAAACTGCAAAGAAAACTTGTTTTTCAGAGCCTGCATAAGAAAATAAACTGTACTATTAAAATAAAATATGAGGAAATACGTAGTTCAAACACATGATCAAGCAGGAGATATGGTGTTCTTCCCTTACAGCTTGCCAGTTCTCATATATGTGTTTCTGATTCACAGGCACCACCTAAGATGGGAGCAAAATTACCCTGGACTGGCTACAAATAGAAAATCATTCCTGAATAGGGGACAAAATCCAAAAAGCTTGTAGGGTATCCCAAACAACCAGAAATGAGAGGAGAGGAAATGTTACCTGTTTATTTCAGAGGCAGTTGGATGGAACTGTGCTTAGAAATAAATGAATAGATGAATAAAACTCTGGATGACATTCATTGTCCTCTTTTATGTAACAGTTCTTTCTGGCTTTGCAGTCTGTTAATTTATGTGTTATCTGAAATGCAGGGGGGGAAATGAACTTATTACAATAAGTTTGATGAATATTCCAACCCAAAAGCTAACCAGAGTTGACATGTGTTACATTTTATAAAGAAGGCAAGATCCAAATGCCTGTGGGTTAATTAAAGTTTCTGTCAAAGAATGATGAAATGATTTGGGATTGGGGAGCAATTGCATTCAGTACATCAAAAGTTCATGAAAAGCCAATAAAGCAGGGAACTAAACTTGATTAAAAAACCAAAACAAACAAAAAACCCTTTTGATTAGTCTTGGGCCATAGAAAAGGGCACAAACCCAACTCATGCTTCTGTCTGAAAACAAAGTAGTGATTGAAATAACAAAGATTTTACTTGCTTTCATGAAGCCACAATAGCAGAAAATATCTGTTGTCAACAAACTGGCTGCAAGCTTGTAAACAAAGGGAACATTTGGATGCACCTGCCAAATGAAGATCAACAAACTCGGATACTTTATGGATGCATCTTGAGCCTAGCGAGGAATGCTGTACATCTGTTAATAGTACATGTCATATATGTCACGTACTAATAGGCCTGGAACCTTGCCTTTTGCTAAATTAGAAAGTTGTCATGGTAGATCTCGCCATCTAGGACTGACGAACCTCCACACTGAATCTCAAACAGCATTAGACAAAGATACCAAGAAGCATCTACCCATTGAGTTAGGTGTGTTTTTATTCCAAGAGACTTGTATAAATCAACAATTCGGAGGAGAAAGTGAAATTAAAGGATTAAGACAAGAGACAGTCTTACTTTGATGCACAGATTTCACTACAAAACTCTCATTAACACCAAAAACAAAGAATATGGATTTACTGTTTGCTGATTCAGAGAAGGTGATCTGTGTTTGCTCTGTTTGCATCTTGGAAAAATACACACTGAATGTTTGTATTTAGCTTCCCCTTCTTAGATTCACTTAGTTGTTACAGAAATAGCTTATGTTTATCTCCCTGAAGATTCTTGAAGTTTGCTTAAATCACTGAGGATAGGCAATTAAGGAGGCTAATTGTATTGCTGAAAACAATAATTAGGCTTTTTCTTCTTTCTTTGCTTTTTGTTTCTTGTTTTGGTCCTTTTATTGTTTCACCAGAGGTGGAAGTCAAAGCAGCAAGGCTGTTATCGCAGTGAAGTGTTTTAATGCCTATCCAATAAGATATGCTCTACTCCGTCAGCTTCTTGGCTTGAATAGATGCCATACGATTTCCATATCTCATCATTAAAGTCTCATAATTTATGTAGAAAGAAATGAAACCATGGTAAGGTTCTCAACAATTTGACAATAAATGTGATTAACTCCAGTCAGTATGTGAAATACTTAAGAAAATGGTGCCAGCAGTAAGGCAGAGGAAGATGAAGTGCTCTCTGAGTTATAGGTTTAGCACTTATCATGTCTATATCATGATCCACAATCCAGCAAAGTGGAGCAAAAACATTTTTTCACCAGCAGACATAGATTATTGCTTTACAAATGAGCCTGTCCTGAAATAACACTCTGAAAATACATTTTTTGTAATTATATGTTATCTCATGTGACATAGTTTATATGTGAGCTTAAAACATGTTATTTTTCTCCTTGGAGCACTATTCTCCAGGGTATTAACTGAGGTTTACCTTGAAGTTAAGAAACAGGTAGAAATCACACCAGGTGGTACAGATGAATTTCAATCCATTGACTACAATGGAAGCTTAAGCAAGTCTAACTGTAGACATCTACATTTAGGTGTCTTAATCTGAAACAGAATCCCAACAGGGATGCGCCTAGGGGACATAAATTTAGGAAACGAGAATAACCTCCTAGAGAACTTTCTAGAGAACTAGAAATGTAGGATAATACCAGATCATATTCTGTTATAAGCTATTTTTTTGCTTTTGTACTCAGAAGACTCCTTCAGAACCAGGACTCCATTGTTCTAGAATCTATAAAACCATATTTGAAAATACAGACTCACCCTAAATAACGTATAGCTTCAAAAGAGCATATAAGAAATTTGATCAAAGATAGGTACACGTCCTTAGTTTCATCTTTTTTTTCCTTATAATATATGTTTTATTTATTTATTGATGCTAAAGACTAATGCTTTAATATTTGCTTTCTATATGTCTCTACACAGCTGTTGGAAGGCTCAGATTCAACCAATTAGCTGACAACCAAGCTGCATGTGAACTGAGCTTGCTCATGAAAGTCTGTAATTTCTTACCAGTCTAGGATGTAATTTGGGCCAATGATGAAAATGGATCAAAACAGGAATAAGAGATTTCTCTACATCTCACAGTGAGAAAAGAGTTAAGTCTCCTATTTTAAAAAATTTGTGTTGGAAGAGCTTGTGAAAGGCTGATACTGAATACAAATCTCAGCTCTCATTATAAACCCAAAACTTAGTTTCTAGACTCACTCCATTTTTCACTTGTTTATTTTTCTGATATTGTACTTCCCATTTAGCAAGTATACAGAAATCTCAGGGTGATGTCTCCAATCAAGTAAAAAGATTATAATCTGTATTGATTATAGAGAAGGATTTTAGTTGGAATGACTAAGATGCACATAGTTGGGAAAATTTACTTTCTTTTGTTAATCTCCTACAATTCAAAAAAGCGCACATTGTTTTAATATTCATAAGGAAAGGGTGTGTTTCCTGGTGAGCAGGCCTTCAAAGACATTGTGACAAATTGGAAAATCGTATCTTTCATCAAGCTGATTTCATCTTTCCTCCTCAGAATTATGGAAATGTACACATTTAAGCTTGCATACACTGTAATGCTACCTAAGAGTAAACACTTTCCACCTCTCAATGTTCCTTCCTTACTCACTTTGCAAAAGATTAGCATTTTACATCCAAAACAGGCCAGCTTTTCAATGTGTTACTAACGTGCATCTACAGCACAGGCACAGACTCAAGGTCTGTCAGAAAGGCTGGATCCAAGTTCCTACAATATCCACAGATGAGGGACTCAAACATGAGAGCTGGCCCCCATTAATTTACTCTCAACCCCCCAATTTCCTTTTTGCTTATAACAGCGGCTTCAGCAGCCTTGCATCGATCGCTCTTGTATCTCTTTATCTGACAGGACAGCAGGCATGAAGAGTTTAGTGGACCTCCAAAGTGATGGGAACAGAAGCAGCTACATTTTGAAATTGTGATTTACAGAATGACTCCCCAAGTCTTATGACCACATGATTAAAATTACTCTTTGAGAATGAAGCTTAAAGATAGGTTTTCCTGAGCTCCGACAGTAACTCTGTTCACAGTTACACTATGAGGCAAACATCATTGAAACAGTGAGATTACAAATCTCACTGTGGCAGCTGAAAGACTCTGATTCTCTTTGCTCCCAGTAGAAACATTGGTTAAATATCCAAAACCTTATTTTAGACAAGGCTTCAAAATTCAGAAAGCATTCAATGGACACTATATGAAGAGGTCAAACACAGCAGCCTCCTTAGCTCACCCATTGAGAACTTGCAACTAAGTCTCCCCTTTTCTTTTTCTTAATGCCAAAATATCAGTTACACTCATGGTGTTCACACAGCTTTAAACAACTTGGCACAACAGGGCATTCTGTTATTTTCTTCCATTATAGACTAAATTCTCCTGACAACAAAACAGTGTAAACTTGTAACATCCATCTCGAACATACTCAACTTTGTCATGATTGCAATAAATTAGGATGTAAAAACACAGCTAAGGAGCAGACAGAGAATATTGGGGAATGCCCACTGATACCCACTGTGTGTTTAGACTTATTCCTGTCCATAATGTTTAATGCTGTTTTCAAGACCCTTTTCTTTTTCCCCCCGCTTTTCTTTTCTGGGATGACAAAAGAAACTCAGGTGAACATGGACTAATGCACCGCACTCCGTCTGTCTTGTATTAATTAAATCAGAAGCTGTGGAGCGGGAGTAGATCAGCATGCTCCAGCCTGCAGCCTGAGAAACAAAAGAAGTGACTTGTACAGTATGGAGGGAGACTAATGGGAAAAAAGCATTCCTGCATGTAGCAATCTGTGCTCCCTACAATGTTACTCATCATTCTGTCTAACTTCAATAATATTCTTAGCGTGAGATGTCTAAGATTAATGAGGCATTTATTCTCCGATAAGAAGCTATCACAAAGAATACATTTTCCATCAACATTTTTTCTGTTAAATTAATAATTCTAACTTTTGGCAAATAAGGGATTCAGCAGTGGCTTGTAGCAGATGATGTGAAGCTAGTCTGTCTAGCAGGTTTGCATCTTGGAATGGGTCAGCATTCATTTTTTCGCTGCATGTCCAGACAGTGCTGCTACCCAGCAAGCCCTTGAGTCTCAAACTGCGTTCACAGGCATCTGTTGTTTGTCACTGTTGGAGATGGGATACTGGGCTAGGTGACCTATGGTCTGATCCAGTGTAGTTGTTTGCATATTATGTGGGTTAATGACCTCTAACATTTGACATCTTTCTCTTGCTATGTGGTTGATCTTGAACAGAACTCCCTGAGCCCTCCTTCACTGTGTTTCTGTCCTGGGGCTAGGAAAAAATCCTCTAAAGGTAGTCCTCTATAAGTAGAGCCCAAGCACTGTTAGGGTCACTGGTGGCCTAGCTCTTTTCTTTTTAAATTGTGATGTATCAAAATCAGGGCTGCCTGTTTAAAATAAAGGCAAGTGTACTGAGTACTAATCCCAGTGTGTTTCCCCAGGCAGTTGACCCATGTACCCTCTTGGTAGCCATCAACATTTTTCTGCAGACTTGCTCTTCCACAAGCATTTTCAGAAGGTGTGGGTAGCTAAGATATGCATTGATCAGAAAACCTTGTGAACAGAAAATATCCTTCTCAGTTGACCATTAAGAGGATCAATGATCAAGGAGTCAGGTTCTCGAGAGACTGACACAGTCCCTGTATCAGTTCTGCTGTCTTCAACAGAATTTGGCCACTGTTATCCTGACGAATGTCTGATACAAAATCCTCAGGTCTTCTGGCTACTTGCAATGGATGTCCTGTGGAAACCTCAGAAAAGTTGACTTCACTGCCTGTGCCCCAGTGAGTCTAATCAAGAGCTAAAATAGCAGTAAGTACTTATAAAAACAAGCTGCTCCATGATCAGTGGAACTAATTATGTCCTCTCCTCCCCGCAGCACAGTACCTCTAGTGCCTGTTCATCTCAGCTATCGCAGTCCTACTCCAAACCTTTTGAGCTATCCCATATTCTTAGCTTCTCAAAGGGTAAAAGGGACTTTCTTATAAGACATCCATTTCTCTTTTAGAAGCTTGTGACTGTCTTTTCTCTCAAATTGTTGGATTGCTTTATAGAATTAAGCTAAACAAGGAATGATAGGTTTTACCTCAGGGTATGCTGGAAGCTGTTCTTTCTTTGTCAGTTTTATAAAAAACCCTTGTGTCAGGAAGCTTGTCCACTTTTAGGTTTCTCAGCTGATCTGGTAAAATATATTAGGTTCCCCTATCAAATGTATTTCTATTTAAAGAGTTGCCTGGTTTTAAGTAAAAGTGGTTTTATTTTTTTTCATTTGGGTATCCCTGATACTATGGTTTCTTCATTTTCCTTGAGTACATAGAAAAGCTATCCCCATAGGACATGAAAGATTATAAGTAATAGCAATAGGGAAAGGTAGTAAGGGCCAGACAGTAGAAGCACTCTTTTGCCTGGACAGAAACAGGCAAGTGTTTCCAAGAGTCAGCAGAGAAATATCTGTGGCAGAGCGATATCAAGTATACCAGCAGTCACTTTTTCATTCTGGATGATCTGAAAACACTGATTATATCATTCCACTGTAATATTTGTAAGCATGTTAGTTTTGTATCATGAACCCTAATAGCTTGCCTTTTATAGGAATTATATTTTGAATGATTTTAGGATCAGCTACCTATCTCTTATTCATATTTTGCTGTGTTTAATTGTATCAGACACTCTCACTTTGGGGAACATACCCATACTGAAAAATGTAACGTCATTGTCTTCCAGCACAGACTGTCAGTACCTTATATCATAGAAAGGCAATGAACTTCTAATTCTAGGTTTAAAGTATTCAGTTTTATTTAACCTAAGGCAAACATCATTATAACAATTCATTGTGTTAATTCTCATCACAAAAAAAGTCTCTTGGGCCACAGATTAATAGAGTTGTTGCTATTTATTGGTCTCTTTCAATTCCTTTTCTTAAACTGGCAATTCTATCTATCAAGCTCTCTTTCTTCAAACATACCTTTCCTGTATTGTCCCCTATATGTTTCATTTAAAATCTATTTGGAGTCATTTTGCTTGTCAGATTAAATTATTTAACAAATCAAAAATGCTACTTTCATTTATGAGTCTCAGAAAAGATGAAAACATACACATATATATTTGCATAACAACTACCATATTTTTTATGTCTGTCTCATTCTTCATCATGTCAGACATGCTTCAGAGAACTTAAACATTTAGTCATTTTCTCCAAGTTGTATTCTTTGACAGTTTTAGATGCTATCTGCAGCCAAAAATTGTTTCTTTTCAGCTTATTTTTGGAAGCTGGTAGTTTTATTAATCAAGACATCTCCTATTTTTGAGTGAAGATCTATTTAACATAAATTGTGTAGCTTTCCCTTAGTGTATGTGTATGTGGATGGATGGGGGACTGAAACAGAGAACTACTTGACTGGGATCACACAGGTTGTCTGTGGAAGAGATAAAAATTGCTTTCACACACCTTTATTCCCAGGCTTTAACTGATGACACCCCATCTTTAACTGATGTTTGATATAGCATCCTCTGATTGTAAGGTTTCTAAGCAATCTCCTGGTGCAATGGGAAATTAACTAATTTCAGGGGGATAAAAGACTAAAACCCCCTGTTTTTCGCTTCTTATTTTTCATTATCATTAACAATTCTGACAGAATCAATAACGTGCATTTTCAATTTGTGGTGTAGATGCACCAGCAATTACTATTGGCATATCCCTCAGGAAATCTGTCTTTACAAAAAAATGCAAGAACAAAGACACTTGCAAAGCCTGAATATCTAAAGCACATTTAAAGGAAGAAATGAGCTATAAGCAATGTCTTTGCTTTCCCTATGGAATTTTCAAGTACTTGCATTTGATGGGGCGAAATCAAGTGAGACTGTTTCTGCTATAAAAACAAACATTTACAGATTGACATTTACACAGTAACCAATTTATAAAAAGCTACTCTCACTGCGATTTGTCATGTCTCACTTGTTGTCCTGCTCATTCCTGTAAAATGGAGAACTATGCTGAAGGAGATCAAAGATTCACTTCAAGGTGAAAGTACCTTTTGAAGAGATAGTAAAATTAAACTATACAGAAGAAGAAAATATTATATTTACAGAATTATATGTAAATTAAATACATTTTCCTAGAAGGTTGTAAAAAATGCTAGAAATGGCAAAGCACAAAACTATTTCTGAAGAAAGGATAGATTAATAATCTACCAAATTTAGCAATGATTTATCCTGCTTTCCCAGTTGCTTCTCTGTTTATTTGTTGCATCGGTTTAATGTGGACAAATAATTCAGAGCTAAAAGGGCACCTTATATGTTTTCCCATATCCAGACACATAGAAATAGAAGAGTGGATGTGGCAGTAATCAGGGAAGATGACTGGTCAGCAGAAAATCACACAAGAGACTTTAGTAACATTATAAGACAGTTCATTAAGAGAGGACAAAACAGAACTGATGCTGTTGCGAACACATGAATATAAGATCGCTTTTTGGATGTAACAGAGAGCAAATACCCAGATACTACACCTGCTATCTTTTGGAGGAAAGACAACATGTACACTCTTGACTTTTTATTTAGGTGTAGTGGTCTGGGCCCTAGAACAATTGTTTGAACATATCAATTGGCAGTAAATAAAAAAGAAAGAGTGCAATCTATTTTTCTTTCTGTTTTGTAGGCTCCTAGTCCTTAACCCATATGGCTCTGTTCTGATTATAGAAAAGACGTGAGGGAGAGAACAGTTTGTAAAACTGACTCCACATATGGGAATAAGTGCCATACAAAGTCCAAATACTTTTGCTTATCGCAAAAAGATAATGTTTATCCTCCAGCAAAATTAAACTACATATAATGTGCTCAGATACTAAAAAACTAATTGCACACATTTCTAATAGTTGAATTTACTAGTGTTTTGCCACTGAGTTTCACTGCAGTTTTAATACACATTACTGATATAAAAAACTAAAATCAAGAAAGTTTTTTTTTTTCTTATTGGTTCTATTCTAAGTGAGAAAGGACTAGGATTCCAAGATAGCTCTAATAAAGTAGGATCCAGTATGTTTGTATTCATAATATTTTTAGTGAATGAGCTGCAGCCTATTTCTTCCTCTGATAATATGCTTAAATCCAAGATAGCTGATTAATAGACTTTTCATGCCTGGATCTTGGGAATGAGGCATGGCAGAGCAGGATCAAGCTAAGGAAGGAGCGCTTTGAAATTCTAGAAGCAACAATTTGCAGAGACATTAACTTCTTCAGATAACGCACAATAGATTAAAACACTGAATAAGAACAAAATCTAGTAGAGTGAAAAGCATATTTCAGTTTTAAATGTTTTTTGCCTTTCTTTCTATCTTTCTGTTTAACACAAAGTCTGTCCTGCTGCCATCGTCACAGACATCACTCATTCCTTTAACCCTTACCATTAGACACTTTTCCAGTTAATTAGGGGAAGCTTTCATGACAGAGCAGGAGACAAACAAGCTCAAATGAAGTTGGACTACTTAGAACAGATTTTGAGCAACCAGGCGCCACAACAGCAAGTAGAAGTGCAAATCACATAGGTGGAACCATGCCACTACTGGCTGGTCCCAGCTTTTCATTATTTTCACCAGCTAGGGTTCATACTAGCAGCTCAGAAATCAAAGGGATTAAAAAGCCTTTACCAGATACCTGAAGTTTTTTAATATATTAATTATAAATTTTCTTTTTTCTTCTTTTTTGTGGAGTTTATTGATTTCCCTTACTTTACTTTACTTTACTTTCTTCTCCCTGGCAGACACTGGAAATAATGATATTAAAATTGATCTGGTATGTTCAAGGCAGACATTAGCCATGATATCCATTTTTTAATAGAAGATATATACAA
Source organism: Apteryx rowi (assembly GCF_003343035.1). Classification (NCBI taxonomy): domain Eukaryota; kingdom Metazoa; phylum Chordata; class Aves; order Apterygiformes; family Apterygidae; genus Apteryx; species Apteryx rowi. The sequence goes on along the minus strand of NW_020449208.1, from coordinate 813,615 downwards.
TACTAACCACATGGATCTTGGTCCATGTCAGTCTCTCATTTTGAATGAGATTTGAGGGAGATGATGAAGCACAGAGCAAGATACACCAGAGTGTAATGCTGGCTCTTATGTTAATGGACTCAAGGACTCCAAGTCACAAAAGAATCAATAAGAATGAGGCACCTTAAAAATATATATTCGAAGCTGTTCTTGAGCCAGAAAGTTTTCTGATTAATAAGAGAGGGGCAGTCAAGTATACGAAAAGGAAAAGACTTTCCTTACCCTCTATCACCTTAAAAATGAACAACATATATTCCCATAAAATGCAGTAATTGGTGCCTTTCCGGATCTTGGGTTTCTCAATTCTCATAGTAGCAGAGAGAAAGTGAGTGTCTGTCTCATAGATATCTTACAAAGCCAGGCAAGCTTATGGGGCAAAGTAAAAAGGGAGTTTTGCTTCAGTGATCCCTACTGTGTCCTTCCATTCAATACTAAATAAGTGTCAGACAATTAGAAATGGAACAGCGGATGCGTAAATGATACTGCCTTCCCAATAAATTGCTAATACCTGGATAGTGCTGCATGACTGGAAGCATACTGTTACAATAACTGCAGTACCAATTTCTATTTCTGAATAATAGAGAATATGAAGAAGATCAATGTAGCATTGGAGCCATGAAACAAACAATCTACCACTTGATTTTTTCTCCAGTCTGATTTCTTACTTCCTTCCTTCCTGAATTGAGACATACTGTACCTAAGCTTTGCAAGAGCAAAGTGACTGTCAAACCACAACAGAAAGTTCATGCTTGTTCTTGTAGGGTAAAATTCAACCTCATTTGTACTGGGCACCTAAACTTCATTCATCAGGAATACCTATAAAGCACATAAAATAATTAAACAGAAATTTTGTAAGCATTGACACATACAGCTTTTGTTATAACAATTCGGTCAGAAGAAAGGAGCATCCACAAAGCATATATTCATGCTTATTTGCATTATTTATTTCACATGGTTCATGGACCACTTTTTACCATCTGTCACATGGAAAAGGAGAGCTTTCAAAGGAATTCTGGAATATTAATGGAATTCCCTCAGCATCACCATTCAACACAGGTGGCATTTTTAGCTTCTAAAACTAATTAAAATGCATATTTCAAGGAAGCTCAGTGTTTAACTCAAGAGGATAGTATGCACAGGACATCTCTTCAGTGTTTCAGAGGTCACAGCATGAGACTAATTTGGCAAACTTCATCTAAAATAACCCAGTACTTAAGAGGAAGTTCTAGGAAAAAAATATATAAAATGTTGATTATCATACTTGATACCAAATTTTAAAGCATCTGTAACTATATTGTCGATCCCATTGCGTGTTCTAAACTGGTAAATGAAGCTAAAGAACAAACTTATGCATGTCTTGCTACCCGAAAGTACTGCTGCAGTGAAAATGCAAGAGGAGTACTCATAGTCTAGCAACAAGTTAGCAACCAGAGTCATATATTTTGCATTCAGCTTCACTAGTTTGCAGTTTGGCATCCAGCCTTCTGCAGTTAATGGCTAATTCTTTTTTTTAGGATAGGTAGCACAGAGAAGAAGGAGAAGGAGGTACTGAACAAAAGAAGAATAAGAGTCATGCAGGACACCTACTACATCATTCTTCTGCAAAATACATTGGGCACTGCTGCAGTCCTTCCCACCAGGAAAAGAAAGTGGAGTCCTGATATAAATGTAATGTAATGTACAGTAAATGCCACCTTCTCCTGCAGTCACACCCCCTCTTGCCTGCTCAAATGGCAGGGGGTTCAGAATAGGATAGCAGTTCTTGTCTCAGCAGCACATCGACGAGTTATTCACACCACTCTTACAGTGAGCCAATCCTTCCTAGCAGGTATAAACAGGGTTTTAAAGACAGAATATGCTGCTTGTAACTAAATGGGAAACATCTGAACAGTAATTCCAGTTCTGTGTGCACTCTAAAATATCCTTAAGTAAAGATGCTTAAAAAGGTTTGCTTTTGGGTTGCTTTTCCCTGAGCTGGTGTCATTATGAGAATATTTTGTATGATTTTAAGGACAAAGTGATTAAAAACCTCTTTCAATTTTCCTTTTTATTGATGGTGTTTTATCTGATTCTTTGAAGAGGTATGAAACTGAGCCCAGTAGGTGTTGGGAAGGTTTATTATAACCTGACAGAAATCTATCTAATCCTGGGGCTTTACTAGCTCTAAGGGAATTGTTTTATTTATTTCCATTAAATCATTAACTGATTGTAATGTTACTTTTGAGCATGTGACAGCCTTGGAAATAATAATAATAATAAAAATTTGAATCAAAGGTCTGAACAGCTTTTTGTCTTATCCTGGATCTGTGGATATCTTCAAAGAGCAACCCAGAGAGCTCAATGACATCCTTTACAATCAGTGATGGGAATGTTATTGTTATCCTGTTGAGGAGACGCAGGCAAAGAGATTCTACTCAGCATTTATTCCAAGGCAGTCATCTGAAAGCTTCCATGCGGTTTTCTGAGAATTGGGACTGATTATTACACATTACACAGAAATTAAAACATAATCTATTTGATTAAGAGATAGAAGCTGCAATCTAGTAATAGCCATTCAATTATTACCTCTTTCACAGAGATTTATCTGGTTAAATGAAGGCGTCTGCATCTGAACTAGCTGTCTAGACTACCTTTATAATTGGGAGGGACCTACTCGACAGAGTCAATGAAGACTTGTGAGTGATTTGTCTCGTGCTGAAACAGACATTTGTTTACACGTAGTCAGATAAATTGCACCCTATATTCCATTGATTCTATTGACTAGATCTCCATTGATTTTAATGGAAATCCATACAATTATCTATGATGCACACACCTACCTGTAGGTAACATAAATCTCACCTTAAATAAATGATTCATGACTCAGTTCAATTCAGTGTTGTGGCGTACTTTACCTTTAGGGAAATTCACTGATTCCATTTTGCTCCAGAAAAGAAGAGGAACCTGTGCTTAAGCATGGCTACGTGCTTAAGATTCACTGCGGTCTACCTCTGAACTGAAATCTTCCAGTACAAGAGTCTGCAACAATATTTGGCGCAAAAGAAGTTGATGTCATTTGTCAGTCTGTATGTCACCGTAATACAAATGATTTGTCTTGCTTACATTGTGAACAGAGAACAGGCCCATGTAAAGCAGCAAGGGATGGAGGAAAAGATATGACTTGAAAATAGCAAGCAATGGCCAGAAAAAATTAGAGGAAAATATTTATTATTGATGCATTTTAAAGCCTCTCCTGTGCTGGAGAGAGGGAGTGACATTTTACAGGAACTCTGTGCTGATGAATGAAGTTCAGCCTGCGTAGCTAGGTTTCCTTGCAGTGAGAAACCTGTTATGTATTATTATATTACACTGCAATAAAAGGGTGTGGTAATATAACTATATTACAGATATAAATATAAATATAACAGAAAAAGTGTAAGAAGGCTAAGCAAATATACTAGAAGAAATATATGATGGATCAAAGGAGTATGAAACCAGATACAAATATAGGGAAATTCATCACCCTGTAAAAAGAACCATGAGGCGTTTAAAAAAGGTAAGAAAAAACATCAATTGTGTACATAACAAAGGATGAAAGAGTAGGCTACAGCAACATCCTTGGAAGGAGGACAGGAAACCTGAAAGAGTTTAGAATGGTCCTCATAAATCTGAAAGTCTAATATCAAATGAGAAGAACAAGATATAGCAAATCAAGTGTAGGAGCTGGACAGAATACTGGAAGGTAAGAAAAAGCAAGGAAGACTATCTGGAAAGGATGATGCTAGAGTTGAAAAGCTTCAGCCTTTTAATTAAAATGCCAAAATGTGTCTGCTCAAACTCTGTAAACAGATATACGCAAAAAGAGATGATTCCAAGATTTCAGGAAGTCTGTATTCATTTCCATCCTAAAAATGATGAAGAGTATGAACAATAGTGAACCCTATGCTTAGTGAATCAGGCTAGTAAAATATTATTTAATGTGCAACATGGAGAAGCAAGAATCAGCAAGGAGTCAGTACATTTCCAGTTAAAAAGTATGAATAAGAGAGACAATCCTCAACTATAGTACATGGTGCAAGGTAAATAGGAAGCTAGAACTTGAGCTAAAACACAAAGAACCAGAGACTGTACCAAGGTCTCAAACAATTTTTAAGGATTAAGAGCCATATCGTCTATCTGGAATGTGTTGCAGATTAACATTTTTTTGGGGGGGGGCCAATAGCATGGTTAATACCTGTAACAATCAGCAGTTCCTTGGGTAATTGCCTGAACCTCATTTCTGTCAACATCAAAAATAAAAAAAAAAAAGAAAGGCCTTTCTAACCTCTTAAAACTATTTTAAACACAGAAAGTCTTTTTAGGAATTTAAATGTGTTTGTTCATCTATCAGTGTTTGCAGCAAGTAAACATGATGTCAATTAGCCTTGCTAATGTGAAATCATTACTGGTTCTTGGGCGGGAGAAAGAGTTCATCAGCTCAAATAAACATTCTGTGTGTTGCAATATATCTTACTGTTGGGTAAGAACAATCCTGGATGTTTAACTAATTAGTATTTGTTTGGAATCTTCTAAACTTAGGGCATGAAGCCTTCAGTAGTTTTGAGAGAGATTTTTAAAGGCACAAAGGTCAATTACACAGCTGTCCATCTTTGAAGATTAGTCATTTAATTCCTTTTCATACACCTGAAACTCTCCATCTTAATAAAAAATAATGAAGGGCCATACAAAGAATGAAACCAAAACTTTAGTAAATAACTTACTGTTTATTCCAATATTTTAAGTAGTCTGATACTAGGCCACTGAGCTTTATCTGATAACTTTTGCTGTGTCATAATTTTCTAATGGAAAACTGACTATCCCCATGGATGAGTTAAGAGTCAGTTGTGCTAGGACCTGAACAAATGCAAAACAAAAAAAAAAGTTTTGCCCCAAAGAGTTTAAAAACAAATGCCATTGAACCCACAATTTCTGAATAGACTTCAACATAGTTGCTAGGGGAAAATAATCAGCTTTCCGAGGATAGAAAATTCACTCTGCCTCTAATGAAACATCAGTGCATTCTTTGACAGCTGCTGTCTGAAGCTGATTCACAGACCAAAAGGGTGGTTGTGGCAAAAGATGAAAAAATTTCCTCTGGATGAGTTCCTGTTCCATGCGCAGACGCTAAGAGTGTGAACAACATGAATGGGTTTCAAACTACCTTTTTGCTGTTTTGCAGTTAAAAAAAAACAAATGAACAACCCCCCCCCCCCCAAAACCCACTGTCATTAATATAAGCCTTCTATTGCAGAGATAGCATATTAAAATCAGTGATGGGTTATAAAATGCTAGTGTCCTGTATCCGTTGATATCATTATAACTATGTGTGATGGAAGGGGATACGATAGTGGACTACAAAATCATGAGGGGAACGGTGTGAGTGGAGATGCTGGTGTCTCTCCACAGTCAATAGACTCACAGCTGTTCACTGCCTCTTTCAGGTGCAGTCTGATGTAGCAAGTACAAGCCAGGTTTACAACAAACAGAAAGAGGTAGTTCTTCATGCAGAGAAGAGGATTGTGGAACTCCTTGCCAAAGGATGCGGTGGGTGCAAACATCGTCAGGGATTCCGGGAGAGAAGGGAGAAATACTCAGAAAAGAGGTGGATTACTAAATAGATATACTATCCCAGGCTCAGGTTACCCAGTACGCTGAAAAATGTCAGGGCCTGGGAGAGTGCTCAGAAGTATTACATATGGTCTACTTTTCCCCAGTCATCTATTAAAGCCACTGTTGGAGTCAGGTGACTGGGTTAGACAGATATTTGGTGAAGCAACAACTCTCTTCATACATTCTTATTATATTCCCTTTTCTGCTGTTCTTCATAACTGGTATCATTTCAGGACATTCAGACGACATTACCTTAAAGTCAGATCTGGGGCTACTGTACTTAAAGCCCTGAATGAACTCCTATTAACTGTTTCGTTCTCTTTCATCTACACAACCTGTCTTCAAAAATTACTGTCCCTAGAGCAGTTACAGCAAAACTGATAATGAAGTGACTTCTGAGCTGCCAAAGGTGAAGTGAAATCAGTGTTGATTTACATCAATATCCCAAACTGTAAACTTGTAAACTGCCACAGTTCAGACACCGTTTCATCTACTGACCAGCCAGTTTTTCCATGGGCACAGGGCAATAATCTCTTAAACGAATGGATATAATAATTACGTTTGCTTCAGTCAATGCTAAAAAAATGCAATAGTCACATTCAAAGTAAATGAAGTAAAAGTTTCAGTTCTATTTGGCATATTATAGTATATTCTTACGGAATTTGCAGGATTTACATAAGCTGTTAGAAAGCAAGTTAGTAATGTATCCTTCCTAGACAGACTTTCTTTCTGCTGGGCAGTCAGTGCACGTTGATGGAATGATGATACTGGTGGTAGCATCGGATGTGCTATCACCAGTCATCAGCTGCTTAGACAAGCCTTGAAACTGATGTTCCACCCTCATGTGACATCCCCAGGTGGCTGCCAGAGCCCCAAAAAGCTAGTTATGCTCTTTATACTGAAGTGTTGTCTTTCTTTGCCTTGCATAATCATCCCATCTTCCAGCTTTCTTACGACTCCAGCAGGTCTTTCGGCTTGTTCTTTAGAGAAAACCCCTCACCTCCTACCTAACTTTCTCTGGGAAATTTTACAATATTCCAGTGTTGTTCCTGTTTCTTTTTCTCCCTCAAAACCTCATTATCCACCAGATACACTTAAGAAACAGCTCTGTCTGGACGTCTCACCTGTCTCAGTAATATGGACTGGTCTCTTTTGACACCAAACACCGGTGTTATCATTCACTTGACAGTTGAAGCTCTACATGATTGAAAAAAGTCCTTAGCCCCCAACATTTCTCTAGTGCCCCCTTTGAACACTGTGGACACAGCCACCGTTCTGCCAATTGCTTGCAGTTCTAACATGGGTCACATGTTTGATTTGGCGTTCCTGTTCTTTACATCCAAAACGTGCCTAATTTTCTCATACTCTTTCTGAATATTATATTAACCTTCACATACGCATCCAGCCAAAACTCTCATCCTGCTTCCTTAGCAGACTGCTTACTGAGCACACACCAAAAGTAGCCTTTTGCTCTGAAATGCTACTGCGATTTGCATTTGCCTGCCCTTTGATCATGTGCTGCTCTGTTTTACAGTATGCTTGTGACTCCTCTTCACCATCAAATTCATGTTATATTTTTGTGTTCATAACCTAATCCCACTTTATCTTTCCTTCAGAAACAAGAGATTGTCTCTTGCTTCTAATCAGCTACTGATAATAGCCTCCCTCACCCACTTGATTCATTCTCAAGCAATTACTTTCATGTCATTCATGCTTGGAAGAAACATTCTGAAGTAACATCGCTGTTTTCCAGTGTCTTCTCCAAATCTGTCCTTTGACATGATGTTTATAAAAACAGTATGTGTAAATAAGCTCTAATAATACTAAGATTGCTGCCTGTCAGTAATGTTGTTTTATTTCATTCTCTTCCTGTGCTGCTGTTCATCATCTTGCTGTTTCTTGTCTTCAGCTTATGCTACATGTGTTTTGAGGCAGCATTCTTTTGGCCGGTGCTGTAGAGCACCTCGCACACTGACGTCAGTCTTCTGGTTTCTAGGTATTACTATAATTCGAACAATAATTGCACTAATAATAACAGCTATAGGTTTCTCACAATATTTGGACTTTTACTTTTTAATATATACACAAACCAGTACTATCTGCTCCATTTTCATAGTAATTGAGTGACTATAATGTGGTATATGCATCTCCTCACAACCCTGTTGTTAGCACTACTTGTATAAGGTAAACTAGTGCACAAAGCGACCAAAGATAATATTCAGAGAATCTGTTTTCAAACCTAAGACAATATTTAGGTGGAATGCAAGCATTAAGGTCTAAGGAGAGCAATTTAACTACTCAGTGTTGTAGAACAGTATTACACAAAAAGTCCTAATAGTCATCACCTCTGTTTCGGACCGCAAGTTCCTATAGATGGCCACATACACACGTCCCGCACTGAAGAACTAGGTGCTAAGCACCACCGTGACCAAGAAATCATTCAGAGACATACCTTAAATGTGCTTCAGTCCCTGGAGTGGCCCAATACTCACACTTTCTTTAATGTAAACCAATAATGATTTGAAGAGCAGGAAGTGAAATGACAGTTTTGTTTTGTTGGCCTGGGAAGAGCCACTGTGACGGGCAAGTCCCACAGCATTGTGTAATACAGGAGCTACCAGCTCAGCATAAGGACACCCAAAGCTAAATATCCTGTTTCCCACAAGCAGCCTCCTCAGCTACTGAGGTACTTCAGGTAAAGAAAGGATAAAGAGAGTTTTGAAAGGGGGAAGCCCTGCACCTGGAAGCATCCGGAATCATGTGGATAAGAAAATAATTCTGTCTCCAAACAGAGAAAGAACCATTCTTCTCAGATGGAAGAACCAATCCTTAAAATGCATTCATCATACTACTACTTCTGTTTGAAACAAATAGGAAAAAATGTAATATATAGGCTCAATTTTTAAGGTTTATTAACTTCCAAGAATGAACTGAAGTCTTTGTCTCATTCCATATTCATTTTTTCCCCTCAAGTTTCCCTATGATCCCTCTGCAGTGAAAAGCTGCATTTTCGTAAACAATATTGGGTTGTGGCTGTTATCATTTCACACAAGACCCCTCTTGCAGACAGAGCTTTGGAGAATACTGGGCTATTTTTTTAAGTACCTTTGACAGTCTGCTGCACTGAGTTGAAAGATTTCAAGGTACATTAACTTTAACAAAAGAGTGTCCATGCCATAAGCCCCCATTTCATTTCAAAATAACGATAGGTGTTTTAAAAATATATATATAACTTAACCCAACTCCTTTATTTATTATTATTATTTATTTAGAAGGTCCCTCAAGCAAATCCAGATAGACGCTGATAGGATGGGATTTGCAGGAACAGGAATAGTTTCAATTTTGCTTTGAATCCAACATAATTGAGACTGTGGCATTTGAAAATGTGCAGTCTGCAGATTAGATCATGTAGTTTCCCACCCATTACTGACTCTCCTCCTCAAGGTGCAAGATGTGCTCTGCCTCATACACACATTCTATTTCATTCTGCAGATAATCAAGGGCAAAATTTATAACCTCAGGAAAAAGGTTTTTCACAGCACATGAATTGCATCTTTAGTCTTTGCATGACAGAGGATTCTCCAATTTGCTCCATGGAGGTCTGTTTTCTGTGTTATTCTGGCATTCTTCTAAGTATGTTTTCTCCTTGGGAAGAAAAAAATTTCTATTACTGTGCTCTCAATCCGTTACTCAGTTAACTCTGCAATGTATTTAAGCTCAGAAATTTCACTGAGGATGCTTAAAAACAGGAAAAAAAAAAAGAAATTACTAATTTTTTTGTGATCTTTCACTAAATTGATGGGTTTTGGTTTATCAGCTTTAATAACTTCTCACCTCTGTAAACTTTGTTAAAACACAGGTTTTGTTCCCCTTTGCTCTGAATTTCATACAAATTTATGGCAGTGTATAGTATTGTTGACTTCCCGGGGCTTCACATATGTGCAGTACCGAAGCTTCAGTGGTCTGCTATTATATCACAGCAGCTTTCCGCTTTTTAAATTAGATAAGTGTATTTGAGTCTATGTCCAGAATGTTCCAAGAAGAAAGACTTTAAAATTATGACATTTTGGAGGAATAAAAAATCTCAAATGAACTCTTTTCTCTAGCATTTTTCTATCTCCAGTCTCATTTTGCTCCATATCATTGGATCATAATACATCATTCCCATTTTTCTGGAAATTGAGCAGACACTTACAGCAGTGCAAAGTGAGTATAAAATGCCCCGAAATCAAAATAGTAGTTTTATGCTCATTTTGCCTGGCTGAGCAAATATGAGCGCAGTTGTCCGATGGCCCACACAATAGAATAGCATTCCTGCTCACATCAGCAGTACTCTCCACCATGTGTTGAACACAGAGTTTAAGTAGCTTGTGGCTACATCTATGCTGTAAACAAAAAAATACAAGTACCTATTTTCTGGTCCTGAGGCCAACTGGCCAGGTCTGTGCACATTCATATGATTAAACTTTTAGCTTCTAAAACAAAACAGCCTTATCCAGATTACTTAGTGGGTCTTTCCCTTTGGCTGTTCTCACTCCCAAGCTGTGCCTGTGAATTCTGGCGATGGTGGTCGTTGGCCAGGCACTGAACTGAAAATTTCACAGTACGCAGAACAAGATCCAGTGCTCTGGGATGTTTCCTGGTGTTGCCAAGTAGGAAATCCAGTTTTGTTAGTGCTAACTCTGTTAATAAGATAATCTTTTTCCAAACAAAAACTGCCTCTATTCAGCCTTAGTCACTTCTCAGTCTTTGCTTTCTTTCCTTAGCTTCCAGTGTTTCGATCTTCCTTCTGGATGCTGTGGTCTCTTGGTCTCCTGTTTGTGTCTCTGACCCTATGATTTCCTGATTTAATTTCTGCTGTGGCCTAGTCCAGCAGAAAAGCTACATGTTACACACAACATGGGTTAAGTTGCCATGCTATTTTAGGGGATATCCCTCCCAGGCTTCATCATTACTTTGTTTAACCTGCTCCAAAAGCAAAAGTGTTTCCCTCTATCATTTGTTTTATTTGTGCAGTTTAGTCCTCTCCCTAAATGTTGATCTATGAACTGCCTTTGCCGTTTGAGGTTTTCTGTTTCCATTTCTCTAGCCGAAATAAATATAAACAGCAATGGCGAATTAATGTCTCCAAAACTGCAAATTCCCTATTTGCTCTACCTTGTCAGAAATGAATCACAAAAACGTCACACAGAAAAGTAAGGCTAGACCTTTGCTGATTGTACTCTTGTGTCAGCCTGGGAATAGTTATAACCTAAGTTGCTTCTCCACCAGTCATCTCTTGCCAGAAAGACACACAGCAATATTCATGGGAAAGAGTTCTCCCACAGAGCTGGTACTTTGAAATACTAGTAGCATTGAAAACCTACCATTTATATACTTCTCCCCCCCAGAGACCTCGTAAGTCACAACCTCAAATACAAACATATATTCTTGGTTCCTATTAAAGCTCCTATCTTTGTAAGTAGGAGCTCAGAAGCTCACATATTCTAGTGGTTTACATTTACTTTAAGGTTTGCTTAAACTGCCCAATTAGAAAGAATTATCATACGTACATAACCATTTTCAAAGCAGGATAGCAAAGGCAGCCATGCAGCTTCCAATGGATAGTGTATGACTGAGTCATCTCAAGATTATTCTTAGCCCAAAAACTGAACTATGAAATTTAGCTGCAGTGTGTCAGATGGGACTAAAATAAACAAAAATCCTCATCTAGATTCAAATTTGTCAACACAGTGATAGTGTCAGGTCATGTACTGTTACATCCCTATGCTGTTTCCTCTTTTCTTTTTTTCCCAGATGTTTACAGAACCCTGAAAGTCTCTCAATGCCTCTTCTCCTTAAAAACCTAGATGACAATTGTAATTGTCATCCAGCAGCAACAGCATCAGCATATACTGTACGTGTAATGGAAATTCTTACTTACGTACCCTTAACAGTAGAAACATGCACTGTTTCTATCATGTCTACTACAAGCTGTAAATGTATCACATGAATCATATGTGCCTTTATCACTGTAAATGAAACTGAAATCCAAAACTAATGCCACTGAGTCAGAAATGGGCGATGAATGCTTGCTCAGAACTTTGGAGCTGATTTTTTCATGGGTCTTTTCCCTGAAAGACAGCCTGATGTACAAAGTGATGATTTTGGGAGTGTTCAAAGAATAGATCCACATCTAAAGGCTTGTGGTTCAGACTTGTCTCTAATTAAGAAGTGTCCTGAAGTGAACAAAGGGCCACACAGTAGGAAATGTATGCTTGCAGACACCAATTCACACCTGTTAATGATTAGTTTGCAGACACTACCAGATGTGCTATTTATCTGTTGATCAGAGTAATTGAAATGAATTGCTCTGAATCAGTCATGTGAAATTGTCCCAGTTAAGTAGATGTGCTGTTTCTCTTCCGTTTTCTTATGGAAGGGATGGAGCTGATCTGTTTTTTTTAACACTGTCCTCTACTCCTGACATAGTGCTCCCACAAAGAGGCAGGTCTTCATGCTACACACCCCTCCTCCTCCAAAAAAAGTCAATATAGCTACATAGTTCTTTAGATCTGACCACACGTAAGGGTTGACATTGGTTTGTGATAGGAACAGGCCACGATTTTTATAACATATATAAAAATCTGTGGTTCAATGCTCACAAAGTCAAAAAAATGAAACCGTGCATTTGGAGGGTGGTAAACTTCTATAACTCACTGTCAAAGAAACACGGTGGTAGCAGACTATAAGCACACTCAAAACATGATTAAACAAGCGGTAAAACAGCTCCATGGGAGTACAAAGGGAGGGGGTGCAGACTGTGGCCAGGTTCATGCGCTCTCCCTCCTTTTGCCACTGTTGGAGACAGAGTTTTGAATTGGTGTACCACTGGTCTGACCCAGAAGGCCTCTCCTGTTTTCATGTTGTTATGTCATGCCATGTTATCAAGGTTACTTCCTTTCCAAGCACTTCCTTTCCAAACACTTTCCTTTACTTCCAGGCTGTTATATAGTCTCTGTGAATACTGAGAGATGGTCTGTGAAAGGACAAATAAGTGAACAGGAGAAAGAACCGTTTTGACTTTTCTGTTGTCTACACCTACAGGACAGACCCATCTCAAATTCAGCATGCACCTTGCGCTGTAAGTCTGTAAGCAGAAGAGAGGGACAGAGAGACTGAAGCGAATGTATTATCTAGGCAAACATAAAGAGGACACTATCAAACATAGCTTAGACATTGTGTCATGGGCTTAAATTCTTCGCCGTAGTGCAAATTTTATTTTTATACATCACTCTAGATCTGACTATGTCTTTGGTTTAGACTGTGGTCATTTTTCTCTCTTTCTGCTATTGGGTATTTTTCCTACTATCCAGGTAATCTTTCATAGTTTAACAGTTGCTTTATACCTCCAGCATAGCCTAAAGAGGACTAACTTCTAGCCCTGATCTGCCAGGAAAAAAAAAAATAATAATAATTTGAGAGACTGGAGAATCAACACTAAGAATGGACCAGAGATAGAGGCAATAAAAGGCTTTCAAACCTTCTTTCCTACGTTTTTTTCTCAGGGACTCAGAGCACACTGAAAGTTCCAGCTGAGGTCTGGATGGTAATAACTTATAGTTCAGTTTCCTCCAACCTCTTTGCAAAAATACGTGTCTGGTTCTATATCTAGACTTACAACCCCACCTCTGCAATTGAATTTCCCTCAGGCTCACAACCCCATGTCTTACATGAGGTCACAATGCTTCATTTGGGAGGGTCACTGTTCAGATCTGAACTAGAACAAAGAAAGTTTGCTCTCATTTTCGGTGTATTTTATCCCAGAATACTACCACCAGAACTATTTATATGTAACTTAATGATCTCCATCGTACTAGCAGGAAGCTGAAGCTCACATGACTTTTTTAAGCTCTTATGCAGCAAGAGTGTCAGAGATGGAAGAACAGTAGAAATCCTGTAGCTCCCCATGCAGTGTGCTGTCCACTGGACCATGAGCAGCAGTTGGCAGATATAACTAACAGCGTTCAGCTTTTTGTTGGTGAAGGCTTATTAAAAATTCTAATGATTTGTGTTTTTGTCCCAGGTTATTTATCTTATTTTCCTACTCTCGCTCTGAATGCTAGAAGGAGGTAGTCAGCATCATTACACCCCAGACAATTGAGTTGATTGCTTTTTTCATAATAGTGTTTGAGAACAGAGTTGTGCAATTTTCAGTAGGCGACAGAATAGACAGAAGAAAAAGCTAGTGCTTTAAATAGAATTACTACAATGCTGCTTGCAAAATGTTCTTCATTAACCCTTAATAAACAGACCATGCTAAGCTATTGACAAAGCTGTATTCATTTAAGTTAGCAGGTTTCCATCCCTAGGCTTTGTCACCCAGGACATTCCTGTCCTCCTTTATTCTGTTTCCCTTTTCTTAATTTGACTTTGGTGAGTTCTTCCCTCTGCTCTGCCTGTTTCTTCCTATTTCTCACTGCTGCCTTTTTTTTTTCCCCTTCACTCACAAGTACATTCTTTGTCTTCTATTTATTTCCTTCTCCTCTTTCTTCTCCTACTTCTATTTTCTTCCTATATTATATATGTCATCTACCTAATCACAGGATTATTAAAAGTAGTGGTAAAAAAGCTTTAAAAAGGTATACTTTTAAAAGAAGTCCACTCTCTTTTTCCAAGGTAGAATAGATACTCCAATATTCCTTACAGATATTTGAATAATCTTGCTTCTTAAATCCACCACTGGTACATCTTCCACAACCATCTTAGTCAATTTGACCTGATACCTAATTAGTCTTACCTTCAAAGAAATTTTCTCAATGTCAAATTTAAGTCTCCCTTGTTGCCATGGACATCCATCACTTCTTAATATTCCAGTGAACAATACATAAATACATACATACGTAAATACATACATAAATATACAAGCGACCCAACAGGACCTCTCTCTGTCCTCAAGGCCAGCTGGTGCTGCACAGATCATGTCCACCTGGCCAGAACTTTCTCACTTTCCAAAGTGTATCCAAACAGACTATTGGAAACAGTCTGTGGTTCATGCTCACAACCGAACTGTGTCCCCAACCACACATGGACTTGCGATGGGCCCTGGCAAAAGCTGCGCCAGGCACCAGGCTAAAAATTTAACAATATGGACAAGTGCCAGTGTTTAGCCTGTGCCCTGGTCCTCTTTAGTTTACTAATACAGATGCGTTAGAAAAAGCATGTTGTTGAGGAGCAGCAAGAGTGGATCTACTCCCGGAGGGAGGAAGAGCCAGGAGCCAAGGGTGACCGCAGCGCAGGCAGTGCCCTCACCGACCAGGGCGCAGTCCTGCAGCGCCTGAGCAGGGCCAGTTGCTGATAGTGACTGGATCCATCAGCAGTCCCAGACAAGGTAATGAATCAGGTCCAGGCTCCATTCAGGGAGTCCGGTTAGGAGCATTAGGAGGCAGTGCCGGAGACAGGCCTGGAGGCACAGCTAGCTATAGCATAGATCCAGGATCCATCCAGGCAGAGGATCAGGGCCATGACACCTATTTTCTTTTTCTAGGTATTTAATAACTTAACTCAGATCCTGCAACCTCTCTTCCAGAGGAAACAACTCTATTTCTTTCACTAGGTTTTCACAGGTCAATACAAGCCTGTCATCACTGCTTTCCTCCGGAGACTGTCCAATTGAACTACATCTTTCTCGAGATACCAAGACTAAACCCAATATATCAGTTTAAGTATTACCTCACTTCACAACAGCACAAAGCTCGTACTCAGCACGGTGTTCCTTTCCATACACCCCAGCAGGATATTTTAATTTTGCATGTTGTATTGCTGATCCGATCCGTGATACTTCCATTTCCTTTTCTTCTGAACTGCTGCTTCATCTGTTTATTCAATTGACTGTTCCAGCATAAGTAAAAAATATTGTATTTCTCCTGATTGAGTTAATCTTATTTATTTTGACTATTCCTCAGACATACCCGTCCAGTGTTAGCGAGGTCAAGCAGGATGAACAAGATGATCCCAATCTTGCTTTGACATTTATTAATGTATCAATCTCTCTTTCTTTTGCTCACCCTCCAAAACCATGTACACAGACCTTACAAAATATAATTATACCTGAAAAGCAAGAGCAGTAAGCCTAATGACAATAGAGATATGAAATATCCCATAGCACCCGCAGAATCAGCTATTCCTACTCTTCCAAATAGCATTCTTACACATTTAGAGATTAAATGTGGCTTTTTTTCCTGAAAAGGTTATGTCCCATCTGATGGTTTAGGCACCCTGTCATCTATACTCACGCAGGTGAAATTTGTGAAATTTATGGGTCCTCCTATCCTAACCACTCTGGCTGGAAACAGGGACATTTTCTAGGTACACCAGAAACTACTCTTCTGTACCACTGGGGAACTGTGATATTACAGAGATTGGCAGCAAACCACCCGCAGAAAGCTGAGAATTAACCTAGCGCTTAAGTGCGCTGCATGGAATTTATGCCTTTTACCTCTTGCGCCAGATATGGGAGGTGACAAGACCAAAAAGACTGAAAAGTGGTAGCCGTTGGTTGGCCAGTTTCTTGTCTGGACATTTGCTTGCTAATCCGTTGTCCTACATCCTGACCAGCCAGACTTGGTGTGTTATAAGCTACCTGTTATCCCCACCACAGTGCAGACCCTCTATTCCCATCACTGCTTGCTAACTGAAAGCAGGCTTTCAGTTAAGCCTGACTTCCTGACAGGCCTAGCACTCATCACTGACTTTCCCATGATTAAAAAAAAATTCCTGCAGCTGTGTAGGGATTTTGACTAATTAAGGGTATGCAACAGTGAAGCAACTGTTCCCTACCAATGAATTTGCACAGATTTTGAAGTCTCTACCAATTTTTTCCAAGAGCTATATAGATATAAACACAAATAAAAATAAACCCTGCATATATTTTCCTGCTTGAGCTTTATCAGCCTTCTTGAGCATTCCTTGGGCTGGAATCAAACCTTCTATGGAAGTCTTCTTACTTTGAAAGTCTGTTCATATTTATTTTCCACTCCTACACAACACTTGTTGTGTGTCTTTGTGAAGTTTTCCTAGTTTATAAATCACCCCCCTCCCTCCTCAAACCCTTAGCATCTTTGCTCTATGCCTGGTAATTTTCCATTCTCCAATACTAGTCCCCTACAAACAGTTGAAAGAGAACTGGTTCTCTTTTCCTTCATAAACCTCTTAAGCATAACTGTTATCCAGTAAGAGTAATCTTAATCTTTCTTCACTGTAACAAGTTCATGAGAAAAAAATAAGATCCTAAAGTAAAATGAATAATCAGTCAGGAAGAAGCTTTAAAAATGCCACAATTTCATGACTTGCATCAACCAGAATTTCTAATTTGTCAGAAAATTTCTTAACTATTCACTGGACAGTAGGTAACTTAGTATTACTTTGGTAATTCAGTACTGTTAAGGATCTGCATCACAGCTCATCATCAAATTCATCCAAATTGGCTCAGCGCTGAAGCTGGCTCTGAGACTCAGAGAACCCGACCTTCTCTTTCACTGATGAGAAGGGCAGAGATCAGGTCCTGTGTCCTCCATTTCCTTATTACTTTCTGTTATGCTCATTACTGTCATAACTGGCTGTTTTGCCACCCTCTAACTATCTAAAATTATCCCTAAGTAACCCTTCTTCCCAAATATCCCAAATTCAAGTGCTTAGAAATATGAGAATGGTTTAAAATCATGACTTTTTAACTAGAAGCATGGGAGGCAAAATGTGACAAGAGATGGTACAATACAAATCAAGCTCTGCCTAGATTATTGTTCTTGCAGTCTAAATAAAAATATATTCATGTATGCTACATATATATATATTTAATTTATATATACTCACATTTTTTCTCTATGCAAGAATGTGAGTTTTGGAGAGGCAAATCATGCAAAAACAATTGCAGCTGTAGTGAACTGATAATAGTTGTGTGATGTCTGCATACCAGATAATGTTGAAGGATTGAGGATTAGGACTATGATTATTTTTCAGGCTCATAACCTGTTGTTTGTATTGTTACGTTAGTCTCATATTGTAGTAACAGGAAGAGTTGAATGAGGAAGCAAGATGCATTTCTTCCTTGATTTTTCATGATATTTTAGGGTCTGCTTTTTTGCCTTTAGTACTCACATTGTGCTTCTTGCTCTTTTTATACACCCTCAAGAGCTGGAATATACGTATATTTTAATGTGGATTGAGCTTCTCCCATAATCTCATAACTCCAGGAGGATTTACCATAATTCTCAGTGATTATTTCCAGTGCCTGTCTTTGCAGGTGGTCATTGATTTCCTGATCTTCAGCAGAATGAAATTAAGGTCTAGCCTACACTAGTAAAAGGTTTACTGGAATAGATATATCCTTCAGTACAACTATACAGGCAGACACTCTACCATGGATACAGTTTTATTGTGGGGGAGGAAAGTAAAAGGTTTTCTTCCAGAATTTTAGTTGGGGAACTGCAGCCTTGCTAGGCTTTTTTGTTAGCATTAAGACGTTAGTCAAAATTTCACCTCTAAATGATGCTATTGGTAAGTTTTAGTCATAAATCTGTCTTGATTTTTCTCAGTCTCTCTGCTGGAAAACAGCAACGAGAGCCGACAAGTCAGTTTTAAATCTGCAGAAAGCAAGGCAGCAGTGGTCTTTGCTTCCCATCAGGGAAGACAAGAACAGTGACTTACCCTTGGCCTGAACGTGGAAGGCTTTCTCCAAAAAACACCCCACCAGACCCTCCTGGATTTTAAACAGAAATTTGTGGCTCGTGTACTTTGGGAAGTGGGGCAGACCTCTCAAGTATCTTTTTTGCTCACTGTCTGAGACGGCACCGTGACAGGTAACACAAGGGCACAGTGGGTGATGCGAGACAGGAGGAACGGCAGTGCAGACCACATCCGAGGCGTTGAGCCTCTTGGAGCAGGCAGTCCTGTTATCCGGCACCAGCACGGTGACCTCTCTCCAGCCCCATGTTACTACACATGAAGCAGGAAGAGGGAGAGGACTGCACAGCCTCAGGAAGTTTGACATGTTTTATTAGTGTACAGCATGATAAAGTGTAGATTTAAAATGAGGTAACTATTTCTGTCCAGCTCCCTTTGTGGACATTGGTAGGAAGAAGCATCATCACGATGAAAGCAGGACCTCCAGCTAAGCAGAACAGTTCATATTCCTTTATTTATTGGTATGAATCCTTAGCAAGCATTTGCCTGCAATAGCTTCTGACTTGTTCTGGATACAAATGGCTGGTATATGTAAGCCTAGTCCTAACATTTTACTTAAAATATAGTAGAATAAAGTAAATATAAGATTGTTACAGCTATTAGGAGATGTGCAAATGGCAAGCACATGAGTGTTATCCTTGCATAAGCATTCAGGGTGAAGCTATCCAGAGAAATAATTAAAAATGCCATGCGGTAACCACACTGGGAAAATTATTAAGAGTATTGTGTGAATTAAATGCCTCTTCTTTGTCTGAGCCGTTCAATATTTCTGTAGTGCAGGGCAGCTACACAACAGGATAGTTAATGATTTGGGTCTACATAAATTCTTGGGCTCATAGCTCACAAGGTCTGTGGGGAAGAAAAGATGGGGAAGAGCGTACTAGAGGAGCTGGCACTTTTCCTGGATGCAGGATGCACCTGAGCTAGTTTTTAATCCTCTTGCTTGAGTATTGCTGGCGGGACATCTGTGACCACAGAGCACTCAGAATGGTTTAGCAATACATGTACTTAGTTATTTGGGCAAGTTTGGCTGTCCTTATTACAGATACTAAGCTCACAATCGCAGACTAGTTCTAATAAATCTACACAAGCTATATCACATCTCAGCTGCAGTACACACAAAGTGCTGGAATTAGTCAGTGTCTTGGAGAGTTTGCCAGAAGCTATCCTTTAGGTTAAGGCTGTGGTACACTACTGGAAGTTGTTTTTTTTTTTTTTTTTCTTTTTTTGAAAAGGTATACATGTACATCTACTATTTAAATAACCAGAACTCTCATAAACCTTGTAAATTAAAAAGTGGCACTAAGAACTGACCTAACTGTGTGTCACCAATTTCTCCTCCAATTGGAGCCTGCAAAGGTGCAAAACCCGCATGCGCTTGTCACTGTGCCAATGGTTCCCAAAATTTTTTTGATCAATGAAGAGTCTCACAGAACACAGAGCATATGTAAAACACAAACTGAAAACACTATGATAGGTAAAGATGTAAATGATATAATTTTTTTTAGGAGATCATTTACTGTGATTTTTTGAACCCATAGTTTTGCATGGACCTAGGTCAGGGAATCACTGCATCATACTGTACTCATTAGGTTTCCCTTTTCATAAAAGGTGGAAACAAGATTTTATAGCACTACATCAGTTAAGTGTCTAATGAAAAATCAATAGAAACTTGGTACCTTATTCCACGAATTGCTTTTAGAAATTTCACCCAAGGGATATTTGTGAGAGACAGGCTTAGCTTTTTAATTCCCTCAAAGTCTGTAATTCCAGCCTGTTTCTTCTTGTTTGGTATTTATTGCAACCTTTATAAAAACTTAGTAAATTGTGCTTATAAAAATTTGGTAATGTTTGTATAAATGTTACAATAAATACCAAGTGAGAAGAATCTGTAGACTCATGGGCTGCTAACAGCAGTGTTCTTTATTTTGTACAGTAAAGACAGACCAAGAAAAAGCACTGATAGCAAATTGTAAATAAGTTGCATTCTCCAATATATACACTAGGCAGCATTAGGTTTGAGTCACAGCACTGTAATTCACTGGATATATGGAGCTGACTCATCTTATTTGCACTACAATAAACCAAGAGTTTACTTAACCATGCAGGTTAAGGGAATTGCACCCTTTTGAAATCCCTGTGCATAAAAAGAACCCATTCCTTGGTGTATACACGCATTTTGTGAAATCAAAGATTTTTACAACAATAAAAGCAATAAGACTTTAACTCCATAGAAGCAGGGTCTCTATGCTCAAAGTCATTTAGCCAATAAATTAAACAAATGAAGTTTTAGGACAGCTTTGGTAACCCAAACATCATTCAGTGGCAAACTGGCCTTTGTTCTTATCAACAGTACAAACAGAGAAACATAACCTGAGACTATTTGCCT
This sequence comes from Apteryx rowi, assembly GCF_003343035.1. NCBI lineage: Eukaryota > Metazoa > Chordata > Aves > Apterygiformes > Apterygidae > Apteryx > Apteryx rowi. Next base: position 792,839 of record NW_020449208.1, on the reverse strand, counting down.
TTCCCTTTTAGAAAATCATTATACAGATTGTTAGCAGCAGAGTAATTTTTAGATACTTCACTTCTGCATAGTCAGTGATTAATAGCATAGTACCTATGGCTCCTGCTCTGTTAATCTCAGTCTGTCCAGTGTGTTTCCTATATCACATAAAGTATTCTTCTATTGCTCTTATACACACTTTTTCAGAACACTGCTATTTGAAGCTTCCAGCTAGGTTTTGACTGTGCTCAAGAAATCAAAATAGTTGCTCAGGGGAATATATACAAAATCTTCCATTCCTGCTGCCAATCAGTTTATTATATTTCAGATTTTCTCTGGGCAACACAGATAAAATGAACACTTAAAGAATACATACACATGTAGGGTGCTAAAATTTTATGCAAAAATACATAAGGGACATCAAAATCGCATGCAAAAAAAGCGCAGTGTGATGCAAAAACAAATGGACAATATAGATACAGTGCTGAAAACCATTTTGCAGTGTCCTTGAAACTTATAGGTTTTCCTTTTGCTAAACCTAGCAAATCAGCAAAACTCATCGAGTTGACCAGGGCCAGGCAGAAGCAGGGCCATGGCAGGGCTGGAGCCGGCATCGCTGCGGTGTCGCGGGGCAGCGACTGATGGCCCCGGGCTGGGCTGAGA